>NC_091286.1:582629047-582932077 GCF_032444005.1 Ranitomeya imitator | reverse complement strand
TGTGGTGAGCACTTTGAACCCCCAAGTGCTTCATAGAAGTTTATAATGCAGAGCCGTGAAAATAATAAATACAATTTCTTTCCTCAAAAATAATTATTTAGCTCAGAATTTTTTAATTTTCCCAAGGGTAACAGGAGAAATTTGACCCCAATATTTGTTGTCCAGTTTCTCCGGAGTACGGAGAAGCAGAAATATCTACAGGTAACTTTGACATAGTGGGAATAACCGAGACATGGTTAGATGAAAGCTATGACTGGGCAGTTAACTTACAGGGTTACAGTCTGTTTAGAAAGGATCGTAAAAATCGGAGAGGAGGAGGGGTTTGTCTCTATGTAAAGTCTTGTCTAAAGTCCACTTTAAGGGAGGATATTAGCGAAGGGAATGAGGATGTCGAGTCCATATGGGTTGAAATTCATGGAGGGAAAAATGGTAACAAAATTCTCATTGGGGTCTGTTACAAACCCCCAAATATAACAGAAAGCATGGAAAGTCTACTTCTAAAGCAGATAGATGAAGCTGCAACCCATAATGAGGTCTTGGTTATGGGGGACTTTAACTACCCGGATATTAACTGGGAAACAGAAACCTGTGAAACCCATAAAGGCAACAGGTTTCTGCTAATAACCAAGAAAAATTATCTTTCACAATTGGTGCAGAATCCAACCAGAGGAGCAGCACTTTTAGACCTAATACTATCTAATAGACCTGACAGAATAACAAATCTGCAGGTGGTTGGGCATTTAGGAAATAGCGACCACAATATTGTGCAGTTTCACCTGTCTTTCACTAGGGGGACTTGTCAGGGAGTCACAAAAACATTGAACTTTAGGAAGGCAAAGTTTGAACAGCTTAGAGATGCCCTTAATCTGGTAGACTGGGACAATATCCTCAGAAATGAGAATACAGATAATAAATGGGAAATGTTTAAGAACATCCTAAATAGGCAGTGTAAGCGGTTTATACCTTGTGGGAATAAAAGGACTAGAAATAGGAAAAACCCAATGTGGCTAAACAAAGAAGTAAGACAGGCAATTAACAGTAAAAAGAAAGCATTTGCACTACTAAAGCAGGATGGCACCATTGAAGCTCTAAAAAACTATAGGGAGAAAAATACTTTATCTAAAAAACTAATTAAAGCTGCCAAAAAGGAAACAGAGAAGCACATTGCTAAGGAGAGTAAAACTAATCCCAAACTGTTCTTCAACTATATCAATAGTAAAAGAATAAAAACTGAAAATGTAGGCCCCTTAAAAAATAGTGAGGAAAGAATGGTTGTAGATGACGAGGAAAAAGCTAACATATTAAACACCTTCTTCTCCACGGTATTCACGGTGGAAAATGAAATGCTAGGTGAAATCCCAAGAAACAATGAAAACCCTATATTAAGGGTCACCAATCTAACCCAAGAAGAGGTGCGAAACCGGCTAAATAAGATTAAAATAGATAAATCTCCGGGTCCGGATGGCATACACCCACGAGTACTAAGAGAACTAAGTAATGTAATAGATAAACCATTATTTCTTATTTTTAGTGACTCTATAGCGACAGGGTCTGTTCCGCAGGACTGGCGCATAGCAAATGTGGTGCCAATATTCAAAAAGGGCTCTAAAAGTGAACCTGGAAATTATAGGCCAGTAAGTCTAACCTCTATTGTTGGTAAAATATTTGAAGGGTTTCTGAGGGATGTTATTCTTGATTATCTCAATGAGAATAACTGTTTAACTCCATATCAGCATGGGTTTATGAGAAATCGCTCCTGTCAAACCAATCTAATCAGTTTTTATGAAGAGGTAAGCTATAGACTGGACCACGGTGAGTCATTGGACGTGGTATATCTCGATTTTTCCAAAGCGTTTGATACCGTGCCGCACAAGAGGTTGGTACACAAAATGAGAATGCTTGGTCTGGGGGAAAATGTGTGTAAATGGGTTAGTAACTGGCTTAGTGATAGAAAGCAGAGGGTGGTTATAAATGGTATAGTCTCTAACTGGGTCGCTGTGACCAGTGGGGTACCGCAGGGGTCAGTATTGGGACCTGTTCTCTTCAACATATTCATTAATGATCTGGTAGAAGGTTTACACAGTAAAATATCGATATTTGCAGATGATACAAAACTATGTAAAGCAGTTAATACAAGAGAAGATAGTATTCTGCTACAGATGGATCTGGATAAGTTGGAAACTTGGGCTGAAAGGTGGCAGATGAGGTTTAACAATGATAAATGTAAGGTTATACACATGGGAAGAGGGAATCAATATCACCATTACACACTGAACGGGAAACCACTGGGTAAATCTGACAGGGAGAAGGACTTGGGGATCCTAGTTAATGATAAACTTACCTGGAGCAGCCAGTGCCAGGCAGCAGCTGCCAAGGCAAACAGGATCATGGGGTGCATTAAAAGAGGTCTGGATACACATGATGAGAGCATTATACTGCCTCTGTACAAATCCCTAGTTAGACCGCACATGGAGTACTGTGTCCAGTTTTGGGCACCGGTGCTCAGGAAGGATATAATGGAACTAGAGAGAGTACAAAGGAGGGCAACAAAATTAATAAAGGGGATGGGAGAACTACAATACCCAGATAGATTAGCGAAATTAGGATTATTTAGTCTAGAAAAAAGACGACTGAGGGGCGATCTAATAACCATGTATAAGTATATAAGGGGACAATACAAATATCTCGCTGAGGATCTGTTTATACCAAGGAAGGTGACGGGCACAAGGGGGCATTCTTTGCGTCTGGAGGAGAGAAGGTTTTTCCACCAACATAGAAGAGGATTCTTTACTGTTAGGGCAGTGAGAATCTGGAATTGCTTGCCTGAGGAGGTGGTGATGGCGAACTCAGTCGAGGGGTTCAAGAGAGGCCTGGATGTCTTCCTGGAGCAGAACAATATTGTATCATACAATTATTAGGTTCTGTAGAAGGACGTAGATCTGGGGATTTATTATGATGGAATATAGGCTGAACTGGATGGACAAATGTCTTTTTTCGGCCTTACTAACTATGTTACTATGTTACTATGTTACGGTGATACCCCATATGTGGGAGTAAACCACTGTTTGGGCACACGTTGGGGCTCGGAAGTGAAGTAGTGACGTTTTGAAATGCAGACTTTGATGGAATGCTCTGCGGGCGTCACGTTGCGTTTGCAGAGCCCCTGATGTGCCTAAACAGTAGAAACCCCCCACAAGTGACCCCATTTTGGAAACTAGACCCCGAAAGGAACTTATCGAGATGTGTGGTGAGCACTTTGAACCCCCAAGTGCTTCATAGAAGTTTATAATGCAGAGCCGTGAAAATAATAAATACGTTTTCTTTCCTCAAAAATAATTATTTAGCCCAGAATTTTTTATTTTCCCAAGGGTAACAGGAGAAATTGGACCCCAATAGTTGTTGTCCAGTTTCTCCTGAGTACGCTGATACCCCATGTGTGGGGGTAAACCACTGTTTGGGCACACGTCGGGGCTCAGAAGGGAAGTAGTGACTTTTGAAATGCAGACTTTGATGGAATGGTCTGCGGGCGTCACATTGCGTTTGCAGAGCCCCTGGTGTGCTTAAACAGTAGAAACCCCCCACAAGTGACCACATTTTAGAAACTAGACCCCCCAAGGAACTTATCTAGATATGTGGTGAGCACTTTGAACCCCCAAGTGCTTCACAGACGTTTACAACGCAGAGCCGTGAAAATAAAAAATCATTTTTCTTTCCTCAAAAATGATGTTTTAGCAAGCATTTTTTTAGATTCACAAGGGTAACAGGAGAAATTGGACCCCAGTAATTGTTGCGCAGTTTATCCTGAGTACACTGATACCCCATATGTGGGGGTAAACCACTGTTTGGGCACACGTCAGGGCTCGGAAGTGAGGGAGCACCATTTGACTTTTTGAATACGAGATTGGCTGGAATCAATGGTGGCGCCATGTTGCGTTTGGAGACCCCTGATGTGCCTAAACAGTGGTAACCCCTCAATTCTACCTCCAACACTAACCCCAACACACCCCTAACCCTAATCCCAACTGTACCCATAACCCTAATCACAACCCTAACCACAACCCTAATTCCAACCCTAACCCTAAGGCTATGTGCCCACGTTGCGGATTCGTGTGAGATATTTCCGCACCATTTTTGAAAAATCCGTGGGTAAAAGGCACTGCGTTTTACCTGCGGATTTTCCGCGGATTTCCAGTGTTTTTTGTGCGGATTTCAACTGCGGATTCCTATTGAGGAACAGGTGTAAAACGCTGCGGAATCCGCACAAAGAATTGACATGCTGCGGAAAATACAACGCAGCGTTTCCGCGCGGTATTTTCTGCACCATGGGCACAGCGGATTTGGTTTTTCATATGTTTACATGGTACTGTAAACCTGATGGAACACTGCTGCGAATCCGCAGCGGCCAATCCGCAGTGTGGGCACATGGCCTAATTCTAAAGGTATGTGCACACGCTGCGGAAAACACTGCGGATCCGCAGCAGTTTCCCATGAGTTTACAGTTCAATGTAGACCTATGGGAAACAAAAATCGCTGTACACATGCTGCGGAAAAACTGCACGCAAACGCAGCGGTTTACATTCCGCAGCATGTCACTTCTTTGTGCGGATTCCGCAGCGGTTTTACAACTGCTCAAATAGAAAATCGCAATTGTAAAACCGCAGTGAAATGCGCAGAAAAAAACGCGGTAAATCCGCCATAAATCTGCAGCGGTTTAGCACTGCGGATTTATCAAATCCGCAGCGGAAAAATCCGCAGAGGACCAGAATACGTGTGCACATACCGAAACCCTAACCCTACCCCTAACCCTAGCCCTAACCCTACCCCTAGCCCTAACCCTAACCCTAACCCTAGCCCTAACCCTACCCCTAACCCTAACCCTACCCCTAACCCTAACCCTAGCCCTAACCCTAACCCTACCCCTAACCCTACCCCTAACCCTAACCCTACCCCTAACCCTAACCCTAACCCTATTCTAACAGTGGAAAAAAAATGTCTTTATTTTTTTATTGTCCCTACCTATGGGGGTGACAAAGGGGGGGGTCATTTATTATTTTTTTTATTTTGATCACTGAGATATAATCTATCTCAGTGATCAAAATGCACTTTGGAACGAATCTGCCGGCCGGCAGATTCGGCGGGCGCACTGCGCATGCGCCCGCCATTTTGGAAGATGGCGGCGCCCAGGGAGAAGACGGACGGGACCCCGGCAGGATCGGTAAGTATGATGGGGTGGGGAGGGACCACGGGGGGGGGGGGGATTGGAGCACAGGGGGGGAATCGGAGCACGGCAGGCGTGGAACGGAGCACGGGGGGCGTGGAACGGAGCACGGGGGGCTGGAACGGAGCACGGGGGGGTGGAACGGAGCACGGGGGGGTGGATCGGAATGCAGGGGGGGTGATTGGAGCACGGGGGGGTGATTGGAGCACGGGGGGAGCGGACAAGAGCACGGGGGGGAGCGGAGCACTGCATGGAGGGGAGCCGGAGCAGTGTACCGGCCAGATCGGGGGGCTGGGGGGGCGATCGGTGGGGTGGGGTGGGGGCACATTAGTATTTCCAGCCATGGCCGATGATATTGCAGCATCGGCCATGGCTGGATTGTAATATTTCACCCGTTATAATAGGTGAAATATTACAAATCGCTCTGATTGGCAGTTTCACTTTCAACAGCCAATCAGAGCGATCGTAGCCACGAGGGGGTGAAGCCACCCCCCCTGGGCTAAACTACCACTCCCCCTGTCCCTGCAGATCGGGTGAAATGGGAGTTAACCCTTTCACCGGATCTGCAGGGACGCGATCTTTCCATGACGCCACATAGGCGTCATGGGTCGGATTGGCACCGACTTTCATGACGCCTACGTGGCGTCATGGGTCGGGAAGGGGTTAAAGGGTTCGACTGTGACTCATAGAGTTAGGCTACGTTCACATTAGCGTTTTGCGTGTTTGCGTCGGGCGACGCAGCAGCGACGCATGCGTCATGCGCCCCTATATTTAACATGGGGGACGCATGGACATGCGTTGTGCTGTGTTGTGCGACGCATGTGTTTTTTTGCCGCAAGCATCGGGCGCAGAAAACGCAACAAGTTGCATTTTTCTTGCGTCCAAATTTCGGCAAAAAAGGACGCATGCGTCGCAAAATGCAGCGTTTTTGCGTGCGTTTTTATTTGCGTTGTGCGTTGCATCGCCGACACAGCGGCGCACAACGCAAATGTGAACATAGCCTAACTTTCTTCAATGGATGGACTAGAGATCAATATTTTGTTCCTCTTGGAGGACACCTTATTTTCATTCTTCCTCACAATGAGAATAATACCCTCCCCCCAAATGTGGGGGTATTTGAATTTCATTTTTTTATCATTGTAAAATTATAATCAAAACTTTTGGATCTGTTTTCAGAATTTAGAGCATGAAGAATATTAAAATCATTTTCTGGGATATAACCAATAATGTCTTATACTTAGCATACAACATCATTGGTTTGTCAATGTGGGTTCGATTAATGATTGTCTTGGATGTGACTTCCATGATCAAACATTAATGACCTATTGAATAGGTCTTGGAAAACAGTTTTACTTTATTTGTAGTAATGCGAGATTCACACTTTGATTTGACCATTATATTTAGCAGGACCAATCAAAGCAGTCCACCAAATACAGGTATACAATGATATTTATGCTCAACTCAAAAACATTGCCAGAATCCGTTCCTTCCTCAGCCCACAATCTACCAAAACTCTTGTGCATGCTCTCATCATCTCCCGCCTCGATTACTGCAACACCCTCCTCTGTGGCCTCCCCGCTAACTCTCTTGCAATTCTCCAGTCTGTCCTCAACTCTGCTGCCCGGCTAATCCACCTCTCTCCTCACTACTCCCCTGCTTCTCCCCTCTGCAAATCCATCCACTGGCTCCCAATTCCCCAACGAATCCAGTTCAAACTACTAACACTGATCTACGAAGCCATTCACAACCTGTCCCCTCCCTATATGTCTGAACTAATCTCCTAATATCTTCCCTCACGTAATCTTCGATCCTCCCAAGACCTCCTACTCTCCTCCACACTTATTCGTTCCTCACACAACCGCCTCCAAGATTTCTCCCGAATATCCCCGATCCTCTGGAATTCCATGCCTCAACACGTCCGATTATCCACCACCCTCGGATCCTTCAGACGGAACCTGAAAACCCACAGATCAAAGGATCACAGGTGCACTGCCTATATATAAATCATATATCTAAAGAAAAATATACAACTAAATAAATCCTATAGGGTGCTGCCAAAACGCATAGAAACAAGAAGAAAAATAGCCTATGCATAAATAAGCGCACACCTAAATATATGAAAAACACAATCTTTATTATAAACATAAACAAGGACAAAGACACATAAATCCATTAAAATCAATTAAAACCATGTGGAAAGAACCACCCTTCCCCCTGAGAGAATAATATGACCAAAAATAAGGTCTAATCCCGCATACAAAAGTATATACCAAAATAACACACTATAACATATGGATGTAGACAAATGCAATATAATTACATATAACTAATACCTATCAGGCAAAATAGCACAAATTGGGCGTCCCCAATATAATAATCATAATCAATAATACACCATAAGGGAATAAATGATAACAATAGATAAAGAAGATATAAGCCTGAAGGACCCTAAATACAGGAATATTTGTTGCTAAAAATAGCAGCAGCAAAAAATATATATATAGCTGAGCATGAAAATACATCCACAAAAAGAGAGGATATGGGTTCCAAAGTGTAGTGAGTAAATAGTGCTACCCAAAAGGGTGCTATAGGATCCCCAAATCCGTATAAGATATAATCCGATCAATGTGCCATTATCGGGAATGCCTAGAGCTCAAAGACATACCCTAAAAGCCATAAAGAATGCGGGAAGCCTCCAACAAGTTAGGGAGCAAAAAGCATCAGGGGGAGGGAGTGGAAAGAAATCCCACGCGTATCGCTGCCTCTGTGCAGCTTCGTCAGGGAATAAGCAGCAACGTTAAGTGTCAGCCTTATATACAAATAATACCGTATCCTGTTGATTACCACGCCGGGAGGCCTGTTGTGGATTCTGTTTTTGGGCTCCCTCTGGTGGTTACAGATGGTACTGGGTGACTTGTGTTCTCTGCGGTCTCTGGTGTCCACCTGTTCTATCAGGATATGGGAGTTTCCTATTTAACCTGGCTTTCTTGTCATTTCCTCGCCGGCTATCAATGTAATCAGTGTGTCTTGTTACCTCTGCTTCCCGCTTCTGTATTCTTCAGGACAAGCTAAGTTTTTGATTTTCCTGTTCCATGTTTTGCTTAATTTTTGTCTTAGTCCAGCTTGCAGATATGTGATTCCTTTTTGCTGGTTGCTCTAGTGGGCTGATATTACTCCTCATGTTCCATGAGTTGGAACATGAGTTCAAGTAATTTCAGGATGGTTTTTTGTAGGGTTTTTCGCTGACCGCGCAGTTCACTTTTGTATCCTCTGCTATCTAGCTTTAGCGGGCCTCATTTTGCTGAATCTGTTTTCATAACTACGTATGTGCTTTCCTCTCATTTCACCGTCATTACATGTGGGGGGCTGCTATTTCTGTGGGGTGTTTCTCTGGAGGCAAGAGAGGTCTGTGTTTCTTCTAATAGGGAAAGTTAGTTCTTCGGCTGGCGCGAGACGTCTAGGAATCATCGTAGGCACGTTCCCCGGCTACAGCTAGTTGTGTGTTGAGGTTCAGGATCGCGGTCAGCTCAGTTTCCATCACCCTAGAGCTTGTTTTGTTTTTTGTGCTTGTCCTTTTGTGATCCCCTGCCATTGGGATCATGACAGAGGCCCCGTCCAAGGAACCTGAAAACCCATCTCTTCAAGAAAAGCCTACAGCCTACAATAACCAAGCCACCGCTGCCAGAGCCGCCGCCTCACCGCCGCCAGAGTCACCGCTGCCAGAGCCGCCGCCCCACCGCTGCCAGAGCCGCCGCCGCCTCACCCCTACCTTCTGTCTCTTCCCCACTATCCCATAGAATGTAAGTCCGCATGACAGAGTCCTCTTCCCTCTGTACCAGTCTGTCACTGTAAACCTGTTTAGTGTAAACGATATCTATAACCTTGTATGTAACCCCTTTCTCATGTACAGCACCATGGAATTAATTGTGTTATATAAATAATAATAATAATAATATTTATTCACCAGTTAGTCCTATTAAAAAAATAAATCCAGTCAAGCAAGCTTTTCAGTGTAGTTGAGGTGAAGCTATAACATTGCACAGTGGCTAAAAGTGTCAAAAGTAAACTCTTTCCTCATATTTTAGCCAAATGAGAAACAATGGGTGAGCTACTTATAGATGACAGCTACTGCCATGGTTAAAACAACTAACAGCTAACAAACTGTCACTATGTAATAGGGTGCAGGGTTGAGTATGTCACCACGGAACAGACAGACCAACTGTTGAGGGGAATTTATTTACAGGAGTAAGATTCTCCTCGCAGGGAGTAAACAGAGGGTTAATAGAGATAAAGCAACCAGTAAACAGTTTAGCGGAGTGACTAAAAATAAAAATTACAGCTGAAACCGCGCATAAAGGGACCAGAAACAAGTGTGAAAATATGCAAACACTCGTGCAAACAATAGAAATGGCAACTGGGGGGCTTCTAGAGGCTGGACAGAACCAACCAAGAAGCAGACAGAACCACCAAGGGTCCACCCGTGACCACTGCTAAGGAGCGACCCAATGACCTGCAATGATAGTGTGGCGGGCCCCCTACCAGATCTAAAGTATCAGATGATACATCCAGATAAAAGCACAAATGTGTGAAAAAGGTGGACTTACCAGAATACAGATGCAGCAGTGTCAACGAGGTGGGCGCACATGGGGTTCTGTGGTGGAGAGCCCAGCACCAGGAAGATGAAAAGGCGTATAGGCGAGCAAACCTACAAGGGGCTGCAGCACAGCGGTGCACCGAGAGGTAGGTGCAACAGGATAAATGGATAAATACACGTGGATGCTGCGCAGGGAAGCCCCGATTACAGGGAAGGGATAGAAACACGGGCGAACCTGCAGGGAAGCGGGCACAGGGACGCTGTGCAGTAGCTACGTAGAGCCAGGGAAACCCCAGGCCGGTGGCGTCCCTGGATACGAGCGGGGGGAAGATGGCCGACAGAAGACTCAGCGTGTGACGTCACAGCTACGGAGCGGCACTGAGACCAGACTTAACCAACGCATTTCAGAGGAACTCCGTCCTCCTTCATCAGGGTTACCGGTCCCTGGGTGCAGGTTTGCTCTCCTATACGCCTTTAGGCAGGTTAACTAACATGGCTCCCAGGGAGAGGCTAGACCTGGGGCCTCCCCCAACTGCTTGGTCTGTCCTTTCCGTGCTACCATGTGACATCCTGCTGACTACGCCAAGTGTAATAGGGTGCAGGGTTGAGTATGTCACCACGGAACAGACAGACCAACTGTTGAGGGGAATTTATTAACAGGAGTAAGATTCTCCTCGCAGGGAGTAAACAGAGGGTTAATAGAGATAAAGCAAACAGTAAACAGTTTAGCGGAGTGTTCTTGTAACTTATCAGTCCAGGGAGGTCCTGACTGGAGGGTCCTTATTCCAACGTGGGTACAGTCACCAGCAGCGCTTGAGATCCTAAAGTCTCTCCTCTGTCTCCTGGGAACTGGAGACTTCAGGGTTAAGTCTTTGCAGTCTTTTCTCCCAGTGAAGCTGGAAGCAGGAAGTAACACAGTCACTCTGCTGCACAGTCTCTGTATATTAGCCTGGCAGTCTTTCTGCAGTAGCAATGCTACACACACACTGAGCAGTTTACTTGTCACACTCAGGGGTCCTGGCTTGTCACTGCGGTCACCGGGGCTGCGCCCTCAGGTTGCTGTCAGGCAATACGTCTTCTCTGATTACGGAGGCTTCCAAGTCCACATTCTCACATCCAGCCTTCACTACGGCTGGTATCTTAGCCTCAGTGCCCTCACAGGGAGCACGCTCTCTCGGGGAGCATGGCGCTGCAGCCTGCTTTCTCTCTGGCACGCTGTCCCCTCCGTCTCGCGTGCTCTGCTCTCCCGCTTTTTTCTGACCCCACCCCTCTCTCTTCCTCTCTGCACCCAGCAGTCACATGGTCCCCTCTGTCCAGGGCAGAAAGTCCTCCCCCCAATAACCCAGCTGTCCGACTAAGTGGTTCCAGGTAAGGAGCAGGGAAAGCAACCGCCTTACTTTCCCCCTCTCTTGAAGCTCGCCATTCCACGCGCGAGAACTCTTCATGAATCTCTTTCTTCTTTTGAGGGGAGTCAGATACTTGCAATTCTCACATCTCCTTCTGCCTTCCTTCTTTCACATACTGCCAAACTAAATGGTCTAGGAGTTGTTCATCAGTGAGGTTGAGCTATTCTTCCTCTACTTCGTCGGCAGCCATAGAAGAAAGTTCCTCAGACGAATTTTGTGTTGTCACATTAGAGTTTCCAACGGCATCTGACATTGTGGTACTGTCTTGCTCTAGGTGGGGCTCTTCTCTTCCTGCCGTACCACTCCCTCCAGGGGCGACATTCCCTCTAGTTAGCAGAACCCTCAGAGGGGTGAGTGGATCTCTGCCACCGCTCTTCTCGGGTAGGGCAATTTCTGGACATGTGCCACACCCTTCTGCATGACCAGCACTCACGTCTGCGTCTGTCTGGAGGGCGCTTCAGTCTGCAACGTCGACCTTGGCGGGAGACATCTCTCATCTGCGGTTGCTCTTCACCCCAGGATACTGAGTTACACTCTGGGGCCACCACTGAAGCCTTCTTCATGCTACGCACCTCTCTGCTATCTCTTTCTGGCTGCTTCCGCACTTTACCTCGGGGTATGCCGCTGGTCCCCAAAACGGCAGTCAGGGCTTTCCCCAGAGTAGACTCTCAATCTCTTCCCAGATTCTTCTTATCTTCAACCGGGAATCCTGGGTCCATGTCATCTTACATAGTTACATAGTTATTAAGGTTGATGGAAGACTTTAAGTCCATCTAGTTCAACCCATAGCCTAACCTAACTTGCCCTAACATGTTGATCCAGAGGAAGGCAAAAAAAACCCATGTGTGGTAAGCTCCACCTTGGGGAAAAAAATTCCTTCCCGACTCCACATACGGCAATCAGACTAGTTCCCTGGATCAACGCCCTATCAAGGAATCTAGTGTATATACCCTGTAACATTATACTTTTCCAGAAATATGTCCAGTCCCCTCTTAAATTTAAGTAATGAATCACTCATTACAACATCATACGGCAGAGAGTTCCATAGTCTCACTGCTCTTACAGTAAAGAATCCACGTCTGTTATTATGCTTAAACCTTTTTTCCTCCAGACAAAGAGGATGCCCCCTTGTCCCTGTTTCAGGTCTATGATTAAAAAGATCATCAGAAAGGTATTTGTACTGTCCCCTCATATATTTATACATTAACATAAGATCACCCCTTAGTCTTCGTTTTTCCAAACTAAATAGCCCCAAGTGTAATAACCTATCTTGGTATTGCAGATCCCCCAGTCCTCTAATAACCTTGGTCGCTCTTCTCTGCACCCGCTCCAGTTCAGCTATGTCTTTCTTATACACCGGAGACCAGAACTGTGCACAGTATTCTAAGTGTGGTCGAACAAGTGACTTGTATAGAGGTAAAATTATGTTCTCCTCATGAGCATCTATGCCTCTTTTAATGCATCCCATTATTTTATTTGCCTTTGTTGCAGCTGCCTGACACTGGCCACTAAATATGAGTTTGTCATCTACCCATACACCCAGGTCTTTTTCATTGACGGCTTTGCCCAGAGTTTTAGAATTAAGCACATAATTATACATCTTATTACTTCTACCCAAGTGCATGACCTTACATTTATCCCCATTAAAGCTCATTTGCCATTTATCAGCCCAAGCTTCTAGTTTACATAAATCATCCTGTAATATAAAATTGTTCTCCTCTGTATTGATTACCCTGCAGAGTTTAGTGTCATCTGCAAATATTGAAATTCTACTCTGAATGCCCTCTACAAGGTCATTAATAAATATGTTAAAAAGAAGAGGGCCCAATACTGACCCCTGTGGTACCCCACTGCTAACCGCTACCCAGTCCGAGTGTGCTCCATTAATAACCACCCTTTGTTTCCTATCCCTGAGCCAGCTCTCAACCCACTTACACATATTTTCCCCATGCCCATTATTCTCATTTTATGTATCAACCTTTTGTGTGGCACCGTATCAAAAGCTTTTGAAAAGTCGATATACACTACATCTACTGGGTTCCTTTGGTCCAGTCCGCAACTTACCTCTTCATAGAAACTGATCAAATTAGTCTGACATGAACGGTCCCTAGTAAACCCGTGCTGATACTGGGTCATGAGGTTATTCCTCTTCAGATACTCCAGTATAGCATCCCTTAGAATGCCCTCCAGGATTTTACCCACAGTAGAGGTTAAGCTTACTGGCCTATAGTTTCCGAGTTCAGTTTTTGTTCCCTTTTTGAATATTGGCACCACATTTGCTATACGCCAGTCCTGTGGTACAGACCCTGTTATTATGGAGTCTTTAAAGATTAAAAATAATGGTCTATCAATGACTGTACTTAATTCCTGCAGTACTCGAGGGTGTATCCCATCCGGGCCCGGAGATTTGTCAATTTTAGTGATTTTTAGACACCGCCGCACTTCCTGCTGAGTTAAGCAGGTGACATTTAATGGGGAATTTTTATCACTAGTCATTTTGTCTGCCATGGGATTTTCTTGTGTAAATACTGATGAAAAAAAGTAATTTAGCATATTGGCTTTTTCCTCATCCTCATCCACCATTTCACCCAGACTATTTTTAAGGGGGCCAACACTATCATTTTTTAGTTTCTTACTATTTATGTAGTTAAAGAATATTTTGGGATTATTTTTATTCTCTCTGGCAATGAGTCTCTCTGTCTCAATCTTTGCTGCCTTGATTTGCTTTTTACAGAATTTATTTAATTTTTTGTATTTATTTAATGCCTCCTCACTACCTACTTCCTTTAATTCTCTAAATGCTTTCTTTTTGTCACTTATAGCGCCCCATACAGCTCTATTTAGCCATATCGATTTCCTCCTATTTCTAGTATGTTTATTCCCATACGGTATATACTGTGCACAGGTCCTATCCAGGATGCTAATAAATGTCTCCCATTTTCTTTGTGTATTTTTGTGTCTCAGGATATCGTCCCATTTAATTGCACCAAGATCTTCTCTCATCCGTTGGAAATTTGCCCTCCTGAAGTTTAGTGTCCTTGTAACCCCTCTATTACACATCTTTTTAAAGGATACATGGAAGCTTATTATTTTGTGATCGCTATTTCCCAAGTAACCCCCAACCCTTATATTTGCTATGCAGTCTGGCCTGTTGGTTAATATTAGGTCTAGCAATGCCCCCCTTCTTGTTGGACCCTGAACCAGCTGTGAAAGGTAATAGTCTCTCACAGTTGTCAAAAACCGATTACCTTTGCTGGAACTGCAGGTTTCTGTTCCCCAATCTATTTCAGGGTAGTTGAAGTCCCCCATAATAATGACTTCTCCTTGAGTCGCAGCTTCATCTATTTGCTTTACGAGGATATTCTCCATTGCTTCCATTATTTTTGGAGATTTATAACAAACCCCTATCAGTAATTTATTATTTTTTCCCCCTCCCCTTATCTCCACCCACAGGGATTCTACATGTTCATTAAATTCACCTATATTATCACGCCGGATGGGTTTTAAGGACGATTTTACATATAGACACACCCCTCCCCCTCGCTTATCTGTACGGTCATTTCTGAACAGACTATAGCCCTGCAAGTTAACAGCCCAGTCATGGCTCTCATCCAGCCACGTTTCAGATATCCCCACCATGTCATAATTATGCTCCAACAACATTAGTTCTAATTCAAATCGAATTACAAAGGAGAACCAAGAGTCAAATAAACTGCCAAAAAATTATATAACCAATAAAAATACTATTTATTGAAAATTGTACTTAAAATTCGTACCACATATGCAATTACAGGTGATAAATCCGTGAGTACATAAACACAACAGATCCTGGATCGGATCACCATCAGGTATACAGCGTACAACCAATGTGCTCCACTAGTAAGTATAACTCGGCTGGCAAGCCGCGGCATGAAGACTGTCCATTATAGTTCATGTATAAATTGACAATAGTATATGGCAACAGTCAGAACGGCACGCCGGTCAGACATAGATTCATAACAATGCACATTAAAGTAAGTTACAAGGATTTATTTACCCATAGTTGGTGTGGTGAATCTCTTCCTGGTCCGTTGTGAGCTACCCCAACGCGCGTTTCGCGCCTGGTGATGACCGCTTCCTCAGGGGGCGCCCCCTGAGGAAGCGGTCATCACCAGACGCGAAACGCGCGTTGGGGTAGCTCACAACGGACCAGGAAGAGATTCACCACACCAACTATGGGTAAATAAATCCTTGTAACTTACTTTAATGTGCATTGTTATGAATCTATGTCTGACCGGCGTGCCGTTCTGACTGTTGCCATATACTATTGTCAATTTATACATGAACTATAATGGACAGTCTTCATGCCGCGGCTTGCCAGCCGAGTTATACTTACTAGTGGAGCACATTGGTTGTACGCTGTATACCTGATGGTGATCCGATCCAGGATCTGTTGTGTTTATGTACTCACGGATTTATCACCTGTAATTGCATATGTGGTACGAATTTTAAGTACAATTTTCAATAAATAGTATTTTTATTGGTTATATAATTTTTTGGCAGTTTATTTGACTCTTGGTTCTCCTTTGTAATTTGATTATGATTTTGAGTCGCCATTTTCTATGTGGATAGTATATACAATTTTTGGCTGATGTTCTGTTTATATATTAGTTCTAATTCGTCCATTTTGTTGGTGAGGCTTCTGGCATTAGTCTACATGCACTTGATGTTCCTCTCTGTACCTCTACTCTTTCTTAAATTATTAACTGTTCTAACCCCACCCCCCATGCCACCGCCACCCCCAACTTCCTTATTTGTGCCCAGGTCTCTGTCTGCACTATCTTCCCCTCCTATAAATTGAATACCCTCCCCCCCAATCCCTAGTTTAAACAATCCTCCAACCTTCTAGCCATTTTCTCCCCCAGCACAGCTGCACCTTCCCCATTGAGGTGCAGTCCATCCCTAGCGTAGAGCCTGTAGCCAACTGAGAAGTCGGCCCAGTTCTGCAGGAACCCAAACCCCTCCTTCCTACACCAATTCTTGAGCCACTTATTAACCTCCCTAATCTCCCATTGCCTCTCTGGCGTGGCACGTGGTACAGGCAGTATTTCGGAGAATACCACATTGGAGGTCCTTGCTTTCAGCTTGCGGCCTAATTCCCTGAAATCATCTTTAAGGACCTTCCACCTACCGCTAAGGGTACCGTCACACTATACGATTTACCTACGATCACGACCAGTGATACGACCTGGCCGTGATCGTAGGTAAATCGTAGTGTGGTCGCTGGGGAGCTGTCACACAGACAGCTCTCCAGCGACCAACGATGCCGAGATCCCCGGGTAACCAGGGTAAGCATCGGGTTACTAAGCGCAGGACCGTGCTTAGTAACCCGATGTTTACCCTGGTTACCAGCGTAAAAAAAAACAAACAGCACATACTTACATTCCGGTATCTGTCCCTTGCCGTCTGCTTCCCGCACTCAGTGACTGCCGGCCGTAAAGTGAAAGCACAGCACAGCGGTGACGTCACCGCTGTGCTCTGCTTTCACTTTACGGCCAGCAGTCACTGAGTGCGGGAAGCAGACGGCAAGGGACAGATACCGGAATGTAAGTATGTGCTGTTTGTTTTTTTTTACGCTGGTAACCAGGGTAAACATCGGGTTACTAAGCGCGGCCCTGCGCTTAGGAACCCGATGTTTACCCTGGTTACAAGCGAACGCATCGCTAGATCGCATCGCTAGATCGGTGTCACACACACCGATCTAGCGATGACAGCGGGAGATCGAGCGACGAAAGAAAGTTCCATACGATCTGCTACGACGTACGATTCTCAGCAGGATCCCTGATCGCTGCTGCGTGTCAGACACAGCGATATCGTAACGATATCGCTGGAACGTCACGAATCGTACCGTCGTAGCGATCGAAATGGCACTGTGTGACGGTACCCTAACTTTGTCATTTGTGCCAATGTGCACCATGACCGCTGGGTCCTCACCAGCCCCTCCCAGTAATCTGTCCACCCGATCAGCGATGTGTCGGACTCGAGCGCCAGGTAGGCAGCACACCGTTCGACGATCCCTGTCTTTGTGACAGATTGCCCTATCTGTTCTCCTAATAATTGAGTCCCCCACTCCCAGCACCTGTCTGGCCTGCCCTGCTCTCCTATTTCCCTCCTTACTGGAGCAGTCACTCCCCCGGCTTTCAGAGGACATGCCTGGCTGCAGCAGTGCTACCCCTGTACTGGCACCCCCCTCATCTGCCAACTTAGCAAACTTATTGGGGTGTTCCAGATCAGGACTAGCCTCCCTAGCACTCTTCCCTCTACCCCGCTTCCTAACTGTCACCCAGCTTGCTACTTCACCATCCTGCAGCTCCATCCTACCATCCCCCCCCCTCATCTGTCCCATTGAGCGTCTGCTCCGTGAGCAGAAGACTCCTCTCCATATTGTCTATGGATCTCAGTGTTGCCAGCTGCACATTTAGAGTCAGAATCTGGGTTTCCAAATGCACAACGTGCTCACATCTCGCACAGCAGTATGCACCCTCGATCGGCTGCTCAAGGACTGCATACATGTGGCAAGATGTGCACTGGATGGCATTAACAATCGTGGAGCACATTTCCTAATGGGGATTGCACCAGACAGAAAAGTTAAATAATAAATAAATAAATAAATAAATACAAAGTGTTAATACAAAACAGACAGCAATTCAGTAATTCCTCCCTTGGAAACTCCCTGACTTCAAAGTCACTGAATCACAAGTCACACTTACCGCCGTCCACACTTACGCTCTGGTCACACTCAGCTCGCTCACACTCGCTATGCTGAAGATTTATAGATTTTTTTTTCTATTTCCCCTCAACAGCAATCAACCTTGCTGTTCAAATGCACTCCGCAATTGTAGCATGTTGGCAGTCTTCTTCGCCAAGCGGTACTAGTCTCACTTTGGGGGGCGGTCTCTCTTTCTCGCACCGGAGGGCTGGACTCTGCAGCAGGGGTCTTCTTATATTCAGTCACTTCCTCACGGACCTGCTTAACATCCTTCTTCAAGTCTTCTACCCATTGAGGGGTTGTTACCTCCCCGCTCCATACCTTCCCCACTGGCACTACCACCCCTTGCTCTTGCTCGCGTGTGCGTGCCTCACTCCCTACATCAGAGAAGGTCATATCTGGCTTTACGCGCATGCGCTCTCGCAGGGCCTGTTTCATCAACACATCTCGCAAGCCTGTCACAAGTTGGTCTCGCAGCACAACATCAATTGACCCACACCTACGCCATCCTTCCATATAATGGCAGCATGAAGCTCCTGCAGTGCATTCATATATTGCGTCACGGTCTCCCTCTCTCTTTGTAACCGGCGAAACAGTCGCATGCGAAATTAGGATTATTTAGTCTAGAAAAAAGACGACTGAGGGGCGATCTAATAGCCATGTATAAGTATATAAGGGGACAATACAAATATCTCGCTGAGGATCTGTTTATACCAAGGAAGGTGACGGGCACAAGGGGGCATTCTTTGCGTCTGGAAGAGAGAAGGTTTTTCCACCAACATAGAAGAGGATTCTTTACTGTTAGGGCAGTGAGAATCTGAAATTGCTTGCCTGAGGAGATGGTGATGGCGAACTCAGTCGAGGGGTTCAAGAGAGGCCTGGATGTCTTCCTGGAGCAGAACAATATTGTATCATACAATTAGTAGGTTCTGTAGAAGGACGTAGATCTGGGGATTTATTATGATGGAATATAGGCTGAACTGGATGGACAAATGTCTTTTTACGGCCTTACTTACTTACTAACTATGCGCAGCTCCCCTATGTCAGTGGGGTCCCCATGTGTCTCCTCAAGTATACGTAATACTTTGTCCAGGGTATCTCTCGCCTGGGGGGGGGGGGTCTGAGCATAACAGAGTCCCTTGCATCCCCCTCTAGGGCCATCACAGCTATTTCCGCCTGTAGAGCCGGCATCATAGGATGCATCCGCATCATCCCTCGAATACGCTCCATCCAACTCCACAACATGGCATCACTCCCCGAGAATTTTGGCAGGTTAACTAACATGGCTCCCAGGGAGATGCTAGACCTGGGGCCTCCCCCAACTGCTTGGTCTGCCCTTTCCGTGCTACCATGTGACATCCTGCTGACTACGCCAAGTGTAATAGGGTGCAGGGTTGAGTATGTCACCACGGAACAG
The DNA here is from genome assembly GCF_032444005.1 of Ranitomeya imitator. Lineage (NCBI taxonomy): Eukaryota > Metazoa > Chordata > Amphibia > Anura > Dendrobatidae > Ranitomeya > Ranitomeya imitator. The sequence goes on along the minus strand of NC_091286.1, from coordinate 582,912,694 downwards.
ACAGACCAACTGTTGAGGGGAATTTATTAACAGGAGTAAGATTCTCCTCGCAGGGAGTAAACAGGGGGTTAATAGAGATAAAGCAAACAGTAAACAGTTTAGCGGAATCTAAATGGTTAACAAGTGTTCTTGTAACTGATCAGTCCAGAGAGGTCCTGACTGGAGGGTCCTTATTCCAACGTGGGTGCAATCACCAGCAGTGCTTGAGATCCTGAAGTCTCTCCTCTGTCTCCTGGGAACTGGAGACTCTGGGGTTAAGTCTTTGCAGTATTTTCTCCCAGTGAAGCTGCAAGCAGGAAGTATTGTAACACAGCCACTCTGCTGCACAGTCTCTGTATATTACCCTGGCAGTCTTTCTGCAGTAGCAATGCTACACACACACTGAACAGTTTACTTGTCACACTCAGGGGTCCTGGTTTGTCACTGCGGTCACCGGGGCTGCGCTCTTAGGTCACTTTCAGGGAATACATTTTCTCTGATTACGGAGGTTTCCAAGTCCACACCCTCACATCCAGCCTTCACTACGGCTGGTATCTCAGCTTCAGTGCCCTTACGGGGAGCACTCTCTCTTGGGGAGCGCGGCGCTGCAGCCTGCTTTCTCTCTGGTGCGCTGTCCCCTCCGTCTCAAGTGTTCTGCTCTTCCGCTCTTTTCTGACCACACCCCCTCTTTTCCTCTCTGCCCCCAGCAGTCACATGGTCCCCTCTGTCCAGGGCAGAAAGTCCTCCCCCCAACAACCCAGCTGTCCGACTAAGTGGTTCCAGGTAAGGAGCAGGGAAAGCAACCTCCTTACAACTATATCAGTGGTCATAACCATGGATACCTAAGCTACTGCAATGCCCTGCACATGAGGTAAGCATCATAGCGAATCAGAAGAACTATACTAAATTTCTAATTGGAGATATTTGCTAATATTACTATTATTACACCTACTATACATTGGATTAGGATGGAAAATTCCTTTAAATATAAGAACTACTGTGACAAATTCATTTGCAAAGTGCCGGAGTGGAGATATGTTTCGCTGAAGCTAATGGCTTTAGTGATGTAAGACCCAGAAGTTTTTCTTCCAGCACATTATGTGTTGCGAGGAGTTAAGTAGCCATTTTGTTGAAGGGCTGGGTATTTGTGGACAACCATAGAGTGGGCGGGAGGTGGTCCACCTTATTTCCACCCCAGGATGTGGTCTGGAGCTTAAATAGTCGGCCTCCAGAGGCAGTCATTGCTCAGTGTGACTGGAGAGGCTAACTCCAGAGAAGTGTTTTGTGTTGGGACTAACCTGAAACTAACTGAACTAACTAGCCTGTTTGTTTTGGTAACTGTGAGCCGGAGGATCCCCCAAGGACTGTGATTTGTGCTACCATTTCGTTGTATTTTACTGTTTTGCCCAGATGGCCGTGTTTGTTTTTACTTCACCTTGGTTTATGCCACATATAGTAATCCAAAGGAAGTTCTATCCATGATTAAGATTGCGTAGGATTCGTTCCCTGCACTGGGATTGCTCATCTCTGAATGTCTGTGCTTTTTAACATGATGGCTAAATAAACGTCAAGTTTTAAGGACCATATCTCCTGTGGTCGCTGGAGGCAAAGGAAGTTCTTAGTGAGCCGATCTACCACAGGTGGTGTTTCAAATGCGGGAAGCGTTCCAGGGGTCTAAGGGGTATCGTTTCTCCTTGTGGAGAGTGACATACCATCTCTGGCTTGTCAAGGTAAGGAGGCTTATTCGCCATGCAACGCTCCTCTGGGAAATTACATATGCAAATTGCCTCTTCTGAGAAAAAGAGGACTTAAACTGTATGGCGCCATAGAGTTTAAGTCCTCTTTTTCTCAGAAGAGGCAATTTGCATATTTAATTTCCCAGAGGAGCGTTGCATGGTGAATAAGCCTCCTTACCTTGACAAGCCAGAGATGGTATGTCACTCTCCACAAGGAGAAACGATACCCCTTAGACCCCAGTCCAGAGCCTCTCACCTAGCCAAATCAGTTCTCATGCTTCGCACTGACGAGGGCCAACAGCCCAAAACACCGTGTCTGCGAATTGAGATACTGATTTGGCTTTAATCCTAAGTCATATTGCACGACTTGTTAAAGAGTTGATTGTGACTTGTAGGATTGCTACTTCCAATAGGTGGCGCTATAGAGTTTAAGTCCTCTTTTTCTCAGAAGAGGCAATTTGCATATGGAAGTGTTCCAGGAACACGTATAGCAGCGGTGATCAAATTGCATGTCCTGGATAAAGGCGGTCATAAGCCAGGAACTGACAACAGACAGCATGGAAGAGCTAATAAACCAAAGAAAGTTCTTAAAGAGACAGTGTTCCCATGTCTACCTCAGTATACAGCTGAGTGAACTGATCTACCGCACTACTTAAATATGGATGGAGGCTTTATTTGTTAGATGTACTGCTGTGACCATGCCAGTGACGCGAATTCATTGGTAGTTGAACCAACTTTCCCCTATATCCCTGTGCTAAAAATGCCCCCCCCAGTGGGCGGGACCTTCTCTATCTTGTGGGGCACAGGTGCAGAGCAAGGTACCTACATGCACCCATTCCTTTCAGCCTTTATTTCAGCGAGGTATGATGGTGCGTAATCTAATATTAGCAAACAAGGTGAGAACATTGCAGCTGCTAATATTTTCTTACACACAACCCATCACTAAATTAAGGGTTAATGTATCTGTGAACATTGCAGTGCAGTATAGTGAAAAAGCACACATGCACAGAAAGAGGGAGGGTTTTCGGGCACTATTAATGGGGAGTAGGGGTTTAGGAGACGTCAAAAGAAACTTGACACTGATCTCTCTTTTAAACCACACATCCAAACCCTTTCCAATTCCTGTTGCCTCCAACTCAAAAATATTTCACGGATCCGCACATTCCTAAACCAAGAATCCGCAAAGACCCTAGTCCATGCCCTCATCATCTCCCGCCTTGACTACTGTAACCTCCTGCTCTGTGGCCTCCCCTCTAACACTCTTGCACCCCTCCAATCTATTCTAAACTCTGCTGCCCGACTAATCCACCTGTCCCCCCGCTATTCCCCGGCCTCTCCCCTCTGTTAATCCCTGCACTGGCTCCCCATCACCCAGAGACTCCAGTACAAAAGCCTAACCATGACATACAAAGCCATCCACAACCTGTCTCCTCCATACATCTGCGACCTCGTACTCGTACCGGTACTCTCCTACACGCAACCTCCGATCCTCACAAGATCTCCTTCTCTACTCCCCTATTATCTCCTCTTCCCACAATCGCATACAAGATTTCTCTCGTGCATCCCCCCTACTCTGGAATTCTCTACCACAACATATCAGACTCTCGCCTACCATCGAAACCTTCAAAAAGAACCTGAAGACCCACCTCTTCCGACAAGCCTACAACCTGCAGTAACCACCGATCGACCAAACTGCTGCACGTCCAGCTCTACCCTACCTACTGTATCCTCACCCATCCCTTGTAGATTGTGAGCCCTCGCGGGCAGGGTCCTCTCTCCTCCTGTACCAGTTGTGACTTGTATTGTTCAAGATTATTGTACTTGTTTATTATGTATATCCCTCCTCACATGTAAAGCGCGATGGAATAAATGGCGCTATAATAATAAATAATAATAATAATAATAATAAAAGAAAGCTGTTGTGTATACATACATTCAGAGGATATAAAAACTCTACACCCCTGTTTAAATGACAGGTTTTTGTCATGTAAAAAAGTCATATTAAGAATTATTCATTTCAGATCATTTTACACCTTTCAGGCTTGAGCAAACAACTATACTTATGATCCGATTATAATCAGATTGCACAATTAAGGGTGCGCATGCGCAGACACCTGAAACGCGTTGATGCTGGTAATGTGAATTTGTATCGCTGACTGTGTATGTCCTACGAATTGCTTATGTGACTAAAGAATCACAGTTTGTGGAACTGGAGTCTCTTCATTTTACACTTTCCACATCTTAATAAGGTGCTTCTGGGCTCCGAACACCCTCAAGTTGCAATCATGGTGACCTGGATTTTATTTTATCTTTCTTACATCTGTAAGCACAACACCCACTTGTGGATGTTAGGCCCTGATACCACCCTCATGGAGTCTGTTTCTGACAGTTTGAGCAGACACATGGATGTCAGTGGCCTGTTCGAGGTAATTTTGCAGGACTCTGGCTCTGCTCCTCCTGTTCCTCCTTGCACAACGGAGGAGGTAGTGGTCCTGCAGCTGAATTGTTGCTCTCCTACGGCCCCCTCCACATCTCCTGGTATACTGGACTGTCTCCTGGTATCTGCTCCATGCTCTGGATACTGTGCTGACAGACACTGCTATGCTTCTTGCCACAGCTCACATTGATGTGCCATCCTGGATGAGCTGAGCAACTTCTGGGTTGTAGACACCGCCTCATGCTACTGTGCAGTATAATTAGGGGTGAGATCAATGCCAAAATGCAAAAGTGACCAAAACAACAGCCAAACAGGATGAGAACAGAGAAATGGAGAAATGGTCTGTGGTCATCCCCTGCAGAACTACTCCCTTATAGGGGTTGTGTTGCTAGTTGCCTATAATTTCAATCTGTTGTCTGTTCCATTTGCACAAAAGCAGGAGAAATTGATTCACAATCGGTGTTGCTTCATAACTAGACAGGTTGATTTCACAAATGTGTGATTGACTTGGAGTTACATTGTGTTGTTTAAGTGTTCCCCTTATTTAGCGAACAGTGTTTATGCTATCTATCTCTCTCTTTCCCTCTCTCTCTCTCTCTATATATATATATATACAGTGCCTTGCGAAAGTATTCGTCCCCCTGAAGGGACGGCCAGGTCTTTGTAGATTTGCAGTGGTATGATACTCCTTCCATTTCAATATGATCGCTTGCACAGTGCTCCTTGGGATGTTTAACGTTTTGAAAAACATTTTGTATCCAAATCCGGCTTTAAACTTCAGCACAACAGTATCATGGACCTGCCTGTTGTGTTCCTTGGTCTTCATGATGCTCTTTGTACTTCAAACAGAACCCTGAGACTATCACAGAGCAGGTGCATTTATACGGAGACTTGATTACACACAGGTGGATTATATTTATCATCATTAGGCATTTAGGACAACATTGGGTCATTCAGAGATCCACAATGAACTTCTGGAGTGAGTATGCTGCACTGAAAGTAAAGGGGCCAAATAATATTGCACATCCCACTTTTTAGTTTTTGAATTTCCACAAAAATATAAAATAAGCAATAAATTTCGTTCAACTTCACAATTGTGTTTTACTTGTTGTTGATTCTTCACCAAAAATTTACATTTGGTATCTTTATGTTTGAAGCATGATATGTGGGAAAAGGTTGAAAATTTCCAGGGGGCCGAATACTTTTGCACGGCACTGTATATATATATATACACTGTGCTCCAAATTATTATGCAAATTGAATTTAAGTGTCATAAAGATTTAATTGTTTTGTTTTTCAAATAAACTTGTTGATGGTATTGTGTCCCAGGGTTCAATAGATAACTGAAATCAATCTGGAACACATGATAATTAGTTTTCCAGGTGATTCTAATTAAAGGACAGCTACTTAAAAATGATGTTTCACATTATTAAGCAGGCCAAAGGATTCAAGCAATATGAGAAATAAAAAGGATCTCTCTGTTGCTGAAAAGCGTTAAATAGTGCAATGCCTTGGACAAGGTATGAAAAAATTAGATACTTCACAAAAACTTTGTGATTGTCATACTGTGAAGAGATTTGTGACTGAAACAGAGCACAGACAGAGTTCATGCAGATAAAGACATAATGAGGAAGGTTTTTGCCAGACAAATTCATTGGATTAAGAGAGCAGCTGCCACAATACCATTACAAAGCAGCAAACAGTTATTTGAAGCTGCTGGTGCCTCTGGAGTCCCTCAAACCTGAAGGTGTAGGAGCCTTCAAAGGCTTGCTGTGGTGCATAAACCTACTATTCGGCCACCCCTAAACAGTGTTCATGAGCAGAAACGTTTGCAGTGGCCCAGACATACATGAAGACTAATTTTCAAACAGTCTTGTTTACTGATGAGTGTTGAGCAACCCTGGATGGTCCAGATGGATGGAGTAGTGGATGGTTGGTGGATGGCCACCATGTCGCAACAAGGCTGCGACATCAGCAAGGAGGTGGAGAAATCATGTTTTGGGCCGGAATCATGGGGAAACAGCTGGTGGGGCCCTTTAAGGTTCCTGAAGATGTGAAAATTACCTCTGTAAAGTAAATAGCGTTTCTGACTGACAACTTTCTTCCATGGTCTAAAAGCAGAAACGTGCCTTCAGGAGCAAAATCATCTTCATGCATGACAATGCCCCATCTCATGCTGCAAATAATACCTATGAATCATTGGCTGCTATGGGCATAAAAGGAGATAAACTCATGGTGTGGCCACCATCTTCCCCTGACCTCAACCCTATAGAAAACCTTTGGAGTATCATCCAGCACAAAATCTATGAGGTTGGGAGGCAGTTCACATCAAAACAGCAGCTCTGGGAAGCTATTCTGACTTCATGCAAAGATGTACAAGCAGAAACTCTCCAAAAACTCAAGAATGCAAGAATTGTGAAGGTGATATCAGAGAAGGGTTCCTATGTTAACATGTAAAGGTACCGTTACACTAAACGATTTACCAACGATCACGACCAGCGATACGACCTGGCCGTGATCGTTGGTAAGTCGTTGTGTGGTCGCTGGAGAGCTGTCACACAGACAGCTCTCCAGCGACCAATGATGCCGAAGTCAAACACAACGAGATCGCTATCCAGGACGCTGCAACGTCACGGATCGCTATCGTTCTCGTTCAAAAGTTGCTCAGTGTGAAGGTACCTTAACTTGGTCTGTTAGGATGCTTTGGAGTTAAATAGCTTTTTTGTTCAGTGAATGTGACCTCCTAATGCTGCAAATTCCACAAATGAGCATTTTAAGTTCTTTAAAACATATCAAATGTTTTGAAATTCTACTGTGCCTAATAATTTGGAACAGTGCATTTTGAGTTTTTATTCATTTTGGAGATTATACTGTTATCATTGGGAGGTTTCTTCAATAAAATTCGATGTATACTCTAATGGGTGATTACTTTTATTAGACTGACTGTCATTTGCACCGACCATTTAGGAAAATCCGAGAAAAATGTCATCTGCATAATTATTTGGAACATAGTGTATAGTGGTAGATCGTCTCACTCAGCTGTACACGAAGGTAAACACGGTACACTGTCTCTAAGATCGTCACTGGTTTATTATGTATGCGGCATAAAAAATAAACATGGCCCTTTGAGCAAAAACGGGGAAAACAAAACAAAGTACAGTGCTTGTGGTAGTTGGGATCAGCCCGCTCATGGTTAGCAAAACACATGGTTCAGGTTAGCACGAACACTTCTCTGGAGTTAGCCCCTCCAGACACACTGAACACTGAATGCCTCAGGAGTCCCACTATTTAAACCCCAGACCACACCCTGGGGTGGCAATAAGGTGGACAACCTCCCACCTACTCTATAGTTGTCCACAAAAACCAAGTGCTTAAAATAGCCAATTAAACCCTCTCAACACATAGGGTAATGGAACAAACGTCTTCAGATCACTGAAACTAACTGCGTCAGTGAAACCTATCTCCCCCCAGCACTTTAACAATTACTTTTTCACAATATTTATAACCCAAAAAAGAGCATGAACCGTACCTCCAAAAATCATACATTGATCTAAAGCCGCTAGGCAAAAATTTATATATAACTGAACATGAGGTTTTTAGTTTAATATTCTGATCAGACTGTATGAAGCCCACTGCCACTTCACGGCGAACCGGAGCGGAGCCGTACGCCGACCAAGGTCACATAGGCAATGCACAAAACCACAGCAACAATGGCCACCACACAGCACCAACACCAATTTAAGGAGTTTGTATAGCCCCTCTTTTTTTGATATATAGCATGTTTTCTCCCCTAGTAGAGTAGAGAATTGAAAGTGTTGAAAAGCTGCTTAGGGTTGTGAGACAGAGAAGATATGAGAGTTGAGAAGTTTGTTTTGCGGCGGTGAGTGTGGATTTGAAGCTGGCGAGGGACTGCTTGTATGCGATAAAGTGCTTGGCAGAACAGGATCTCTTCCATCTCCACTCAGCAACCCTAGAAGCCCATCTCAGTTATTTGGTCAGGCTGGTCAGCCAGGGTTGTCTGTTGATTGTACGAGTTTTGCTGTGCATGAGGGGGGCAGCCGAATCAAATGTTGCTGTTATTGTGGTGTTATATATAGTGGCAGCAGCATATGTGTAAGGAAGTAATGTCTGTAAGAGGGAGAAGGGACTCAGAGAGTAAGTGTAAATTGAGGTGCTTGAGATTTCTGCAAGTGTGAGTTTATGGAGTGGGGGTTGCGCACTAGGAGAGGAGAGGGAAGAAAATGTCAGTAGGTTGTGGTCAGACAGGGGGAGGGGTCAGTTAGTGAGATTATTAAGGGAAAAGAGGCGGGTGAAGATAAGGTCCAGTGTATGGCCATCTTTGTGAATGGCCACGGAGGACCATTGAGTGAGGCCAAAGGAGGCAGTCAGTGATAAAAGTTTAGAAGCAGGTGAGGTGAAAGTGTCAATGGGGATGTTGAAGTCACCCATGACGATAGTGGGCATGTCAGCAGAAAGGAAATGAAGTAGCCAGGTGGTGAAGTAGTCAAGAAAGGTGGAGATGGCTAGTTTTGGGGGTTGGTAGATGTCAGCCAGCTGGAGGTTGGAGGGGGAGTAGATGCGGACGAAGTGCACCTCAAACAACAGAAGAGTAGTGGAGGGTGGTAGTGGAATGTTCATTTAGGCTGGTAGACAAGGAGGATTTCTGCTGATGATTGACGACAGCCATCTCTTGGTACTCGGTCCCCAGCCACCACTTTTTCTCACGGTGTTGTGCCCCTGCCTTGTACCAAAAAAATCAAAAATATTGTACCCATAAATAAATACAGCTCTGGCAAAAATTAAGAGACCACCACATCAAAACCCTGTTATGGGCAGCCCAATCTCCAGACCTGAACCCCATTGAAAACCTCTGGAATGTAATCAAGAGGATAATGGATAGTCACAGGCCAGCAAACAAAGAAGAACTGCTTAAATTAAAAGAAGCAGTGTGAAAGACTGGTGGAAAGCATGCCAAGACGTATGAAAGCTGTGATTAAAAATCATGGTTTTTCCACAAAATATTGATTTCTGAACTCTTCCTGAGTTAAAACATTAGTATCGTTGTTTCTAAATGATTATGTACTTGTTTTCTTTGCATTATTTGAGGTCTGAAAGCATTTTTTTAAAAATTTTGATCAATTTTCTTTTTCAGAAAAAAATACTAAATTTATTGCTTGGAAATTCAAAGACATATTGTCAGAAGTTTATAGAATAAAAGATCACAAATATACCTATAAAATGAAAAATCAGACAAACTGAATATTTTTCAGTGGTCTCTTCATTTTTACCAGAGCTGCATTTGTATGAAAAAAACAAACAAAAAGTACATATACTTGGCATCGCCGCATCCAGACCGACCTGACCTATAAAACTGTCCCACTAGTTAACCTTTTTAGTAAACACCATAAAAAAAAAAGGGAGTAAACAATGCTTTATAATCATACTGCCAAACAAAAAGTGGAATAAAACACGATAAAAAAGAAGGATATTAATAATCATGGTACTGCTGAAAATGTAATTTTGTCCCGCAAAAAAACCCATCATACAGCTCCAACAGCAGAAAAATAAAAATGTTATAGCTTTAAGAATAAAGCGATGCAAAACTAATTATGATAAAACTGCCTTATCAATTTTACCACACGCGGAATGACACAACCCCCCCAAAAAAGAAAATGTACATTCTGCCTCTCAAAAATCAGAATAGAAAGCGATCAAAAAATGTCTGAAAATGGTACCAATAAAAACATCAACTCATCCAGCAAAAAACAGGCCATCACATGACTCCGTCTGCCAAAATATGGAAAATTGTAGCTCTCAAAATAAGGTGATGCAAAAAACTAGTTTTTGCAATAAAAAGCATCTTTTAGTGCGTGACAGCAGCCAAACGTAAAAACCCAATATAAATCTGGTATCACTGTAATCGCACCGACCTGAAGAATAAATTTGCCTAATCACTTATACCGCACGAGAAGCATCGTAAAAAATAAATAAAAGCAATACTTCACCTGCTGTTGATTTTTTCATACTGCCTCCCAAAGATCGCAGTAAGGCTCAGCGCATATTTATCCTGCGCTGTGCGCTGAGCGCTTACACCGGGGTTTACATGTAAACCTCTGAAATACGTGATTCTGATGGAACCACTGGAAGAAAATTCCCTATAATGAGGCAGATGGAGGCACTGTGGACGCCGTCTGACCTGTGATCCGGCGGTGTCTGTCTTTTTAGGATTGCATAGAATTGCTGTAGGCCACAATTTTATGCATTTCTGAAAAGAAGGACACCACTGAACAGAGGCCAGATGGAGTCCAGAGTAACTCTGCTGCCTCATTATAGTGAATGGATCCCTTGGAGGTTTCATCTGAATCACGTCACTCAGAGATTTAGATGGAAACCCCAAAATAAGTGCTCAGTGTAGAGCGCCGGATAAATGTGATCCCAAATGTTAACTAAAATGTTAGCCCCAAAAAGCTTCAACTCAATTCACAGAAAAAGCAAGTCCCCACTCAGGTCTGTCATCTGTTAATGGATAAATAGGGGGCTTCGACATTACTGGTAGTAGAAAGGCTATGGAAAAGTGATATGGCTCCTCACCCTTCAAAAGAAATTCAGCAAATTCTCGGCTCCCAAATCCAAATGCCTCCGCCCTTCTGAGCCCCACAGTGTAGCTAAACCACATATAGCGTCCACATGTTTGGCATTTCTGTAGCGATGAGAGCCCATCTATCTTACGGGGGCATGCCTCCAGAAGCACGGGCAGGGCATAACGTACTGGTGACTGCAACGTACTGCTTACTACAACAAATTGGTCATTACAATGTCAGTTTGCAATTTTCACTCGTCAACATTCATTGATGCTTGTTTCTGAAAAATACCCATGGAGTCAAAATCGGCACTACACCTGTAGATAAATTCCCAAAATGGTATAATTTCCATAATGGGGTCACTTGAGGGGGAATTCTGTTCTTCTAGCAATTAGGGGTTCTGTACATGGAGTCCTCAAACTGTTCTAGAAAAATCGCGAGGAAGCAAATAGCGCTCTGTTCCTCCTGAGTCTCTCCATATGGCTAAATAGTACTGTACAGCCACATATGGGGTATTGTCACTTTCAGTAGAAAATGTAGTGCAAATATTGGTGCCATTTTTACCCACTTCTTGTGTGAAAAAGTAAAATCTAGTGCTAAAACAATATTTTGGTGGTAAAAATGTAGTTATTTTTTCCTCACTGCCATCGGTATAAAATTCTGTAACACACCCGTGTTGTCAATATGATCACTGCACCCCTAGGTGAATTCATTGAGAGGTATAGTTAGTAAAATGGGGTCACTTATGGGGGGTTAGCTGTTGTGGCACCTCATGGGCTCTTCCATTGGGTCATGGCACCTGCAAACCATAACAGTAAAATATGGTGCTCTCTGCTTTCTGAGCTCTGCACTGTGCCTGAAAAATATTTCCCAATTACATGTAGGGTGTCGATGCACTCATGAAAAAATGGATCTCAATTTGTTGTAAAAAATGTCCTATTAGCTTTTAGAAAAATTAAAAACTTGGGTTGTTTTAGCGGAAGAAATTTAACTATTCTTTCTTCACCACTCAATGGTATAAAATTCTGTGAGGCACATGTGGTGTCAACATGATCAGTGGACCCCTAGATAAATTAATTGAGCAGTATAGTTTGTAAAATGACATATAGGGGGTTTCTTTTGTTCTGGCAAACTTGACATGGCACCCTCAAACTATTCCAGCAAAATCTGAACTCCAATATGGCGCCTCTTCTCTTCTGAGCTTTGTACTGTGCCTCAAAAGTAGTTTTCCCCTCACATATGTGGTATCGGCATACTCAGGAGAAACTGCACAACAAATTGTATGGTGCAATTTCTGCTGTTACCCTTATGAAAATGCAAAATTTGGGGCTAATATAACATTTTTGTGGGGAAAATGTGATTTTACTATTTTCACAGCCCAGTGGTATGAACTTCTGTGAAGCACCTTGAGGTTCAAGGTGCTCACCACACATCTAAATACATTCTTTGTGTGGTTTAGTTTCCAAAATGGGGTTATTTATGGGTGTTTCCACTGTTTAGGCACATCAGGAGGCCTCCAAACAGGACATGACATCCGTTACTCATTTCAGGAAAATTTTACATTCAAAAAGTCAAATGATGTTCCTTCCCTTCTGAGCCCTGCAGTGTGCCCAAACAGTAGTTTTCTCCCTCAAATGGAGTATCGGCGTACTCAGGAGAAATTGATCTACAAATTATATGGTGCAATTTCTCTGGTTTCCCTTGTGAAAATTCTAAATCTGGGGCTAAAATAATATTTTTGTGGGGAAAATGTGATTTTATTATTTTCACGGTTCAACTTTATAAACTTTTCTGAAGCACCTGGGGGTTCAAGGTGCTGCTCACCACACACAGCTAAATACATTTCTTGAGGTGTCTAGTTTCCCAAATTGGATCACTTGTAGGGGGGGGGTTTCCACTGTTTAGGTACATCAGGGACTCTCCAAATGGGATATGACGACTGCTAATGATTCCAGGAAATTTTACATTCAAAAAGTCAAATGGTGCTCCTTTCCTTCCGAGTTCTGCCGTGCACCCAAACAGTAGTTTTCTCCCTCATATGGAGTATTGACATGCTTAGGAGAAATTACGCAACAAATCTTGGGTTACATTTTTTGAGGTTACTCTAAAAAAAAATTGGATCTGAAGTAAATTTTTTGTGAAAAAAAAGTGAAATGTTTATTTTTTTCCCACATTCCCACAATCACCAGGATCTGTTAAAGCATTCCAGAGTTATAACTACATAAAGTGACAGTGGTCAGAATTGTAAAAATTGGCCTGGCTATTAACGCAAACCACCTTTGGGGGTAGAGGGGTTCAAGGGCAATATGTCATGAGAAAGCAATGTCAGAATTACTTGGATCTGTTGAAGCGTTCCAGAGTTATAACCTCATAAAGGGAGAGTGGTCAGAATTGTAAAAATTGGCTTGGTCATTAACATGCAAACCACCTTTGGGGGTAAAGGGGTTAAGTTTTTCTTGTGTACATTTCTTTGGTATATAACCTTACAAAAATGTATTCAAAATGTTATCGTTATTATATTGATCACCCATAAACTATTCCTTGGTCTGAAGTACATTTCCTTGGTATAAAACCCTAAAAAAAACTTGATCAAAATGTATCTGTATCCTATTGCTCACCCATAGGGTATTACATCTTCTTGGGTACATACAGTTGCTATATAAGCCTCAACGAACTTATTTCAAATTTATATTTATCATATTGCTCACTCATGGGATATTACATTTTCTTAAATACATTTCGCTGATACAAAAGGCTCAAAAAACTTGTTCAAAATTTATCGGTATTATTTTGCTCATCCATAGACTGTTCCGTGGTATGGGGTACATTTCGTTGGTATAAAAGCCTCAAAAAACTCAAAAAATGTGTCGGTATTATATTGCTCACCCATAGGGTATTACATCTTCTTGGGTACATTTAGTTGGTATATAAGCCTCAAAGAACTTGCTTCAAATTTATTTTTATCATATTGCTCACTCATGGGATCTTACATTTTCTTAAGTACATTTCCTTGATATAAAAGGCTTAAAAAACTTGATCAAAATTTATCGGTATTATATTTCTCATCTATAGACTATTATGTGGTATGGATTACATTTCGTTGGTAGAAAAGCCTCAAAAACTTGGTAAAATATTTATCAGTATTATATTGATCACCCATAGGGTATTAATTATTCTTGGGTACATTTAGTTGATATAAAAGGCTCAAAAAACTTGTTCAAAATTTATCGGTATCCTATTTCTTATCCATAGGGTATTACATCTTTATATAGTCTGAGATCGGGGTTTGTGCATGGACACTAGGTGTTAGGTACAGTTACAGTGTTTGGTTCACTCAACATTAATTGTGGAAGCAAAGCTAATCTTTGGGATCTTCAAAAACTCAGCAAAAAATTCATAAAGAAAATCAGCAAAAAATCCAGCAAAACCTGATTTTTGTCTGTAGCTTTTTTTTACTGACAAGAGATGAGGTTTTGGCTGAAGAATAAAAATCAATGTGTGAACATAGTCTTAGGATGTTATCAGTCTAGAATAGCAAAGGGAGCTGCCAGCAGTGGCTGTTGATGATTTGTCAAAGTGCATTCAGCATGGCAGAAAATGTAGACAATCATTAATAGCCTAATTTATTTGTTGTACATGCTACTTTACATTGTAAAGGTTTGTGCTTCCTGTTACTTGTAATTAGAGTTGAGCGACCTTGACCTTTTTAGAGTCGAGCCGGGTTTCGCGAAACCCGACTATCTCAAAAGTCGGGTCGAGTGAAATCGGCCGATTATGACGTAAAGTCGGGATCGACCGAAACACGAAACCCAATGCAAGTCAATGGGGCAGCATAGTCGGCAGTGAGTGGGGGCCAGGAAAACACCTAGAGTGCCCATTTTAATGTCAAAACCATCCATTCTTCTTAATGAAGCTTGTCAAGCGTAATTTACCTTATAATAATTGGAAGGCATTTGAAATTGGGGGTCATTTGGCTAAAGTTGTGGTGGGTAGGGCTGGTTCAAGTAATTAGTGGGCCCAGGAAATCTGGACCACGTCACGGCAGTGGAGCAGGGAGAGGTAAGTCTTTCAACTTTGCAAGTGCTGTGAACCTGAGCAAGCAGGGGGGGCCCACTCGTTGGCATTGGCACTGGCACAGGGCCCCTCAAAGTACAGCGGTGTGTTTGCACGGCGGGGGCGCCTCCCACCGGCAGCAACACTTTTGCGTACCATGAGAGGCCCTGTGCCAGTGACGTCGCCAACTAGTATTCCTCCCCCCACCTGATGAAGGAACCTGCACTTTCATCTGCACCTTCCTGTTTGTCCCCGTGTAATGTGGTATGGTATGCGGGAAGGGGGACCTGACTTTCAGCAGGGTCACAATCTTGCAGTGTAGCGTGCACAGGAAATGTTGCGTTATGGGTCAATGTACCAGCAGACTCATCTATCACTGGCTGGGCAATGGGCAGGATGAGGAGGAAACACAGATATAGGCCCAAAGAATAAAGTGGGCTAAATGCAGTTCAAAATTGGTAACACAGGACTAATCAGGGGGCATTGCAGTGGAGGACAACTGGAATGAGAGGCTGACACAGAGAGTAGGCCCAAATCAGTAAGTAGTCGAAATGCAGTTCAAAATTGGCAACAGTAGTAAACAGGCGGCACAGCTTTGTTCAGTGGAGGAGAACAGCAAGGAGTGGCAGACACCGATAGTAGGCCCCAACCCAACTAGTAGGCCAAATGCAGTCTAACATTAACAACTACTTAACGAGCGCCTGAAAACGGAATTTCAGGACAGGAAACCAGGAGAACAGCAAGGAGCGGCAGACACCGATAGTAGGCCCCAAACCAACTAGTACGCCAAATGCAGTTGTTCCGTTTAACCACAATTTAATGAGTGCCTGAGGATAGAAGTTCAGGAAAGGCAACCTGGAGAACACCTTGGAGTGGAACACACCATCTCTCTACACCCCATACCCAATTTGTAGGTCTAATGCAGCGTAGTTTCAAACAACTACTAAACGAGAGCATGATGATCGAAGCATTGGCGAGGAAACCTGGGGAACACCTTGGAGTGGAACACACCATCTCTCTACACCCCATACCCAATTTGTAGGCCTAATGCAGCGTAGTTTCCAACAACTACTAAACGAGAGCATGATGATCGAAGCATTGGCGAGGAAACCTGGGGAACACCTTGGAGTGGAACACACCATCTCTCTACAGTGGAACACACCATCTCTCTACACCCCATACCCAATTTGTAGGCCTAATGCAGCGTAGTTTCCAACAACTACTAAACGAGAGCCGGAAGATCGAAGCTCAGGAAAGGCAACCTGGAGAACACCTTGGAGTGGAATACACCATCTCTCTACACCCCATACCCAATTTGTAGGCCCAATGCAGCGTAGTTTCCAACAACTACTAAACGAGAGCCGGAAGATCGAAGCAATGGAGAGGAAACCTGGGGAACACCTTGGAGTGTAACACACCATCTCTCTACACCCCATACCCAATTTGTAGGCCTAATGCAGCGTAGTTTCCAACAACTACTAAACGAGAGCTGGAAGATCGAAGCAATGGAGAGGAAACCTGGGGAACACCTTGGAGTGTAACACACCATCTCTCTACACCCCATACCCAATTTGTAGGCCTAATGCAGCGTAGTTTCCAACAACTACTAAACGAGAGCCGGAAGATCGAAGCAATGGAGAGGAAACCTGGGGAACACCTTGGAGTGTAACACACCATCTCTCTACACCCCATACCCAATTTGTAGGCCTAATGCAGCGTAGTTTCCAACAACTACTAAACGAGAGCATGAAGATCGAAGCAATGGAGAGGAAACCTGGGGAACACCTTGGAGTGGAACACACCATCTCTCTACACCCCATACCCAATTTGTAGGCCTAATGCAGCGTAGTTTCCAACAACTACTAAACGAGAGCCGGAAGATCGAAGCAATGGAGAGGAAACCTGGGGAACACCTTGGAGTGTAACACACCATCTCTCTACACCCCATACCCAATTTGTAGGCCTAATGCAGCGTAGTTTCCAACAACTACTAAACGAGAGCCGGAAGATCGAAGCAATGGAGAGGAAACCTGGGGAACACCTTGGAGTGTAACACACCATCTCTCTACACCCCATACCCAATTTGTAGGCCTAATGCAGCGTAGTTTCCAACAACTACTAAACGAGAGCCGGAAGATCGAAGCAATGGAGAGGAAACCTGGGGAACACCTTGGAGTGTAACACACCATCTCTCTACACCCCATACCCAATTTGTAGGCCTAATGCAGCGTAGTTTCCAACAACTACTAAATGAGAGCCGGAAGATCGAAGCAATGGAGAGGAAACCTGGGGAACACCTTGGAGTGTAACACACCATCTCTCTACACCCCATACCCAATTTGTAGGCCTAATGCAGCGTAGTTTCCAACAACTACTAAACGAGAGCATGAAGATCGAAGCAATGGAGAGGAAACCTGGGGAACACCTTGGAGTGGAACACACCATCTCTCTACACCCCATACCCAATTTGTAGGCCTAATGCAGCGTAGTTTCCAACAACTACTAAACGAGAGCATGATGATCGAAGCATTGGCGAGGAAACCTGGGGAACACCTTGGAGTGGAACACACCATCTCTCTACAGTGTAAAACACCATCTCTCTACACCCCATACCCAATTTGTAGGCCTAATGCAGCATAGTTTCCAACAACTACTAAACGAGAGCCGGAAGATCGAAGCTCAGGAAAGGCAACCTGGGGAACACCTTGGAGTGGAACACACCATCTCTCTACACCCCATACCCAATTTGTAGGCCCAATGCAGCGTAGTTTCCAACAACTACTAAACGAGAGCCGGAAGATCGAAGCTCAGGAAAGGCAACCTGGGGAACACCTTGGAGTGTAACAAACCCTCTCTCTACACCACAGAAGGGCTGATTCTTAGGAAGGAAGGCTGTCGGAAAGAAGCAGGGCGCGTCCGAGGGTGATTATATTCTTATTAGGTATATACTCACCCTCGGACGCGCCCTGCTTCTTCATTTGTAATGAATGTTTATTTGCAATGTGGTTTTGACTTACTCTATTTTTTTGGTAAATAATGATTTTATTATTTTCATTGTTTTGCATCTTCTTGGCAATAATATAAAGAAGACGCGACAGGACAACACTCGGTGGATGCCATATCTGTGTTTAAAATTGAAAAAACCTTTCAGTTAACTACTTGCAGGAGAAAGTTATTGTAGCTGGTGGCCATTTTTAGTACTGTACCAGATTTTTGTTGTATGTGTTTGTTTTTAATGTTAAAATGTCTGCATTTGATATCTCTCCAGTATTTTCTTTTTTATAAGCAAAATACTTATTTTTATATTTTCTGATGTTGGTTCCAGGGGTACACGGGCAGCAGTGGTGTGGTCAGTGGAGGCCTAGTGGAAGGAGTGACCGCAGACAGGCATCAAAGGCCTAAAATAATAACACATGGCTGTAAGCAATTTTAAATTGGTTCCAGGGGTACGCGGGCAGCAGTGGTGTGGTCAGTGGAGGCCTAGTGGAAGGAGTGACCGCAGACAGGCATCGAAGGCCTAAAATAATAACACATGGCTGTAGGCAATTTTAAATTGGTTCCAGGGGTACACGGGCAGCAGTGGTGTGGTCAGTGGAGGCCTAGTGGAAGGAGTGACCGCAGACAGGCATCGAAGGCCTAAAATAATAACACATGGCTGTAGGCAATTTTAAATTGGTTCCAGGGGTACACGGGCAGCAGTGGTGTGGTCAGTGGAGGCCTAGTGGAAGGAGTCACCGCAGACAGGCATCGAAGGCCTAAAATAATAACACATGGCTGTAGGCAATTTTAAATTGGTTCCAGGGGTACACGGGCAGCAGTGGTGTGGTCAGTGGAGGCCTAGTGGAAGGAGTGACCGCAGACAGGCATCGAAGGCCTAAAATAATAACACATGGCTGTAGGCAATTTTAAATTGGTTCCAGGGGTACACGGGCAGCAGTGGTGTGGTCAGTGGAGGCCTAGTGGAAGGAGTGACCGCAGACAGGCATCGAAGGCCTAAAATAATAACACATGGCTGTAGGCAATTTTAAATTGGTTCCAGGGGTACACGGGCAGCAGTGGTGTGGTCAGTGGTGGCCTAGTGGAAGGAGTCACCGCAGACAGGCATCTAAGGCCTAAAATAATAACACATGGCTGTAGGCAATTTTAAATTGGTTCCAGGGGTACACGGGCAGCAGTGATGTGGTCAGTGGAGGCCTAGTGGAAGGAGTGACCACAGACAGGCATCGAAGGCCTAACATAACAAAAATGTCAATACAATGGTATTGTCAGTGGCAGGCATTGAAGGATGTCAGCGCATAGACTAAACATTGGTGGAGCTGTGAGATAATTTTGCAAGTGAGAGCACTGTTTGAGCTGGGGTGGGGGGAAACTGTCTTGTGGCCGGCGGTACAGGCCCAGGGCCCCTCATATTACAACGGTGTGTCTGACGTTGGGTGCGCACCACCACCGCCAGAGACACTTTATTGTACTAGGAGGGACCCAGTGGCAGTGCCGTCGACCAAAAGCGGGCTCACCCACCTCTTCAGACAAACTGCACTTTCACGGGTGCTGTCGCCAAGTGTCGATACCACGGCCCCGTGTGGGGAGTTTGGCCATTTAGTGAGGTGTAAACATGTCGTATGCTGGACAATCAGGTGCAGAAAATTACGAGATTGGAAAAGGCATTCAGAATAGTCTACAGGCAAGACCTTTTCATAGGAAAGCTAGGTGTCAGCCGGGCAAGGTGGGGCAAAAGATTTCGAAATCCAGTTGTGGTTCATTTTAATGAAGGTTAGATCATCTACATTTTGGGTAGCCAGACGAGTCCTTTTTTCTGTTAGTATTGAACCTGCAGCACTGAATACTCTTTATGATAGGACACTAGCTGCCGGGCAAGCAAGCTCCTGCAATGCATATTCTGCCAATTCTGGCCAGGTGTCTAATTTTGATGCCCAGTAATCAAATGGGAATGACGGTTGAGGGAAAACATCGATAAGGGATGAAAAATAGTTTGTAACCATACTGGACAAATGTTGTCTCCTGTCACTTTGAATTGATGCTGCAGTACCTGTCCTGTCTGCGGTCATAGCAAAATCACTCCACAACCTGGTCAGAAAACCCCTCTGGCCAACGCCACTTCTGATTTCTGCCCCTCTAACTCCTCTGGTCTGCTGGCCCCTGCAGCTCGTGTGAGAACGATCACGGGCGCTGTGTGCAGGGAATGCCAGAAGCAAACGGTCAACAAGAGTTGATTGTTTGGTTGCTAATATTAGTTCCAAGTTCTCATGTGGCATTATATTTTGCAATTTGCCTTTATAGCGAGGATCAAGGAGGCAGGCCAACCAGTAATCGTCATCATTCATCATTTTAGTTATGCGTGTGTCCCTTTTGAGGATACGTAAGGCATAATCCGCCATGTGGGCCAAAGTTCCAGTTCTCAAATCTGCGGTTGTGCTTGGTTGAGGGGCAGTTTCAGGCAAATCCACGTCACTTGTGTCCCTCAAAAAACCAGAACCCGGCCTTGCCGCGCCACCAATTTCCAGTGGCCCCGGAAAAGCTTCCTCATTAAAAATATAATCATCCCCATCATCCTCCTCGTCCTCCTCCTCCTCTTCGCCCGCTACCTCGTCCTGTACACTGCCCTGGCCAGACAATGGCTGACTGTCATCAAGGCTTTCCTCTTCCTCAGCTGCAGACGCCTGATCCTTTATGTGCGTCAAACTTTGCATCAGCAAACGCATTAGGGGGATGCTCATGCTTATTATGGCGTTGTCTGCACTAACCAGCCGTGTGCATTCCTCAAAACACTGAAGGACTTGACACATGTCTTGAATCTTCGACCACTGCACACCTGACAACTCCATGTCTGCCATCCTACTGCCTGCCCATGTATGTGTATCCTCCCACAAAAACATAACAGCCCGCCTCTGTTCACACAGTCTCTGAAGCATGTGCAGTGTTGAGTTCCACCTTGTTGCAACGTCTATGATTAGGCGATGCTGGGGAAGGTTCAAAGAACGCTGATAGGTCTGCATACGGCTGGAGTGAACGGGCGAACGGCGGATATGTGAGCAAAGTCCACGCACTTTGAGGAGCAGGTCGGATAACCCCGGATAACTTTTCAGGAAGCACTGCACCACCAGGTTTAAGGTGTGAGCCAGGCAAGGAATGTGTTTCAGTTGGGAAAGGGAGATGGCAGCCATGAAATTCCTTCCGTTATCACTCACTACCTTGCCTGCCTCAAGATCTACAGTGCCCAGCCACGACTGCGTTTCTTTCTGCAAGAACTCGGACAGAACTTCCGCGGTGTGTCTGTTGTCGCCCAAACACTTCATAGCCAATACAGCCTGCTGACGTTTGCCAGTAGCTGCCCCATAATGGGAGACCTGGTGTGCAACAGTGGCAGCTGCGGATGGAGTGGTTGTGCGACTGCGGTCTGTGGACGAGCTCTCGCTTCTGCAGGAGGACGAAGAGGAGGAGGAGGGGGTGCGAACGGCTACAGCCAATTGTTTCCTAGACCGTGGGCTAGGCAGAACTGTCCCAAACTTGCTGTCCCCTGTGGACCCTGCATCCACCACATTTACCCAGTGTGCCGTGATGGACACGTAACGTCCCTGGCCATGCCTACTGGTCCATGCATCTGTTGTCAGGTGCACCTTTGTGCTCACAGATTGCCTGAGTGCATGGACGATGCGCTTTTTAACATGCTGGTGGAGGGCTGGGATGGCTTTTCTGGAAAAAAAGTGTCGACTGGGTAGCTCGTAGCTTGGTACAGCGTAGTCCATCAGGGCTTTGAAAGCTTCGCTTTCAACTAACCGGTAGGGCATCATCTCTAACGAGATTAGTCTAGCTATGTGTGCGTTCAAACCCTGTGTACGCGGATGCGAGGCTAAGTACTTCCTTTTTCTAACCATAGTCTCATGTAGGGTGAGCTGGACTGGAGAGCTGGAGATCGTGGAACTAGCGGGGGTGCCGGTGGACATGGCAGACTGAGAGACGGTGGGAGATGGTATTGTTGCCACCGGTGCCCTAGATGCAGTGTTTCCTACTACGAAACTGGTGATTCCCTGACCCTGACTGCTTTGGCCTGGCAAAGAAACCTGCACAGATACTGCAGGTGGTGCGGAAAATGGTGGCCCTACACTGCCGGAAGGGATGTTGCGTTGCTGACTAGCTTCATTGGCCGAGGGTGCTACAACCTTAAGGGACGTTTGGTAGTTAGTCCAGGCTTGCAAATGCATGGTGGTTAAATGTCTATGCATGCAACTTGTATTGAGACTTTTCAGATTCTGTCCTCTGCTTAAGGTAGTTGAACATTTTTGACAGATGACTTTGCGCTGATCAATTGGATGTTGTTTAAAAAAATGCCAGACTGCACTCTTTCTAGCATCGGATACCTTTTCAGGCATTGCAGACTGAGCTTTAACCGGATGGCCACGCTGTCCTCCAACAGGTTTTGGCTTTGCCACGCGTTTTGGGCAAGATACGGGCCCGGCAGATGGAACCTGTTGCGATGTTGATGCCTGCTGCGGCCCCTCCTCCTCCGCTTCAGAACTGCTGCCGCCTGCACCCTGTTCCCCCAATGGCTGCCAATCGGGGTCAAGAACTGGGTCATCTATTACCTCTTCTTGTAGCTCGTGTGCAACTTCGTCTGTGTCACCGTGTCGGTCGGTGGTATAGCGTTCGTGATGGGGCAACATAGTCTCATCAGGGTCTGATTCTTGATCAGCACCCTGCGAGGGCAATGTTGTGGTCTGAGTCAAAGGACCAGCATAGTAGTCTGGCTGTGGCTGTGCATCAGTGCACTCCATGTCAGATTCAACTTGTAATGGGCATGGACTGTTAACTGCTTCACTTTCTAAGCCAGGGACGGTATGTGTAAAGAGCTCCATGGAGTAACCCGTTGTGTCGCCTGCTGCATTCTTCTCTGTTGTTGTTTTTGCTGAAGAGGACAAGGAAGCGACTTGTCCCTGACCGTGAACATCCACTAACGACGCGCTGCTTTGACATTTACCAGTTTCACGACAGGAGGCAAAAGAGCTAGAGGCTGAGTCAGCAAGATAAGCCAAAACTTGCTCTTGCTGCTCCGGCTTTAAAAGCGGTTTTCCTACTCCCAGAAAAGGGAGCGTTCGAGGCCTTGTGTGGCCAGACGACGAACCTGGCTCCACAGCTCCAGACTTAGGTGCAATATTTTTTTTCCCACGACCAGCTGATGCTCCACCACTACCACTACCCTCATTACCAGCTGACAATGAATGCCCCCGGCCACGACCTCTTCCACCATACTTCCTCATTGTTTTAAAAACGTAAACAAACTAACGGTATTTGTTGCTGTCACACAAATTACACGGTGAGCTATAACTTCAGTATGATTTAGCTACCCCTTTACAGGTGAGTGAGACCACAACGAAAATCAGGCACAATGTTACACACTCTGTTGTTGGTGGCAACAAATGAGAGAGATGCCACACACGCAGGACTGTCACTGAAGCACAAATGTAAATATTAATCTCCCACTGATTTGATTTTTTTTTTTTTTTAAGGGAGACTTTAGGAAAAAAAAATAATAGAATAAAATGATATTTTCAGGAAGAATTTAGAAACCAAATAAAATAAAATGATTTTTTCAGGGAGAATTTAGAAAACAAATAAAACAAAAAAAGGCTTTCTATGGCCCACTGAGTGAGAGATGACGCACACAGGAGTCAGGAGTGGCACACAAGCCCAGAGGCCAATATTTATCTCCCACTGATTGATGTAGTGATTTTTTCAGGTAGATTTTGGAACCCAAATCAAGCTAAAAAAAATAATAGGCTTTCTATGGCCCACAATTGGAGAGAGAGAGAGAGATGGCACACCCAGGAGTCAAGACTGGCACACAAGCAGAAAGGGCAATATTAATCTCCCACTGATTTGTTTTTTTTTTTTTGTTTTTTTCAGGGAGACTTTAGGAAAAAAAAATAGAATAAAATGATTTTTTCAGGAAGAATTTAGAAACCAAAGAAAATAAAATGATTTTTTCAGGGAGAATTTAGAAAACAAATAAAACAAAAAAAGGCTTTCTATGGCCCACTGAGTGAGAGATGACGCACACAGGAGTCAGAATGGCACACAAGCCCAGAGGCCAATATTTATCTCCCACTTTTTTTTTTTTGTTCCAGGGAAAATTTATAAACCCAATAAAAAAAATAATAAATAGGCTTTCTATGGCCCACTATCTGAGAGACAGAGAGAGATGGCACGCTTAGGACTGGCACACAAGCCCAAAGGCCAATATTAATCTCCCACTGATTGATTTATTGATTTTTTCAGGTAGAATTTAGAACCCAAATAAAGCAAAAAAAAAAAAAAAAATGGGCTTTCTATGGCCCACTGAGTGAGTGATGATGCACACAGGAGTCAGGAGTGGCACACAAGCCCTGAGGCCAATATTTTTCTCCCACTGATTGATGTAGTGATTTTTTCAGGTAGATTTTAGAACCAAAATCAAGCAAAAAAATAAATAGGCTTTCTATGGCCCACTGAGTGAGTGATGATGCACACAGGAGTCAAGAGTGGCACACAAGCCCTGAGGCCAATATTTTTCTCCCACTGATTGATGTAGTGATTTTTTCAGGTAGATTTTATAACCCAAATCAAGCAAAAAAATAAATAGGCTTTCTATGGCCCACTGAGTGCGAGATGACACAGACAGGGATGGCACTCTAGCAGAAATGTCAATCTTAATCTCCCACAAAAAAAAAAAAAAAAACAGGGAGTGTCCTTCAATTACTATCTCCCTGCAGTAATCTCAGCCAGGTATGGCAGGCAGCAATAAGGAGTGGACTGATGCACAAATTAAATAAAAAGTGTGTACAAACCAAAAAGATAGCTGTGCAGAAAGGAAGGAACAAGAGGATTTGTGCTTTGAAAAAAGCAGTTGGTTTGCACAGCGGCGTACACACAGCAATGCAGCTATCAGGGAGCCTTCTAGGGCAGCCCAATGAGCTACAGCGCTGAGGGGGAAAAAAAAAAAAAATGTAGCTTCCACTGTCCCTGCACACCGAAGGTGAAGTTGGGCAGTGGAAATCGCTACAGCACAAGCGGTTTGGTGATTAATGGACCCTGCCTAACGCTATCCCTGCTTCTGACGAAGCGGCAGCAACCTCTCCCTAAGCTCAGATCAGCAGCAGTAACATGGCGGTCGGCGGGAACGCCCCTTTATAGCCCCTGTGACGCCGCAGACAGCAAGCCAATCACTGCAATGCCCTTCTCTATGATGGTGGGGACCAGGACCTATGTCATCATGCTGCCCACACTCTGCGTTTACCTTCATTGGCTGAGAAATGGCGCTTTTCGCGTCATTGAAACGCGACTTTGGCGCGAAAGTCGCGTACCGCATGGCCGACCCCGCACAGGGGTCGGATCGGGTTTCATGAAACCCGACTTTGCCAAAAGTCGGCGACTTTTGAAAATGAACGACCCGTTTCGCTCAACCCTACTTGTAATAATTGAATAATTTTCCACATTAGCAGTTATTAATTCCACTGCCCCAGATTTTTGCCTAATAGCTTCACCCTATATCTCTTCATAAACATACGGTAACTATTATGTATTAACTAGATGGTGGCCCGATTCTAACGCATCGGGTATTCTAGAATTTGCATGTCCACGTAGTATATAGCACAGCCACGTAGTATATTGCCCAGCCATGTAGTATATTGCCCAGTCACGTAGTATATTGCCCAGTCACGTAGTATATTGCCCAGCCACATAGTATATTGCCCAGTCACATAGTATATTGCCCAGCTACGTAGTATATTGCCCATTGACATAGTATATTGCCCAGTGACGTAGTATATTGGCCAGCTACGTAGTATATTGCCCAGTGAGGTAATATATTGCCCAGCCACGTAGTATATTGCCCAGTCACGTAGTATGTAGTATATTGCCCAGCCACGTAGTATATTGCCCAGTTACGTACTATATTGCCCAGGTACATAGTATATTGCCCAGTAACCTAGTATATTGCCCAGTGACATAGTATATTGCCCAGCCACATAGTATGTTGCCCAGCCACGTAGTATATTGTCCAGTCACGTAGTATATTGCCCAGCCACGTAGTATATTGCCCAGTAACATAGTATATTGCCCAGTCACGTAGTATATTGCCCAGCCACGTAGTATATTGCCCAGTCAAGTAGTATATTGCAGAGCCCACATAGTATAAAGCACAGCCCATATAGTATATTGCACAGCCCATGTGGTATATTGCCCAGCCCATGTAGTATATAGCAATGTGGGCATCATATCCCTGTTTAAAAAAAAGAATTAAAATAAAAAATAGTTATATACTCACCTTCCGGAGCCCCGGATCCAAGCGAAGCAGTTACCGACGCTGAGTCCTCGCGCGCTCCGGTCTAAAGAGTGCATTGCGGGGAGGAAGGAGCGGCCATGTTGCTATCGGACTGTACCCGTCGCTGATTGGTCGTGGCTGTTTTGCCGCGACCAATCAGCGACTTGGATTTCCATGATAGACAGAGGCCGCGACCAATGAATATCTGTGACAGACAGACAGAGGGAAATGACCCTTAGACAATTATATAGTAGATAGTTGTGTTATCTTTGTGGTATATATTTATCTTAACATTAGACTTTTATATACAATTGTTCTCTCACCTTTCTGACTCGCTGCTTTTCAACACTTGCAAGGTAAAAAAAAATACTATTGTTATTAGTAAAAGGACACCGAAGATTTTCAGATGCTGATTGTTACTATGAGCAAACCTGAAAGACAAACCAAAATGTATTAATGTCCATAGTGTGCATACCCAGGATCCAGCAAACCCTTTTGTTGCACAGACCCCACTCTTTGGCATGCCTTACCTGGATTAATCAAAGAGATTAAAGACAAATATCAAACCTGCCATTACATCGGACATTATCAAAACTAATTTATTCTTCCGCTGTCTGAGTCCATTGTTAGGAAAAGTGCATTATAAATGTTTGTTTGTATTAAGCCCTTGTTATCCCCCAAGGCTTCTCTGTTAAAGGGGTATACCCATCTCCAAGATCCTACCCCAATATGTAGTATGTGTAAGATTAATTATATTAGCAAAAATACCTCCATTTAGAAATGTAGTATAGTTCTTCTGATTCGCTATGTCGCTTACCCCTTGTGCAGAGCATTGCAGTAGCTTAGAGATCCATGGTTATGACCATTCATATAGTGACATTTAATTAGATAAGACAGTTCTGAGTGGTCGTAACCATGGATACCTAAGCTACCTATCTCAGTATGTACACCTACTATAGTACATACTGGGATAGGATCTTGGAGCTGGGAATACCCCTTTAACTTTACTCTATACTCTTGGAACAATAGAGAGGCAATGCCTTGCGCAGGCGTGTACTTCGGAGGACACAGTATGAACTTCAACCCAATATTGTGGCCAGCATGCAGCCAGCGGGTAAGGAAAGGGTGAATCAAACACCCGAAAACCCCGCCCATATGACCGCAAACCTGTCCCACCAAATTCAGGTGACAGGTTCCCTTTAATGTGTGGACATTCCAGCAATAAATCAGGGCGCAGAAGCCATCCACAACGTCCAGACCCAAGGGCTGTCGCTGGCTGCTGAAGTCACATGTCCCTCTCCATGTTAAAAACGCATATGTTATTTTTGCACCATGTTGTCAGTGTAACCGCGCAGAGAGGCTACTCCTGCTGCTTCAAGTAGTCAGATACTTCAGATAGATAGGATCCAAATGGTTTGTACTAACAGTGTGGTCACATTTCAGATTCTAAATCCTTTCTATTAATAGTGAGGTCCAGACACACTACCTCAGCTAATACATACTGATTATTAATTTAGTGACTGACAGGTCTGGGCCTAGGGTTGTGAAACAGCTGGTTAAAAGAGGGGAAGGGTACATCCAGTGTAAGTGCGAGGTCATGGTGGAAGTGGGAATAGGCTTGGTGTTCAACGTGTATGTGAGTTGGGTAGTAATGTTACTGAAGGCTCTACTGAACAAACAGCGTCTCGTCCTATCCAAAGACCGCTGACAACATCTGTTACTGGACCGGCTACTCCCTTTCTTTGGCAGCCGCACAGCGGTACGCCTTGTAGATGAAGGCTGTATCAAGTGGCCTCTCCTCCTCTTCCTCTGCCACCTTAACATCACACAGAATACAATCCTCAGAGCTGGCACCCCAAATACCCTTGTTTCCCCCCGCGTCACAACTCTCCAACCACCCAACTGACTTTGGGGAACTACAAGTGGGCACAGTCTGCAGAGCTGTTCACACATTCTATTCCATGGGCATTTTTAAAAACAAGCAAATTTCTAGCACACTTTGTTTAAAACATTGACTCCCAAGCTATAATCATGAGAACTGCCTTGGTAAAGAGGGTGTTTTATGTCTTTTATTGATGTTTGTCAGTACAGCTGGCTCTATGACCAAGACATGTATTTGCATATCTATTTAAGCCCCAGAATTTTTCCCAGAAGTGAGTCTTAAAGATTCATGTATAGCGTTTCCATAAATCTTGTGTTGTTTCTGCAGTAAGTGCATGGATCTCTGAAAATGTCATTGAGATTAATGCTGTAGCTACCGATGTAACGATTCTGCTGTGTGATCAAAAGATGATAAGGATTTAATACATTTACCTGAGTCTTGTTTTCCAGCCATGCCCCATAACGGTATCCTTAGAAAATTTCAGTTCTTCTTATGCTGTTGTTGTCTCTCAGAAAAATTGAGTGACCTTTATATTATCTTTTGAACTTTATTCTTATATCTCCATGTACCTTCCTTTGGATCACTCCACCCTTTTACTGTCAGATAGAAGATTACACCTTGTCATAATGCCATTATCACTGACCAACCAAGACGTCAATATTAAAATTAATGAGTAACTTCTGTACATGGACCAGCAGTTGAAATGTAACATACACCTATACTGAATGTTTCACTGTTGATGAATGGTCAATAAACAGCAACCCCTTATATGTAAACCTATAAACACACACTAGGTTGTAGGGTAAGGTAAGGATGAGGAAATGCAAAACCTATCAAAGCTGTAAATATATCCCAAAATCCACAACCAAGCGGTAGAGGTATCAAAAACAATTTTATTAAAGTGTCAAATACAAAAAATAGCAATAAATACACGTGGACAAAAAACGATTGGAAAAAGCAGGAAAAACCCCACCAGCATATGAGGTGTTAAACTAACTGCTGGGGAAAGACACAGGAAATCCAAGCATCCTAGCTACACCAACACACCAGAATATGCTCATAAATAGGAAATATGAGGAGAATAACAAATGGGCCGCCCTACAGGAGGGCATTAAGATACAAAATAATCAATAACATGCCCAAAGAGGTAGCCCAGCAAAATAAAAATATCTCCGAAGAGATGAATAGCTGTGTACAAATCCAGAGCATAAAGATGTAACTGGCACCAGCAAACCCCAAGTCCTAGGAAAAATGTATGCATGCTGTAAATGATGTTATGATATTACCTTGAGACATGCTGGTGTCAGAACGCCGGCGTGGTGGGAGCAGGAGCAACCCCTTATAGACAGGTAAAAACAGGAGACGACACCATAGTGCCACGTCTGTGCAGGAAAGAAGCAGAGTGCGAAACGCGCGTTGGGGTTCCTCTCTCCCACGTCCTCAGCAGGTCGGTCTATCTATTTCACCATTCTGATCTATACTGTTGGCCATCTATGTGCATGCTTTGTCCTGGTGCAGCAATGTTTGTATGTGTGGCTTATATTATTATTATTATTTATTATTATAGCGCCATTTATATATTATTGAACTCTGTATTTGCCTATTGGACACCCACATTTATGCTTATATACATTATTACTTTTTGCACTATGGCATTAGGCACTTTATCCTAAGTTCTTGAGATAGTGGCATTTTTGAGCTCATTCTTACTATCAAGGTTCCTACATTTGTTTTATTTCTTGCACTTGTATATTGACTAGCATTATGTCACTGATACTATATATTTTCCTATAAAACTTTTTATGGAATATTATCTCCAATATCTCTTATATTTCCAGTATGGAAATACTACTATTTATATTTATTCTGATTGAGTTGCCTAGTGTTATAGATAGACTGTTTTTCAACTAATTGCTATCTATTTCCTGCACGGACGTGGCACTATGGTGTCGTCTCCTGTTTTTAATTGTTGCTGTCTTGATTGCATTTGCTTATTTATATAATACTTTGTGAATAAAAATTACTATTTTTTTTACCTAGAACAGTTGTCCATTTTCCTTCGGTTTTCTTTAACCCATTAGTGACAGAGCCAATTTGGTACTTAATGACCGAGCCAATTTTTGCAATTCTGACCACTGTCACTTTATGAGGTTATAACTCTGGAACACTTCAACGGATCCCGCTGATTCTGAGATTATTTTTCCATGAAATATTGTACTTCATGATAGTGGTAACATTTCTTCGATATTACTTGCGATTATTTGTGAAAAAAACGGAAATATGGCGAAAATTTTTAAAATTTTGCAATTTTCAAACTTTGTATTTTTATGCCCTTAAATCAGAGAGATATGTCACAAAAAATAGTTAATAAATAACATTTCCCACATGTCTACTTTACAGCAGCACAATTTTGGAAACAAAATTTTTTTTTGTAAGGGAGTTATAAGGGTTAAAAGTTGACCAGCAATTTCTCATTTTTACAACACCTTTTTTTTTTAGGGACCACATCACATTTGAAGTCATTTTGAGGGGTCTATATGATAGAAAATAATGAAGTGTGACACCATTCTAAAAACTACACCCCTCAAGGTTCTCAAAACCACATTCAAGAAGTTTATTAACCCTTTACGTGCTTCACAGGAACTGAAACAATGTGGAAGGAAAAAATGAACATTTAACTTTTTTTTGCAAACATTTTTATTCAGAACCATTTTTTTTATTTTCACAAGTGTAAAAACAGAAATGTAACCATAAATTTTGTTATGCATTTTCTCCTGAATATGCCAATACCCCATATATGGGGGTAAACCACTGTTTGGGCGCACCGCAGAACTTGGAATTGAAGGAGCAACGTTTGACTTTTTCAATGCAGAATTGCCTGGAATTGAGATCGGATGCCATGTCACGTTTAGAGAGCCCCTGATGTGCCTAAACAGTGGAAACCCCCCACAAGTTACACCATTTTGGAAACTAGACCCCTTAAGGAACTTATCTAGATGTGTGGTGAGAACTTTGAACCCCCAAGAGCTTCACAGAAGTTTATAACGTAGAGCCGTGAAAATAAAAAATCGCATTTGTTTACACAAAAATGATCTTTTCGCCCACAAATTCTTATTTTCACAAGGGTAACAGGAGAAATTAGACCACAAAAGTTGTTGTGCGATTTCTCCTGAATACGTCGATACCCCATATGTGAGGGTAAACCACTGTTTGGGCGCACCGCACAGCTTGGAAGTGAAGGAGCGCCGTTTTACTTTTTCAATGTAGAATTGGCAGGAATTGAGATTGGATGCCATGTCGCGTTTGGAGAGCCCCTGATGTGCCTAAACAGTGGAAACCCCCCACAAGTGACACCATTTTGGAAACTAGACCCCTTAAGGAACTTATCTAGATGTGTGGTGAGCACTTTGAACCCCCATGTGCTTCACAGAAGTTTATAACGTTGAGCCGTGAAAATAAAAAAAATCGCATTTTTTCTACAAAAATGATCTTTTTGCTCCCAAATTTTTATTTTCACAAGGGTAACGGGAGAAATTAGACCACAAAAGTTGTAGTGCAATTTCTCCTGTGTACGTCAATACCCAATATGTGGGGGTAAACCACTGTTTGGGCGCACTGCAGAGCTTGGAAGAGAAGGAGTGCCGTTTTACTTTTTCAATGTAGAATTGTCTGGAATTGAGATTGGACGCCATGTCGCGTTTGGAGAGCCCCTGATGTGCCTAAACAGTGGAAACCCCCCACAAGTGACCACATTTTGGAAACTAAACCCCCCATGGAACTTATCTAGATGTGTGGTGAGAACTTTGAATGCCCAAGTGCTTCACAGAAGTTTAGAATGCAGAGTCGTGAAAATAAAAAATATTTTTTTTTCCACAAAAAAGATTTTTTAGCCCCCAAGTTTTTCTTTTCACTAGGGTAACAAGAGAAATCAGACCCCAAAATTTGTTGTCCAATTTGTCCTGAGTATGCTGGTACCCCAAATGTGTGGGTAAACCACTGTTTGGGCGCACGGCAGAGCTCGGAAGGAAGGAGCGCCGTTTTGGAATGCAGACTTTGATAGAATGGTCTGCGGGCATTATGTTGCGTTTGCAGAGCCCCTGATGTGCCTAAACAGTGGAAACCCCCCACAAGTGACCAGATTTTGGAAACTATACCCCCCATGGAACTTATCTAGATGTGTGGTGAGAACTTTGAATGCCCAAGTGCTTCACAGAAGTTTAGAATGCAGAGTCGTGAAAAAAAAAATATTTTTTTTTCCACAAAAAAAGATTTTTTAGCCCCCAAGTTTTTATTTTCACAAGGGTAACAAGAGAAATTGGACCACAATAGTTGTTGTCCAATTTATCCCGAGTACACTGATGTGCCATATGTGGGGGTAAACCACTGTTTGTGCGCACGGCAGAGCTCGGAATGGAAGGAGCGCTGTTTTGGAATGCAGACTTTGATAGAATGGTCTGTGGGCGTTATGTTGCGATTGCAGAGGCCCTGATGTACCTAAACAGTAGTAACCCCCCACAAGTGACCCCATTTTGGAAACTAGACCCCCCAAGGAACTTATCTAGATGTGTGGGGAGAACTTTGAATGCCCAAGTGCTTCACAGAAGTTTAGAATGCAGAGTCGTGAAAATAAAAAAAATAGTTTTTTTTCCACAAAAAAGATTTTGTAGCCCCCAAGTTTTTATTTTCACAAGGGTAACAGGAGAAATTGGACCCCAGAAGTTGTTGTCCAATTTATCCCGAGTATGCTGATGCCCCATATGTGGGGGTAAACCACTGTTTGGGCGCACGGCAGAGCTCAGAAGGGAGGGAGCACAATTTGACTTTTTGAGCGCAAAATTGGCTGTCGTGTTTGGAGACCCCCTGATGTAACTAAACAGTGGAAACCCCCCCAATTCTAGCTCCAACCCTAACCCCAACACACCCCTAACCCTAATCCCAACCCGATCCATAATCCTAATCACTAACCCTAACGATAATCACAACCCTTACCCCAAAACAACCCTAATGTCAACCCTAAGCATAACCCTAATCAAAACCCCAAATCCAACACACCCCTAATCCTAATCTCAACCCTAACCTCAAACCTAACCCTAATCCCAATACACCCCTAATCACAACCCTAATCTTAACCCTAATCCCAAACCTAACCCTAATCCCAAGCGTAACCCTTATGCCAACCCTAACCCTAATACCAACTCTAATCCAAACCCTAACCCCAAATCTAACCCTAACTTTAGTCCCAACCCTAACCCTAGCCCTAAGGCTACTTTCACACTTGCATCATTTGGCATCCGTCGCAATCCGTCGTTTTGGACAAAAAATGGATCCTCCAAATGTGCCCGCAGGATGCGTTTTTTTGCCCATAGACTTGTATTGCCGACGGATCGTGATGGATGGCCACACTTCGCGTCCGTCGTGCACTGGATCAGTTGTGTTTTGGCGGACTGTCGGCACAAAAAACGTTCAATGTAACGTTTTTTGTACGTCGCGTCTGCCATTTCTGACCGCGCATGCGTGGCCGTAACTCCGCCCCCTCCTCCCCAGGACATAGATTGGGCAGCGGATGCATTGAAAAACTACATCCGCTGCCCACGTTGTGCACAATTTTCACAACGTGCGTCGGTATGTCGGGCCGACGCATTGCGACGGCCCCGTACCGACGTAAGTGTGAAAGAACCCTAACCCTGAATTTAGCCCCAACCCTAACCCTAACCCTAGCCCTAACCCTAGCTCCAGCCCTAACCCTAACCCTAGCCCTAGTCCTAACCCTAACCCTAGCCCTAGCCCTAACCCTAACTCTAGCCCTAACCCTAACCCTAGCCCTAACCCTAGCCCTAACCCTAACCCTAATTTTAGCCCCAACTGCTCTTCTCCTGTCGGCCGGCAGATGGCGATAGATGGCGGGCGCACTGCGCATGCGCCCGCCATTTTCTTTTCCCCGGCAGCAGGAGGAGCAGCAGGAGAATCCAGGGACACCGGTGAGTATGATAGGGTCCCCGAATCCCCCTATTTCTCTGTCCTCTGATGTGCGATCACATCAGAGGACAGAGAATTACCAAAAAACGAAAAGATGATCCAGCTTCCAAATAAAATATAAAAGTTTAATCCAACATATTAAAATAAGGAGACAGCTGTGATAAAGACCGCTTGGTCGAAATGCGTCGCTCGCCTTACTATGTGTATGATGCCGTCCCAGGAGTTGTCTCCTTATTTTAATATGTTGGATTAAACTTTTATATTTTATTTGGAAGCTGGATCATCTTTTCGTTTTTTGGATATTCTTCACGTCACGTCAGGACGGAGATCCGTGCTTCCTGTATTTCCTCGGTGTGCTGGCTCCCTGCCTTTTGTCGACAGAGAATTACACTTTGATTTTTTTATTTTTTTTTTGCGGTCGCCGGTAAACAGTTAATTACCGGTGATCGCAAAACAGGGGTCGGTAAAACCGGCCCCCGATCATGTTCTTTGGGGTCTCAGCTACCCCTGGCAGCCGAGACCCCAAAGATTCTCCCGGTGCCGGCCGGCGGGCGCACTGCGCATGTGCCCGCCATTTTGAAGATGGCGGCACCCACCGGGAGCCACGAGGAGCACCGGGGGAGATAAGTGAGTATCGGGGGGCTATCTGGGACCCCTTCTCTATGTCCTCTGATGTGCGATCACATCGGATGACAGAGAAATAAAAAAGAGATCGCGTTTTTTTTTTTTGCGATCACCGGTAAACGGTTAATTACCGGCGATCGCAAATGCGGGGTCGGTTAAAAAAAACCCCGAATCATGTTCTCTGGGGTCTCGGCTACCCCCGGCAGCCGAGACCCCGGAGAAAATCCAACTCTGGGGGGCGCTATTTACTTTTTCAACAGCGCCGTTAATTAACGGCGCTGCGGTTTAAGTACCCTTAGCGGCCGCCGTTAAAAGGCGTATCGGCGGTCGCTAAGGGGTTAAGTCTCATATGGTAGAGCTATACATATTCGCGGCCAGTGGGTGCGGCCTTGCTTCCATATACTTGTATTGAGCAAAGCGGCGCTCTGTCCAGTGCTGTGGCCGTGCAGTGGGTGTGGCCCACTAGAGGTGCAGCCTCACTCCATACAAGTGTATGAAAGCAAGGTCGCGCCCACTGCCCGGGAGTATGTATCACTCATATATACCCTCCAATCACTACTCAGGAACCAGCAAATCAGCGCAGCACACAGTGCATAAGTCTGTAGTCACACAGAGTGACTGCAGACTTATTGATTTGGACTGGACTATCCATTTACACTTTCTAAAATTACATACAGTATATTTTGTTGGTAATAACAAAAGGAGCTGCGAGTAATGGGTCTTGTTGATTTGGCCAAGCCCAATTGCTATCAACATATCAACATGGCCAAACAATCCTCAGATATCCATTAACTCCTTACCGATATATGACGCACTGGAATGCCTGCTAACTGACTTTGCGGGTCACATGGCTTGATAAAGGTCTGTTGACCGAAACGTCGCTACAGAAGGCAGAATAAATGTGAGTTTTTATTTTTTCACCATCCATTGTTGCGCTGTCTTTTTTCTTTGAAGTCTTGGTAGGTTGTCCGGGATGGGCTCCCTGGCTCTGGACGTGCGCCCCTGTGTCCGCTGAGACCTTTATTTGCAAAGAAAAAAAAAGGTGCGGTTTTGACTTTTTTCTGTCTTGACTCTGATTGCAGCTTCAAGTCCCCTAAGGGAACTATTTAAATACAGTGAAAAGTAAAAATAAAATGCTTTTACAATAGGAAGAAAATTGAAAAAAACACAAGAGGTCAAATCACCCTCTTTTTTCCCCATTAAACATAAAACAGTAAAACAATAAAAATACATATATTTGGTATCACTGCATTTGTAAAAGTCTGATCTATGAAAATATCAAATAAATTAATCCGATCTGTAAACGGCTTATTGAGAAAAAAAATGGAAACTCCAGAATTACGCTCTTATGGCTGTAGCAACATTGCATTAAAACGCAATAAGAGGCGATATAAACATCATAGCTACACCAAAATTGTATCTGTAAAAATGTCAACTCAAGGTGCAAAAAATAAGCCCTCACACAGCCCCTATATCCTGAAAATTGAAAGTGTTATGGGCCTCAGAAAATGGCGACACAAGAAAAGTTTGTTTTGCTTTACAAATTTCCGAATAGTTTTTCAACATTTAAATAAAGAAATAATATGTATGTTTGGTATCTTTGCACACATACTAACCTGGAGAATAATATAGCCAGGTCAGTTTTACCATATAGTCCAAATAGTAAATAAAAAATATAAAAAAACAATGTGGAATTGCATTTTTTTTCAATTTCAACGCATTTGAAATTTTCAAAATTACAACTCATCACGCAAAAAAGACCAAACCCTCATAAGACTATATTGACGGAAAAATAAAAAATTATGGCTCTTGAACGAAGGGGAGGAAAAAACAAAAATTGAAAATGACCACGGAATGAATGGGTTAATAACTAGTGATGAGCGAATATACTAGTTGCTCGTTTTTTCCTGAGCACGCTCGGCTGGTCTCCGAGTATTTGTTAGTGCTCGGAGATTTAGTTTTCGTTGCTGCAGCTGAATGATTTGCAGCTATTAGACCACTTGATTACATGTGGGGATTCCCTATCAACCAGGCAACCCCCACATGTATTCAGGCTGGCTAGCAGCCGTAAATCATGCAGCTGCGTCAACAAAAACTAAATCTCTGAGCACTAACAAATACTCGGAGACCACCCGAGCGTGCTCAAGGAAAACCTGAGCAACGAGTATACTCGCTCATCACTATTAATAATTCTTCCTTTTGATACATGAATCATATTATGTGACATAGACGCTGGCTAAGTGACCAAAGTCCTGAGAGTCACGAGACGATTAGCATGTCTTCTTTGGATACCACAAAGGAGCCTAAGTAGTACGTCTTTCTGCTAAAATCTGTGTTCAGCTGCTGATGCAGATGGCCAGAGATCTACCTTATGGTAGAAGTCATTCTGAATCACATCTTGTATAGTACGCATCAAGCAAAGCTTCTGTTCTGATGATAAGAGCATAATTCCCTAGCAGCAAAATCTATCTATATCTTTATATAAGATTTCTTTTTTAGTTTTGTAAATTAACTTTACGTTACAAAGAGCATTATAGTATGTAAAGATGATGTTCAAAACGCATTGCATACGGATGTCATACGGATGCTAGGCGAGAAAAAAAATCACTCGTCCAACTTTTGGGGATGAACATTGGAGATACTTTTTATATGCAGATGTGAGCGGGACCTTACAGAATCTCTCAAGTAAATCCACCAATTAAAGTGAATGCAAACTTTTTTTGCATCAGACTAGATAAGGAGGGGTGTTGTCCCTTTAAATAAAACACTGAACACCATTGTTATTTTTAATGACTATAGGGAGGGAGAAGAGAAACTTGCCTGGCAATAAGAGATCACCAGAATGCTGTCACCAGCATGTCATAGTTGGCATGTCATAGTTGGCATGTCATAGTTGGCATGTCATAGTTGGTATGTTTTGGTGCCTCACTTGATGTTGTTGAAGTTTCTCCTGCAAGGTTCTTCCACTCTCCTGCCGTGACAAATCCTAATATTCACAATCCTATAGGAACTTGACAATTCAAGAACAGAAAAAAATGTCAAAAAAAGTGTTTAACCTACGAAACATCTCTAAATCTGAAACGGGAAACGGTAGGTGGGCCATTCTGTGTCTTAACAGCTCACAAGGGTAACAATAAATGTGTGCATCTCAAGTCTTAATTTAAATTTGTCCAGGTATGATTGATCCAGGTAAGGAGTTCAAAAGAGCAGGGGCTTTGTAACAAAAGGCTCTGCCTCCAAATGTTGTAAGCTGGATCCTGGGTATGTCTTTCAGGTTTGTCTACAGCAACATTCAGTACCTGAAAATCTCCAATGTCATTTTACTAATTACAATAGCTTCATTTTTAGTCTTACAAGTGTTGAAAACCAACGAGTCATAAAGGTCAATTGATCTTAAATGTCTCATATTAATATCTATCACAAAAATAATAGAATTATTAATACACAATAGTTATTTTTATTAAGAGGTGTAGGGTGAAATTACTAGACAAACTTTGGGGCTGTGGAATTAAAAAACAAAACAAGCCTCATGTAGTTTAAAGGGAACCTTATAAAGTACAGCCACTACCATTAAGGGATCTGTTACAGCATACTGGAAAGCTGTAAAAAATTTCCCAATCCTCTCTACCGATCCCCAAAAAAGAGCTTTAATTATAGTCACGATGGGTGTCTCTGCTCTTGATCTGGTCTCCTCTCTTCCTAGGATAGCGGTGTTCCTTATCTGCATCATGTGGATGACACTTTCTACGTCATCTAAACGAGTGTCTCTTAATCATGCTCCAACACAGGCGCACTTCCCTCTGCCTTGCCTGAGGCAGAACAAACTACTGCAGTGTTCATGCGGTAGCTTTACCTATGGGCCACTAGCACCTTTCCCAGCGCATGCGCACTACAGTGCTGTGCTCCTTCATAAGAGCAGAGAGAAGTGTGCCTGTGCAGGTCCGTGATTGGGGGGCACTGTGTGTATGAAGTAGGACACGTCATTCATACGAAGCAGGGAAGGAGGATGGTGATCACAAGAAGAGAGGAAGCACCAGACCAAGACTAGAGACACCCATCGGATCAGACCACACCATCTGTTAGTATAATTAAAGCCATATTTTGAGATCTGCAGAGGGGATTGGGGACTATTTTTTTTTACAGCATTCTAGAGGAGACCTTTATCATGGTGGCTGTACTTTATATGGGGAAAACCTGGTGACAGGTTCCTTTTGAGACAATTGCTGTGGCTAAAGGACACCACAGCAGCTGTTACATTTATTGCAGTTGACAGAGAGAAGAAGGCAATTTAATGGGGTTTGCTCATAGTGATAAAGAAATAATCAACAAAGCTATTGTCTGTTGCCAATTTTGCTTAGCCTAATTAATAATTATCTTCCTAATTGGTATATACTGTATGTTTAAAGAATTGCACATTTCTCTGTTCAGCTGCAAAGATGTTTTGAAAAACAATCATTTAGCACAGTGACATCTAGTCGGTAATTGAAGGACAAATAGTGTCGAGCAACATGTTGGCCTTTATGGCATAAAATTGATCCTTGAAATCTTGGAAATTATTTATGCAAAACTGGCTTTTCATAATATGTAGTATTATTTTAGCTTGATCACATACAGAGATTACATGGCTCTCTGCCATCATTTTGACCTAAATACTGCCATTGTCACAGTTTTATCACTATGGCACGGAGTCTGCAAGCACATATTTCTTTTATGTATTTGCTTTTTCTATCACCTTTTTTTGTACTGTTTATTGTAAAAAAAAATTCCTTTCAGTTGATTTTTTTCTGTGAATACCAGATCTTTGCTAGCAGAGCAAATTTCCATATCAACTGGTAACACATGGTAAAAGTAGCACATCTAGCAACTCAAACATGAGTAACTACAAGATGGACACAACCAGCGGCAGGTGAGATTTCTTACCAGTCTCTTCTTTCCTCCTCCTCTGCAGGTCGTGCTTTGGGAATTTTCGCTTTAAGAGATGTTGCCAATCTCTATCATAGTTGACTCATCTTTTCATTTTTTTTTCTTCTAAGTGTTTCTTCTAAATTTTTCTTTTTTACTTTTTTTCCTACTGTTTTTTTCTCTACTTTTTTTCTCTCTGCTTTTTATAATAAATATTACCCTTTACACAAGCCCCACACAATACACATGTAAAAGCACCACTTGCACACAAATCCCCAGTGTTTTGAAGAATAAAATAAAATTGGTCCATTCGTCAAGAAGACACTATTCACCAGAGGAAGCATACACTTTCCTAGACTGCGACATGGATTCAGGCATTGAGGAAGTGCCCACGTTCCTCTATTTCTCTTTCTCCTCCTCATCTATTGAGGAGGGACCCCCAACAAGGCGCCCTTGGCCCAAGGCAACCCCTGCAGCAATCGATCCCATAGGGACTCCACCCCAAAAAAATTTTTAACATGTTATTCCAGATTTCATTGGCAGCTCAGAAATCCATTTAACACAACAGGCCTCACAAAAATTTACTTTTTTCAAATTTTTCAGCAAGGAAATAATACATCTTATGGTGGCCGAGACAAATTTGCATGCTCATCACTTTTTGACCCCAAATCACACATCATCATGCACATCTAAATAATTTCCTTGAGGGTCTAGTTTCCAAAATGGGGTCACTTGTGAGGGATTTCCAGTATTTACGCACATCAGCGGCTCTCCAAACATGACATGATGTCTACTTTCAATTCCAGCCAATTTGGCATTCAAAAAGTCAAATGGTGCTCCTTCCCTTCCGAGCCCTGCCTCGCGCCTAAACAATTTCCCCACATATGAGATATTGATGTACTCAGGATAAATTGCAAAACAAAGTTTGGGGTCCATTTTGCCCTGTTAACATTGTAAAAATAAAAAAATTGGGGCTAAAGTAACATTTTTGTGAAAAAAAGTAAAATGTGCATTTTTTCTTTCACATTGCAATAATTTCAGTGAAGCTCCTGAAGGGTTAATAAACTTCTTGAATGTGGTTTTGAGAACTTTGAGTTATGTAGTTTTTACATTCGTGTCACTTTTGTGTATTTTCTGTCATATAGACCTCCCGAAGTCACTTCAAATGTGATATGGTCCTTAAAAAAATGGTTTTGTTAACTTTGTTGGAAAAATGAGAAACTGCTGATCAATGTTTAACTCTTCTAACTTCCAACAAAAAAATAGATTTTTCCAAAAAATGTGCTAAAATAAAGTAGAAATGTGGGAAATGTTATTTATTAACTATTTTGTGTCACATTAGTCTCTGGTTTGAGGGCATTAATAAGAAAAATTTGAAAATGGCAACATTTTGCAAAATGCTTAATATTTTCACAAATAAGTCTTCCTGAACAAATTTTACCACTATTATAAAGTACGATATGTCTCAAGAAAAGAGTCCCAGAATCACTAAGAATCACTGGTTTGAATTGAAAAAATTGAAATGGTCAGGATGGTGAAAATAGGCTTTGGGGTGAAGGGCAATTGAAAGATGTGTCCAAAAACGCTCATTCATCATACATGAAATCATTTAGATAAGCAAAAGAATTCTCAAAAACTGTGTTAGGCCGGTTTCACACGTCAGTGGCTTCGGTACGTGAGGTGAAAGATTCCTCATGTACCGGAGACACTGACTCACGTAGACACATTAAAATCAATGTGTCTCTGCACATGTCAGCGTGTTTTCACGGACCGTGTGTCCATTTGAAAAACACGGAGACATGTCAGTGTTCGTGGGTGCGCGCATATTACACGGACCCATTAAAGTCAATGGGTCCGTGTATAACACGTACCGCACACGGATGCTGTCCGTGTGCAGTCCGTGTGCCGTGCAGGAGACAGCGCTTACAGTAAGCGCTGTCCCCCCAGCATGGTGCTGAAGCCGCCATTCATTTCTTCTCTCCAGCAGCGTTCGCTGGAGAGAAGATATGAAAAATCTTTTTTTTTTTTTTTTTTTGGTGTTTAAAAAAAAGATCCCTGTCCCCAACCCCCTTCCACCCCTTGTGCGATTTTTCATATCTTCTCTCCAGCGAACGCTGCTGGAGAGAAGAAATAAATGGCGGCTTCAGCACCAGATGCAGGGGACAGCGCTTAACTGTAGCGCTGTCTCCTGCACGGTGCGTGTGGTACCCAGTCGGCACACGGGCGGCACACGGGTACCGCACGTGTGCCACACTGATGTGCCACATGAGCACACGGACACACGGACACGGATAATTCCGGTACCGATTTTTTCCGGTACCGGAATTATCTGGATGTGTGGGACAGGCCTTAATGGAGATTGTTTGCTTGTTTAGTGATTTGACCAACAAAAAGGAGGAGTCACTTTGCAAATATGATTATAATTTCTTTCTAAAGTATCAATGGAAATGTTTGTGCAATACTTTATGAATTCATGTAGTCAAAATACAGTGCCTTGCGAAAGTATTTGGCTCCCTGGAACTTTTCAACCTTTTCCCACATATCATGCTTCAAACATAAAGACACCAAATGTCAATTTTCGGTGAAGAATCAACAACAAGTGGAACACAATTGTGAAGTGGAACGAAATTTATTGGTTATTTTAAATTTTTGTGGAAATTCAAAAACTGAAAAGTGGGGCGTGCAATATTATTCGGCCCCTTTACTTTCAGTGCAGCAAACTCACTCCAGAAGTTCATTGTGGATCTCTGAATGATCCAATGTTGTCCTAAATGCCTAATGATGATAAATATAATCCATCTGTATGTAATCAAGTCTCCGTATAAATGCACCTGCTCTGTAAATGTCTCAGGGTTCTGTTTGAAGCACAGAGAGCATCATGAAGACCAAGGAACACAACAGGCAGGTCTGTGATACTGTTGTGGAGAAGTTTAAAGACGGATTTGGATACAAAATGATTTCCAAAACTTTAAACATCCCAAGGAGCACTGTGCAAGCGATCATATTGAAATGGAAGGAGTATCGTACCACTGCAAATCTATCAAGACCCGGCCGTCCCTCTAAACTTTCATCTCAAACAAGGAGAAGACTGATCAGAGATGCAGCCAAGAAGCCCATCATCACTCTGGATGAACTGCAGAGATCTACAGTTGAGGTGGGACAGTCTATCCATAGGACAACAATCAGTCATGCACTGCACAAATCTGGCCTTTATGGAAGAGTGGCAAGAAGAAAGCCATTTCTCAAAGATATCCATAAAAAGTGTAATTTAAAGTTTGCAACAAGCCACCTGGGAGACACACCAAACATGTGGAAGAAGGTGCTCTGGTCAGATGAAACCAAAATCGAACTTTTTGGCAACAATGCCAAACGATATGTTTGGCGTAAATGCAACACAGCTCATCACCCTGAACACACCATCCCCACTGTCAAACATGGTGGTGGCAGCATCACGGTTTGGGTCTGCTTTTCTTCAGCAGGGACAGGGAAGATGGTTAAAATTGATGGGAAGATGGATGGAGCCAATTACAGGACCATTCTTGAAGAAAACCTGTTTGAGTCTGCAAAAGACCTGAGACTGGGACAGAGATTTGTCTTCCAACAAGACAATGATCCCAAACATAAAGCAAAATGTACAATGGAATGGTTCATAAATAAACGTATCCAGATGTTAGAATGGCCAAGTCAAAGTCCAGACATCAATCCAATCAAGAATCTGTGGAAAGAGCTGAAAACTGCTGTTCACAAATGATCTCCATCAAACCTCACTGAGCTCGAGCTGTTTGTCAAGGAAGAATGGGCAAGAATTTCAGTCTCTCGATGTACGAAATTGATAGAGACCTACCCCAAGCGACTTGCAGCTGTAATCGCAGCAAAAGGTGGCGCAACAAAGTATTAAGTTAAAGGGGCCGAATAATATTGCACGCTCCACTTTTCAGTTTTTGAATTTCCACACAAATTTACAAAAATAACCAATAAATTTCGTTCAGCTTCACAACTGTGTTCCACTTGTTGTTGATTCTTCACCAAAAATTTACATTTGAGATCTTTATGTTTGAAGCATGATATGTGGGAAAAGGTTGAAAAGTTCCAGGGAGCAGAAATACTTTCCCGAAGAAGCTGCAGAGGCGGTGGAACGGGCGTCGAGGTGACCTTGTGAGGCAGCTGAGCACACACTCCTTTTATCATGTCTACAGGTACATATCATTAAGTGACTATGCTCTGGGCACATATGTTAGTATTCAGCTGAACT
Source organism: Ranitomeya imitator (assembly GCF_032444005.1). Classification (NCBI taxonomy): domain Eukaryota; kingdom Metazoa; phylum Chordata; class Amphibia; order Anura; family Dendrobatidae; genus Ranitomeya; species Ranitomeya imitator. The sequence goes on along the minus strand of NC_091286.1, from coordinate 582,868,958 downwards.
GTGGTTATATAAGCTGAGGATTTGAAGCTCGGGATTGATGTGTTAGTTGTACCTAGAGTAATTATATTTGCATGTGATAAGTATGTATGCTGAGTTGACATCATATTAACTTAAGGTGGATATTTATATAGCACAATTTATTATGGGATATATTCCGTGTATGTTGATACATTTATGTTAAGCCAGCATATACTGTATATATGTGGTCTACTTAGTGAGGTGTGCACAGCTGCTATAGTTTACTATATTATGTCCCACAATATTTCAATCCATGTTTGTAATGTTGTTTTGATAATTGTTTTAATAATAACATTTGAAATTTTCTCTTGAATATTTTTGATCTATGCTCCTTCTTGATACTATGTTAGTTTAACCGTTGTGTTTCACCCTAACTTTATTTCCATCTCGTTTTACTCCTGGGTGTGCGTCCCTTTATTCTAGTACAATTTGTATCCTTGCACTGTGGTCTGTACTTTTATTTTCTACCTGTATTTATTTTCCTGTTTTGTACACCTTCTTATTTGAATTATACAGCAACAAAATGTAATTCTATTATATTGGACTGTATGGTCGGTTTGTGGTGCTTTCTTTGTTTGTGGTTGTTAATTTCCCAACTGTCCACGAATTTTTACACTTGTCCGGCCTCTTGGTACTATATAATTTCACTCCAGATTCACCCTGCACTATTATTCCCTTACTATTACTACCACATAGCACTCTTTTGTTTTCTATTATTGAGTATCTGTGGTCAGTAGTTTATAGTGTGTAACTAGTTGCATCCTATTCTGTATTTTCAGTTTGTACCGGCCTTTGCTCTGCTCTTTATTGATAAATTATACAGATAGTGTGTGTGATAGTTCAGCAATGACAAACAGTTACCATGAGTCTACCCACAACCATATACTGTACACAGGGCCAATTCTAGCTTCTCTGCTGCATAACATGAATATTGAAATAGCAATAAACAAAAAACCAGGAGTGGGTGATAAATCCAGAAGTGGTGATGTGTTTCTATTATACTTTTCCTCTAATTGTTCCACTCCTGGTTTTGGCTTACAAATTCTGAGGTAAAAAACTGACCAAATACTGAATGTGTGAACGTGGCCTAAGCTTGCAATAAGTAATCTCCTCTCACTTCGCGAATACGTCGACAATGATGGTGACTAGCGACGAGCTTGGATAGGGTGTTATCTGAGCATGCTTGGGTGCTAACCGAGTATATTCAGCGTCTTCAGCGTGCTTGAATAATATGTTAGTGTCCCTGCAGCTACAGGTCTTGCGGCTGTTTGACAGCCACAACACATTTAGGAATTGCCTCTTTGTCAAACAGCAGAGAGACATGCAGATGCGAGGACTCGAACATATCATTGGAGCATGGCAAAAACATTTTGTTAGCAAACAAGCATACTCGGATAACACCTTATATCTATGATATACAACCTCAAATGTGCAAATCTGCACAAATGAATACACTGAAAATGATATCTATATATAAAGCTGAGTGTGTGTGTATGTATCAAGCCACGCACACTCCACAAATCCCCGTCCACTCCGCACGCAAAGCCCCGTCCACACGGCCCTTGTTGATAGGGAATGTGGAGAGGGGGGTCTGTAGAGTGAGGCGGAGGCCAGGGGCACAATGGGCAGGTTGTGTGTGCTGTGCTGAGGGCCACTAATGTGCAGTACCTGTGCTGGTGGTATAAAGTCCAGGATCACCAGTGCTACTGCCAGTGCGACCCCAATACCACAGTCTGGCACCAGTCCCTCCACATCATGTTCTCTCACGATTTGCAGTAACAACGTGGGCAGTGTGGACTGGGCTTTGCATGCGGAGTGAGTGTGGCTATGCGGAGTGGGCATGGCTTTTTACATACACACATACATACTGTACACATTCACTTGCATGGCCAAATGCGATCCAAATATTGGATGCAAATCTTGCATGCTGCAATTTTTTTTCCTCAAACACACTCTATCCAAAGAAAAATTATTTGGACATGTGCGATCTGATGTTTTGTCAGATTGCATTTGACCCCAAAATATGGTAATCTGCACAAGTATACATAGTTACATAGTTACATAGTTATTAAGGTTGAAGGAAGACTATATGTCCATCTAGTTCAACCCATAGCCTAACCTAACATGCCCTAACATGTTGATCCAGAGGAAGGCAAAAAAAACCCATGTGGCAAGAGTAAGCTCCACATTGGGGAAAAAAATTCCTTCCCGACTCCACATACGGCAATCAGACTAGTTCCCTGGATCAACGCCCTATCAAGGAATCTAGTGTATATACCCTGTAACATTATACTTTTCCAGAAAGGTATCCAGTCCCCTCTTAAATTTAAGTAATGAATCACTCATTACAACATCATACGGCAGAGAGTTCCATAGTCTCACTGCTCTTACAGTAAAGAATCCGCGTCTGTTATTATGCTTAAACCTTTTTTCCTCCAACCGCAGAGGATGCCCCCTTGTCCCTGTTTCAGGTCTATGATTAAAAAGATCATCAGAAAGGTCTTTGTACTGTCCCCTCATATATTTATACATTAAAATAAGATCACCCCTTAGTCTTCGTTTTTCCAAACTAAATAGCCCCAAGTGTAATAACCTATCTTGGTATTGCAGACCCCCCAGTCCTCTAATAACCTTGGTCGCTCTTCTCTGCACCCACTCCAGTTCAGCTATGTCTTTCTTATACACCGGAGACCAGAACTGTGCACAGTATTCTAAGTGTGGTCGAACTAGTGACTTGTATAGAGGTAAAATTATGTTCTCCTCATGAGCATCTATGCCTCTTTTAATGCATCCCATTATTTTATTTGCCTTTGTAGCAGCTGCCTGACACTGGCCACTGAATTTAAGTTTGTCATCCACCCATACACCCAGGTCTTTTTCATTGATGGTTTTGCCCAGAGTTTTAGAATTAAGCACATAATTATACATCTTATTACTTCTACCCAAGTGCATGACCTTACATTTATCCCCATTAAAGCTCATTTGCCATTTATCAGCCCAAGCTTCTAGTTTACATAAATCATCCTGTAATATAAAATTGTCCTCCTCTGTATTGATTACCCTGCAGAGTTTAGTGTCATCTGCAAATATTGAAATTCTACTCTGAATGCCCCCTACAAGGTCATTAATAAATATGTTAAAAAGTAGAGGGCCCAATACTGACCCCTGTGGTACCCCACTGCTAACCGCTACCCAGTCCGAGTGTGCTCCATTAATTACCACCCTTTGTTTCCTATCCCTGAGCCAGCTCTCAACCCACTTGCACATATTTTCCCCTATCCCCATTATTCTCATTTTATGTATCAACCTTTTGTGTGGCACCGTATCAAAAGCTTTTGAAAAGTCCATATACACTACATCCACTGGGTTCCCTAGGTCCTGGAAAACCCCTTTAATAATCCATTTTGGAAGTTAGATACAAGTTGATGTCTTATCCAACAGAGTGTAGATGTGAAACTAACATAAAGCACAATTAACATAATAATATGAGGGGTATGACACATTCACATGGGTTTTTATGTGTTGTGGTTAAAATATGTGCAAATTAATAAAGGACAGCAGAGAAAACCCATTTGTCTGGATGATGTCAATGAACCCTTGTCCGATCTATGACGACTTTACAGGAGAGACCTTTATTTTCTTCATTGCTGTTCAGGGCAGGACCACAGAATCCTACTAGATTATCACTGGCCAAAATCTATGCTATGTAACAAGCTCAGACCAAGGCAGGACATGGAGTGATGTTATAGATTTGACTCAGAAAGTCATTGGAGAATCACTGAAAAATAAAAAGTAAATGTATACATGAATATTACCTTAGGGCTTACACTCATCAGCGTAAATAAAATTGGTCAGAAATGTTGTTCCTGAAAAGTAGGACGAGTGTCATGAGAGTACAATGTGATTTTCTCTCCTAGGATCTGTATGACATCCATATGCAATGCATTTTTAACATCAGCTTTTACATACCATAATTCTCTGTCATTTCAAGCTAGTTTACTAACTAACAAAACAATCTTATAAACAGATATTGATATATAAATGATATATAGATAGATAGAGAGATAGATGTTATTGAGATATATATCAGTGCAGTGCTTGATAGCTTACTGTACATGTATTTAGCTAATAATTAAATAAAAGAAAAAAATGAAGTGGGGTCCCCCATAATTTTATTAACCAGCTGAGAGAAAGACGACAGCTGGGGACTGGTGTTTATCGTTTGGGTGAGTAAGAAACATGGCTATTAATATCAGCTTAAAGCTGTCTACTTAGCCTTTACTGGTTAAGAAGGAGTGAACCCCCAAAAATGATGTTGGGTCCCCTCTATAATTAATAACCAGCTAAGGATAGGCAGACAGCTGCTAGCTGATATTAATAGCCTAGAAAGGGGCCATGGATATTGGCCCCCTCCCAGACTAAGAACATCAGACCTCAACCTCCCCAGAGATGGAACATCCATAAGATGTGTTAATTCTGGCGATTAGCCTCCGCTCTTCCTACTTGCCCTGGTGTTGTGGCAAGTGGAGTAATAGTATTGGGGTTGATGTCAGCTTTGTAATGTCAGCTGACATCAAGCCAAGGGGTTAGTAATGGAGAGGAATCAATGAGACACCTCCATTACTAACCCATAGTTAAATGTAATAAAGACACAGACCGAGAAAACTTCTTTAATTGAAAAAGACACACAAAGTCCTTTATTTGAAATAAAAACTCCATGACCCTCTTTTACGCATTTATTAATATCCAAAGAAAAATAAAAACACAAAGTTATCCTCACATGTCCGCAGGTAATTCCTATATGATGCTGTCCCACGAAGAACTCCAGCTCTGCTTCATCCGGATGGTTTGTTGAGCGGTGGCATGATGCAAGCGAGCCAGAACACATTGAGACAGCAGCGTGAGAACGCTCCTGTAGTGTCTAGCACTGACGTGAGTAAGGTCAACGGAGTTCATAGACAATGAAACCCGGTCTCCTTACTGACGTCACCAATCACATTGTTTAGTTATTAATTTTGTAACGAAACATGTACAGTAAGCTACAAACACACAGCACTAATTATATATGTCACTGACATCTTTCTATCTATCTATACTATGTACAGTATATATCTATTGTATTCTGACAGGTCATGCTGTGCATTTATTGTACTTGGCTGATGAAATGTCAGGTTTCCTATGAGATGTGTGCATAAAATCAGATGGCACACGCATGGTCTGTGTGCAGTGCTATTTTTTTCTCACACCCATTGACTTGCATTGGCAAGCCTCGTCCGATATACGTGACCACTCGCAGCATGCTGAGATTTTTTTCTCAGTCCGATCTGAGCTGAGAAAAAAAAAATCACAGATGAACATGTAATCATAGAGTTATATTAGTCAGAGTGAAATCTGATTTTTTTATTGGATTGCACTTGTCTGTTTTAAGTGCAGATAAGAATGTGCCCTTTATATCAGAAGTATTTTAGCTTTTTAGCAGCTTTTAAGAAGGCAGTCACTTTAAATACTCCAAGTCACAAGTACTTTACTTTGCCTTACACGCATGCTATGTAAAATACAGCACAGACAGTTTTGTGCAAAAGTTTTAAGCAAGTGTGAAAAAATGCTGCAAAATAAGAATGCTCACCCAGTGTATTAAGCCTCCTACACAGCTGTCTTTATATTTGTTAATGACTGTTTTTATCTATATTTGAAAATGATGATCATTATCACCTAGTTGGTTAGTCATAAGATACAGTCAGACAGACATATAAAATGGACCGAGATCGTAATGGAGCGCAAGGACTGGCCGGTGACTCTCCTGACCCGAGCATGACTGCTTCATATATTTCTATGCAGCTATTTCGCTTGGGTTGTGTGAGCCTCAGCCAGTTCAAGTATTGCGGTCCAATCTCTGCCTTGTCAAAAATGTATAGTCTTACAGTTCCAACAATGTGGAAGAGATTTATAGAAATCTCATGCCCGCTGTGCTTTTATATTACAGGTAAAACAGACCTGCGGCGCGTGTTTCAAATCCGCAGCATGTCAAATTTTCTCTTGCGGGTACATACATAGTAACATAGTAACATAGTTAGTAAGGCCGAAAAAAGACATTTGTCCATCCAGTTCAGCCTATATTCCATCATAATAAATCCCCAGATTTACGTCCTTCTACAGAACCTAATAATTGTATGATACAATATTGTTCTGCTTCAGGAAGACATCCAGGCCTCTCTTGAACCCCTCGACTGAGTTCGCCATCACCACCTCCTCAGGCAAGCAATTCCAGATTCTCACTGCCCTAACAGTAAAGAATCCTCTTCTATGTTGGTGGAAAAACCTTTTCTCCTCCAGACGCAAAGAATGCCCCCTTGTGCCCGTCACCTTCCTTGGTATAAACAGATCCTCAGCGAGATATTTGTATTGTCCCCTTATATACTTATACATGGTTATTAGATCGCCCCTCAGTCGTCTTTTTTCTAGACTAAATAATCCTAATTTCGCTAATCTATCTGGGTATTGTAGTTCTCCCATCCCCTTTATTAATTTTGTTGCCCTCCTTTGTACACTCTCTAGTTCCATGATATCCTTCCTGAGCACCGGTGCCCAAAACTGGACACAGTACTCCATGTGCGGTCTAACTAGCGATTTGTACAGAGGCAGTATAATGCTCTCATCATGTGTATCCAGACCTCTTTTAATGCACCCCATGATCCTGTTTGCCTTGGCAGCTGCTGCCTGGCACTGGCTGCTCCAGGTAAGTTTATCATTAACTAGGATCCCCAAGTCCTTCTCCCTTTCTGATTTACCCAGTGGTTTCCCGTTCAGTGTGTAATGGTGATATTGATTCCTTCTTCCCATGTGTATAACCTTACATTTATCATTGTTAAACCTCATCCACACACAAAACATTTAGTTTTGTGTGTGGATTTTCCCCATAAACTTGCATTAAATGTGGAAAATCCACAGCTAAAAAATGCTGAGGTAGATCGGCTCACTTGGCTGGACACAGAGGTAGAAATGGATCACTGTCTCTTTAAGAACATCTTTGGTTTATTAAGTGCAGCATAAACCAAGCTGGAAAAAGCGCAGCCCTGTGGACAAATTAAAACACAGCCCTTCTCCTAGCGGGGATCAACCCGCTCAGGTTTAGCAACATCCACAGTTCAGGTCCTTTAAGGCTGCCGTCACACTAGCAGTGTTTGGTCAGTATTTTACCTCAGTATTTATAAGCCAAGAAGCAGGAGTGGAACAAAGAGGAAAAGTATAATAGAAACATATGCACCATGTTAGGACTGGCGGAACGCACCAAGAGAGATGATATAGATGCGTTCGCAGTCCGGGGTCCACCGTGCAGGTGAAACCTGCTGCTAGGAAATGACAGACAATATGGCGGTATTCAAAAGTATACACGCGTGGGTCAAACCTCACCCAGCGTGAAGAAAGCGATCCTGCTGCGTCACAGGACCGCGGTACCGCACATAGAGCGCAAGCAAGTGGTCAGCGAACTAAACCCCAACAGGGATTGTAGTCCGATTAGACCCTTGCTGGCACTACACCGCAACTGGGTGTGAAAGGAATTATATAATTAAGGCACCGAAGTGCGAACTGTGCCGTCCTGGCAGGCACCACTAAGCACCCAGACGTGGGTCAGGAAGCGCACACTGGCGCGTGGCACCGCACTGGCGGTCACAGCAGTAGACGCTGACACGTGTGTGACACGTTGAGTGATAAGTCGGGCGCTAGATAGCAGCCATACTCCATACGCGAACAATCATACAATAGGGTAGGGGTATTTAAAGAACGACTTGCACTCACAACAAACACACGTATTAAATTGTACACTAGCGCATGGCCGTGCGGTCATGCGCAGTTTATATAGTTGCAGGACAGGAAGCGGCCACAGAAACTTTGCCCTTCCAAGACCTGCCAAGAGGACCAATAGAATGCGCTGCAGAGCCAGAGCACATGACCCTCGATCTCCAACGGGAGATCTTGCCCTGGGCATGCTCAGTGTGCGCAGACAAGGACTTAGTCCCAGAGAAGTCCACTCGCTGCTGACCAGTATAGGCTTTACAGGCAGAAGCTGGAGAAGCAGCAGTAACTCTTCTCACAGAGTCAGACTGAGCGAGACGCTGGGATCGACGTCCCTGCTGAGTAGGCTCCACTGCGGCTGGAGGAGAATGGGAGACCGCAGCGGAGACGGATCGAGATTCCCCCTGTGCAGCAGAGGAAACTCGACTCCTAACATGGCCCCCCCCTCCTTGGGCCTCGCTACGTTCGAAGGCAGCAATGAGCTGTGGGGCCCGAATGTTTTCAGCAGGTTTCCATGACCTGTTCTCTGGACCATAACCCTTCCAATCCACCAGATACAACTTTTTGCCGCGTACCACCTTACACCCCAAAATAGCGTTCACCTCGTAATCGTCCGTAGACGAACCCGATGTCCCGGCAGATGACTCGGAAAGCCGGGACATGTATACGGGTTTCAAGAGGGACACATGAAAGGTGTCGGTGATACCCAATCGTGGAGGAAGAGCCAGGCGGTAGACCACAGGATTAACCTGTTCGAGAACCTTGAAGGGACCCAAGTAGCGAGGCGCAAACTTAGTGGACTCAACTCGCAGCCTGATGTTACGGTCGGAGAGCCACACCAAGTCGCCAGGAGCAAAGGTCGGAGCGGGGCGCCGATGAACATCGGCGGAGGACCTCATTCTCTCCTTGGAAGCCCAAATGGCATCCTGAGTGCGATCCCAAATGTCCCGTGCCTCCACAGCCCAGTCTGCCACCCTGGAATCGGCGGAAGACACGGGCATGGGCACAGGTACCCGCGGATGCTGACCATAGTTAAGGAGGAATGGGGTCTGTCCAGTGGAGTCAGCTACAGCATTGTTAAGAGCAAACTCCGCCCACGGTAGCAAGGATGCCCAGTCATCTTGTTTAGCACAGACAAAATGTCGCAGATATGTGACCAAGGTCTGGTTGGCTCTCTCCACCAACCCATTCGTCTCGGGATGATATGCCGAAGAGAGATTCAACTCGATACTGAGAAGGCGACAAAGCTCTCTCCAGAACCGAGACGCAAACTGGGGACCCCGGTCACTGACAATTTTGTCTGGCATACCGTGAAGACGGAAGATGTGTTTAACAAACAATGCTGCCAAGGCCCGTGCAGAAGGTAGCCGGGGAAGCGGCTCCAAGTGCACCATTTTAGAAAAATGGTCGGTGATAACCCAAATGACAGTACAGCCACGTGACTTGGGCAAACCCACCACAAAGTCCATCCCGACCATCTCCCAGGGCCTGTCTGCCACCGGCAGAGGGTATAACAACCCAGCTGGCCGTTGACGGAGAGACTTATTTTTGGCACAAGAGACACATGCCTGAACGTAGTCTCCAACGTCACGAACCATATGTGGCCACCAATACATTCTCGCCAACAACTCAGATGTCCTCTTTGCCCCAAAGTGTCCACCCACTCTGGACGAATGAGCCCACGAGAGAACCTCCGGACGCAAATTGATGGGGACAAAAGTCTTGCCCGGAGGCACAGACTCAAGCGAAACCGGAGCCACGGTTCTCAGACTCTCTGAAGGGACAATGAGCCGAGGCTTGTCCTCCTCCTCCACAGTTGACACCAGGGAGCGAGAGAGAGCGTCAGCACGAATGTTCTTCTCCCCGGCGAGATAATGTAGAGTGAAGTGGAACCGGGAGAAAAACAAGGACCATCTGGCCTGACGAGAATTCAGCCGCTGGGCTGTCTGTAAATAGACCAAATTCTTGTGGTCCGTGTAGACTTGGAATGGGAACCGAGCACCCTCCAAGAGATGTCTCCATTCCGAAAAGGCCAACTTCATTGCCAGCAACTCCCTATCCCCGATGGAGTAATTTCTCTCCGCTGGTGAGAAGGTTTTTGAGAAGAAGAAGCATGGATGCTTCCGACCTTGAGCATCCTTTTGATAGAGGACTGCTCCTGCACCAACGGAAGAGGCATCCACCTCCATTAGGAATGGCTTATCCACCTCGGGACGATGTAAGATGGGAGCGCTAGCAAAGTGGGACTTAATAGAAGTGAAGGCCTTGGAGACCTCTTCAGACCACGATTTAGGATTCGCTCCCTTCTTGGTGAGGGATACCAAGGGAGCTACCAGGGTTGAGAAGTGGGGGATGAATTGACGATAGTAATTTATGAACCCCATAAAGCGCTGCACCGCTTTCAGAGAATGGGGTTCCTGCCAGTCCATCACTGCCTGTAGTTTGGCAGGATCCATAGCCAATCCCTGGGCCGAGATGATGTAGCCCAGGAAAGGTAAAGACTCCTGCTCAAACATACACTTCTCCAATTTGGCATAGAGGGAGTTTGCCCGTAGGAGGTCGAAGACTTTGCAAACATCTCTCCGGTGGGAGTCAATATCTGGAGAGTAGATAAGAATATCATCCAGATAGACTACGACCGAGGTGGAAAGCATATCCCGGAAGATATCGTTCACAAAGTCTTGGAAAACGGCTGGGGCATTACAGAGCCCGAAGGGCATCACCAGATATTCATAGTGCCCATCCCTGGTGTTAAAGGCCGTCTTCCATTCATCCCCCTCACGGATGCGAATCAGGTTGTAAGCACCCCGCAAATCTAATTTAGTAAATACCCTTGCTCCCCGAAGTCTATCGAATAACTCAGATATCAAGGGCAAAGGATACTTATTCTTAACGGTGATGGCATTAAGACCCCTGTAGTCTATGCATGGGCGCAATTCCCCATTCTTCTTCTGCACGAAGAAGAACCCTGCCCCAGCAGGTGACACTGACTTCCTAATGAATCCTCTTGCCAGATTTTCCTGGATGTACTGTGACATTGCCTCCGTCGCCGGGAGAGATAGCGGATAAACTCGACCCCGGGGAGGCTCAGCACCAGGCAAGAGATCAATAGGACAGTCATAGGGGCGATGAGGCGGAAGGACCTCCGCCGCCTTTTTGGAGAACACGTCTGCATTAGACCAATACTGCTTGGGGAGAGAGGATAGATCTGCGGGTACCTCAGTAGTAGCAACCTGAACGCACTCCCTCTGACACCTACCCCCACAAGATTCACCCCAACCCAGAATTCTGCCTGAGGACCACTCGATATGAGGAGAGTGGTACCGTAGCCAAGGTATTCCCAACAGGACCTCATCAATTCCTTCCGGAATGACGAGCAGAGAAATTATCTCCTGATGAGATGGCGACATGGACAGAGTAAAAGGGATGGTCTGGTGTGTTATCTGTGAGGGCAATGTCGACCCATTCACCACTCGCACCGTTACTGGTTGAGCAAGCATAACCAGGGGTATTGCGTGACGTTGGGCAAAGGCAGAAGACATAAAATTGCCCTCCGCCCCAGAATCCATGCAGAGCTCTACCGAGTGGGAGAATGAGCCAATAGTAATTGTCCCCTTAAAGGACAACTTAGAGGCAAACGTCGCCGTGTCTAGTGTACCTCCACCTACTACCACTAGACGCTGACGTTTCCTCGACCGCTGAGGACATCTGGAGGCTAGATGTCCTGACTGCTGGCAAACATGACAGACCCTGAGTGCACAAGCGGTCCGGGACTTAGATCCTGCTTGTGACACTTCCCTGGCCTCATGTGACTCAGGAACCAGGACCGGAAATTCCAGAGGTTTGGCGAAAGTAGGAGCCAGCCGAAACCTCTGCCTACACTGGGCTCGCTCTAACATCCGCTCATTAAAACGGAGGTCAATTCGAGTGGAGACAGTTATTAACTCCTCCAGTGTGGCAGGAATCTCCCTAGTGGCCAGAGCGTCCTTTACGTGGTCAGCCAAGCCCCTCCAAAATATGGGGATAAGAGCTTTATCCGACCAATCCAGCTCAGAAGCTAAGGTGCGGAATTGGACGGCAAAATGACTGACCAAGGACTCACCCTGAGTTAATGCCAGCAATTGGAGCGCAGTATCATGGGTGACTTGAGGTCCTAAAAAGACCTGTTTCAGAGCGCTCAGAAACAGCGGAGCACTCTGCACCACATGATCGCCACGCTCCCACAGCGGCGTAGCCCATTCCAACGCCCTGTCCGACAATAGAGACAGAATAAATCCCACCTTAGCCCGCTCTGTGGGAAAACGTGTAGCCAGGAGCTCGAGGTGAATAGAGCACTGACTCACAAATCCCCTACAAAACTTGCTATCACCAGAAAATTTTTCTGGCAGCGGGAGGCGAGATAATGTCGGAACAGGGGTGGCAATGGACATAGTAGCTGCAGCCACGCTGGCAGCCTGTACAGCTACTGCAGTAACATCCACAGCTGAGGTCGCGCTCTCGAGAGCCGCCAACCTACCCTCCAGCTGCTGGATATGCCGCACAGATTGCTGTTTGTCTGTCATCACTAGCCAGACCCTGGCGCTAGTGCAATGTTAGGACTGGCGGAACGCACCAAGAGAGATGATATAGATGCGTTCGCAGTCCGTGGTCCACCGTGCAGGTGAAACCTGCTGCTAGGAAATGACAGACAATATGGCGGTATTCAAAAGTATACACGCGTGGGTTAAACCTCACCCAGCGTGAAGAAAGCGATCCTGTTGCGTCACAGGACCGCGGTACCGCACATAGAGCGCGAGCAAGTGGTCAGCGAACTAAACCCCAACAGGGATTGTAGTCCGATTAGACCCTTGCTGGCACTACACCGCAACTGGGTGTGAAAGGAATTATATAATTAAGGCACCGAAGTGCGAACTGTGCCGTGCTGGCAGGCACCACTAAGCACCCAGACGTGGGTCAGGAAGCGCACACTGGCGCGTGGCACCGCACTGGCGGTCACAGCAGTAGACGCTGACACGTGTGTGACACGTTGAGTGATAAGTCGGGCGCTAGATAGCAGCCATACTCCATACGCGAACAATCATACAATAGGGTAGGGGTATTTAAAGAACGACTTGCACTCACAACAAACACACGTATTAAATTGTACACTAGCGCATGGCCGTGCGGTCATGCGCAGTTTATATAGTTGCAGGACAGGAAGCGGCCACAGAAACTTTGCCCTTCCAAGACCTGCCAAGAGGACCAATAGAATGCGCTGCAGAGCCAGAGCACATGACCCTCGATCTCAACGGGAGATCTTGCCCTGGGCATGCTCAGTGTGCGCAGACAAGGACTTAGTCCCAGAGAAGTCCACTCGCTGCTGACCAGTATAGGCTTTACAGGCAGAAGCTGGAGAAGCAGCAGTAACTCTTCTCACAGAGTCAGACTGAGCGAGACGCTGGGATCGACGTCCCTGCTGAGCAGGCTCCACTGCGGCTGGAGGAGAATGGGAGACCGCAGCGGAGACGGATTGAGATTCCCCCTGTGCAGCAGAGGAAACTCGACTCCTAACACACCACTTCTGCATTTATCACCCACTCCTGGTTTTGGCTTATAAATCCTGAGGTAAAATACTGACCAAATACTGCTAGTATGACGGCAGCCTAACACAGGCGCAAACTCTTCTCTGGAGTGTTCCTCTCCAGACACTGAACTTCTACTTCCTCTAGAGGTCATCTAGTTAAGCCCCAGACCACAACCTGGGATGGAGATAAGGTGGAAAAAATCCCACCCACTCTATGGTCGTCCACTAAAAACTCAGCCCTTCATTTAACTTGGCTGCTAACTCCTTGCAACACTTAGCGTGCTGAAGGAACAACTTCTGGGTTTCTAGATCACTGAAGCCATGAGCCTCAACAAAACATATCTCCCCTCCAGAACATTGGAAATGACTTTGTCACAACGCACATGCCTTTTCAGTATATATCTGTGACAAAACACCTATCATATAAATGTATCAATAAAGTCTTGCCAAAGCCAAATACCAGGAAGTATCAAAAACAAAGCAGCTTTATTTAAATCATGACACATCAAAAAAAGACAAAAGCTACAGTGCCAAAAATACAATATAATCGCATGTAAAAAAAAGAAAACTCGAAAACTAAAGGAAAAACCACAAGAAACAGCCTCAAAAACTCACCATAAGCTTATCATGAGAATGTAGTCTAATCCTCCGACATGCCTGACATTGTGCAAGTGTACTTGGTAGAATTGATGCTGTTTGAAGGCAAAGAGTGGTCACACTGCAGTGCACAGGGGACCTCAGGATAAAGTGTACATGAGGAGTGCATAGCAGAAAGTCCATCTAGCTGCTGGAGTTCCAGTACGGACACTAGAGAATTTCCTTCCACCCTTCCAGGGCCCTGACCACTATCTGGCCTCATATTCCAGTTGCCGCTAATCGTAATTATGTATGAGTAGCTAGCGTCCCATTTAGTCTCTGGATATAATTGTAAAATCTATAAGCCATTTCACAGTTGATAGTAAATTTTGCAGAAAGGCTATGACCTCCAGATGACCCTTATTTTGAGCTGGGACCCCCTACCACCTTCCTCCTGCAAGCTGGTAATTAAAGTTGGTCACTTGATGAATCATAGACAAGAAATCCATCCCCACATTGCAGAAGAATGTGGGAGACAACATGTTTCCTATTTATAGAAAGATACAATCATGATAGGAAATATGACATTAATATCTCTTGTCTGGAACCTCCAGGGACAAAGATATTGTGGTATTTGGAAATCCCGTGGTTTTCTAAAGATTTAGCCACACATGCCATTACCAGGCACGTTATAAGTCACCGGTGGGGTGATGTCTGTGTTAGTAAAAGCAAATGCCAAATTATAATTATTGTCAGTTCTCGAAGACACAGTGGTTCTGTTCATTACCCCGAAAAGGAGTGCTTCCCTCCACTTCAAACTGCATCATTGCTGTGACATCAGGTTTAGTCCATTTCTTCTGTTTATCCTTTTTATTTTATTCAATTGAAAATGCTGTATTGATTTGTTCCCATTTTGCGACATAATTGTATATTTTTATAAACACTGCCTACTTTTCTAATTAAATATGTAAAATTTAATACTTTCATTACTCTTGCTCTATAATCTGCACCCCTGAAGCAATTCGCTATCTTTAACAAGTGTCTAATTGGCCGATATAAATGATTTATGATGGCAGCTAATTTTGTTTGTTATTGTGGAGTTTGGCAGTGACCGTACCAGAGTTTATACACAGGGTCGGACTGGCGTGCCTAGGGCACACGCAGCGTTTCCTGACCGTGGAGAGACAGCCTAAGAAGAGAGTGTGTGTGTATGTTATATAGAAGGCCGAGATTGTGATCTGTCACGCATCATGTGTAAAATAAAAAAAAATTGCTATTGTGCACTGTTGGCCAATGATGGGATCATGGAGGATGGGATCAGGGGGATGGGATCATGGGGAATGGGAATGGATCATGGGAGATGGGATCATGGAGGATGGGATCATGGAGGATGGGATCATGGGAGATGGGATCATGGGGGCTGGGAATGGATCATGGGGGACTGGCTCATGGGGGATGGGATCATGGGGGAATGGATCATGGGGGATGGGACTGGATCATGGGGACGGGACAGGATAATGGGGGATCGGATCATTCATGGGAGAATGGATCATGAGGGATGGGAATAGATCATGGGGGATGGGAATAGATCATGGGGGATGGGACTGGATCATGGGGGATACGATCATGGGGAATGGGATGGAGACTCAGGCTGCACTCACACTGAAAAAATGTATTGCACAGCAATTTAGTTTAAAGCAGCACTGCAGCAGCAGGTTATTGAGAGAAATGTAGCCGGGCCAGCACTTTCAGGGAGGGTGTCAGGCTCTGCTCTGCAGACTGCACTGCAGCTCACCACACTGCAGTCACCCCGTCGCTACAGTCTACAGGCCAGGGCTGGAGTCAGGACAGAAGGTGGCACCTTCAACGTGCTCAGAGAGTGCATAGACGGTAGACGAGACAGACTGACTGAGAGTGAGTGTCAGACTCAGTCAGTCAGTCACACGGTGGCAGGACAGCAGGAGCCAGGGCCGGGAGAGCAGAGTGAATTGAAGTTAGTCACCGACCGACTACTTCAAGTTCTACTCACCACACAGCAGCCAGCACAGAGGGAGCCCGGAGAGCAGAGCGCAGACGAAGCATCACCAGTAGAGCGGGAAAAAGAGCGCGGTGCGTGTAACCGCCCACAAAGAACCTCAAGGTCCTTAACGTCAAGGTCCTTATCTTGTGGGCGGTGACGCGACAGTGAGGGAGCCAGCGTCATGGCAATCAGAGCAGCAGAGCCGAGTCCGGTATCATGGTACGTGTGCGCATCACTGAAAAAACTTAGGACGCGCTTTTAAAGGGCCCACGCTTTTAAAGGGCCCGTGTTTTTAAAGGGCCCCTCCGCGACCCCGGGCCCACCAGGCAATTACCCGCTACCCCGCCAGGCCAATCCGACCCTGTTTATACATATATATTGCATGAGTTGGAATTGGATATGTACATACTATACTTGTACTGTGAGTTCCCCAATAACTGGGCTAGAAGTGAAAACAGCTGTTGTCTTGTCTATCACAAGTCAGTCAACTGCGTGATTCTCTTGGAGGTGGCCGACTGTGTTTCCCTGACTAAATAGAGGCAGCGGTGGGATCTGTGCGTTTACCCTGTTGTTATCCTTGACAATGTCTTACTTCGGTCCATGAGCATTCCTTCTGCCTCCACTGCATACTGTAATTATATGTGTGTCCACTGGGGAACCAGGGCATTCCTCCTTTCCTTTATTTGAAGTGTTTTACTTGCTGTCCCACAACTTCTGAGATTAGTCTACTCCATCCAGCCTGCTGGAACAGGGATGGTAAATCTCATACATGTTACTGGCTGTTATTCTGCTCGTCTCTGACTGAACTCCCAGTGCAATCAGACAGTGGCTGGAACTTTTATAATTTTCACTCCTACCAACTAACGTTTCCTTAACTACCAGCTAAGTGATAGAATTAACCCCTTGTGTGTGTGTTGCTTCATCATACATAACCATACAGTGCAAGTTTTTAAATGTGCATATACCGTATTTTCCGGCGTATAAGATGACTTTTTAACCCCTGAAAATCTTCTTATAAGTCGGGGGTCGTCTTAAACGCCGGGTATCGTCTTGTACGCCGAGTGTATATGGTGGGTGGGTGGGGGGGAGTGGTCCCGATGACGGAGGGGGTGTCTCACAGGAAAGTGTGAGTGGAGTATGCCCCATTACCTCACATTGTAGCTGCAGCCAGTGTCAGCGTGGGGTGCTGGGGAGCGGCGGCGGCTGCTCCTCTCTGTGCCGCGTGGGTGCTGTGGGGCGGCGGTTCCTCTTCGTACAGCGTCGGGGCTCTGTGCTGTGGGGCGGCAACGGCGGCGTATCTTCCCGCAGAGTCAGTCGGGGCTCCTCCGGCATCTCCTGAAAGCCTGGAGGCGCCGGCAGCTCCATTGCTGCGATGCGGTGGCCTCTGGGAAAATGGCCGCTGGGGGTGGCGCATGCTCAGATTCAGATCTCGTCCCGAGATCTTGGGAGACGAGATCTGGGCGTCGCTCCATCTTCCCGGCGCCTCCATCTTCCCGGCGTCTCTGCGCTCTGACTGTTCAGGTCAGAGGGCGCGATGACGCATATAGTGTGCGCGGCGCCCTCTGCCTGATCAGTCAGAGCAGAGACGTCGGGAAGATGGAGGCGCCGGAACGAGACGCCGGGAGCTGCAAGCAAGAGAGGTGAGTATGTGTTTTTTTTTTTTATTGCAGCAGCAGCGGCACAGGTTTATGTGGAGCATCTATGGGGATATATGAACGGTGCAGAGCACTATATGGGGCACAGCTATGGGGCACAATGAACGGTGCAGAGCACTATATGGGGCACAGCTATGGGGCACAATGAACGGTGCAGAGCACTGTATATGGGGCACAGCTATGGGGCACAATGAACGGTGCAGAGCACTGTATATGGGGCACAGCTATGGGGCACAATGAACGGTGCAGAGCACTATATGGGGCACAGCTATGGGGAAATATGAACGGTCCAGAGCACTATATGGCACAGCTATGGGGAAATAATGATCTATTTTATTTTAATGATCTATTCTAGGGCAGTGAGAATCTGGAATTGCTTGCCTGAGGAGGTGGTGATGGCGAACTCAGTCGAGGGGTTCAAGAGAGGCCTGGATGTCTTCCTGGAGCAGAACAATATTGTATCATACAATTATTAGGTTCTGTAGAAGGACGTAGATCTGGGGATTTATTATGATGGAATATAGGCTGAACTGGATGGACAAATGTCTTTTTTCGGCCTTACTAACTATGTTACTATGTTACTATGTTACTATTTTTATATTTGAAATTCACCGGTAAATGCTGCATTTCCACCCTAGGCTTATACTCGAGTCAATAAGTTTTTCCTGTTTTTTGTAGCAAAATTAGGGGGTCGGCTTATACTCGGGTCGGCTTATACTCGAGTATATACGGTACATGTGGCTTTATTATTCTACGTGTTTCAGAGTTCAAGACTCCTTCATCAGGAAACAACACAGGAACAATTTTTCCAATCTGTATTTAAAGGCTGGTCCTTCCTGGACTTGTGGATCTGCTGCAGCAAATCCTTTCAATGCTTCAACTCAGCTACATCTGGTGAGTGCAATCTTATGGATTAACCTTTTAACCTTCTCAGATAAGACACTATTGGCACTCTTTCCTTCAACAGTTTTCATATCTAGCTCTGTATGAAATATAAAGATATATACATATATGTGTCTCACTGACATACAGGTCCTTCTCAAAAAATTAGCATATAGTGTTAAATTTCATTATTTACCATAATGTAATGATTACAATTAAACTTTCATATATTATAGATTCATTATCCACCAACTGAAATTTGTCAGGTCTTTTATTGTTTTAATACTGATGATTTTGGCATACAACTCCTGATAACCCAAAAAACCTGTCTCAATAAATTAGCATATTTCACCCATCCAATCAAATAAAAGTGTTTTTTAATAACAAACAAAAAAAAAACAACAAATAATAATGTTCAGTTATGCACTCAATACTTGGTCGGGAATCCTTTGGCAGAAATGACTGCTTCAATGCGGCGTGGCATGGAGGCAATCAGCCTGTGACACTGCTGAGATGTTATGGAGGCCCAGGATGCTTCAATAGCGGCCTTAAGCTCATCCAGAGTGTTGGGTCTTGCGTCTCTCAACTTTCTCTTCACAATATCCCACAGATTCTCTATGGGGTTCAGGTCAGGAGAGTTGGCAGGCCAATTGAGCTCAGTAATACCACGGTCAGTAAACCATTTACCAGTGGTTTTGGCACTGTGAGCAGGTGCCAGGTCGTGCTGAAAAATGAAATCTTCATCTCCATAAAGCATTTCAGCCGATGGAAGCATGAAGTGCTCCAAAATCTCCTGATAGCTAGCTGCATTGACCCTGCCCTTGATGAAACACAGTGGACCAACACCAGCAGCTGACATGGCACCCCACACCATCACTGACTGTGGGTACTTGACACTGGACTTCAGGCATTTTGGCATTTCCTTCTCCCCAGTCTTCCTCCAGACTCTGGCACCTTGATTTCCGAATGACATGCAAAATTTGCTTTCATCAGAAAAAAGTACTTGGGACCACTTAGCAACAGTCCAGTGCTGCTTCTCTGTAGCCCAGGTCAGGCGCCTCTGCCGCTGTTTATGGTTCAAAAGTGGCTTTACCTGGGGAATGCGGCACCTGTAGCCCATTTCCTGCACACGCCTGTGCACGGTGGCTCTGGATGTTTCCACACCAGACTCAGTCCACTGCTTCCTCAGGTTCACCAAGGTCTGGAATCGGTCCTTCTCCACAATCTTCCTCAGGGTCCGGTCTCCTCTTCTCGTTGTACAGCGTTTTCTGCCACATTGTTTCCTTCCAACAGACTTACCATTGAGGTGCCTTGATACAGCACTCTGGGAACAGCCTATTTGTTGAGAAATTTCTTTCTGGGTCTTACCCTCTTGCTTGAGGGTATCAATGATGGCCTTCTTGACATCTGTCAGGTCGCTAGTCTTACCCATGATGGGGGTTTTGAGTAATGAACCAGGCAGGGAGTTTATAAAAGCCTCAGGTATCTTTTGCATGTGTTTAGAGTTAATTAGTTGATTCAGAAGATTAGGGTAATAGGTCGTTTAGAGAACCTTTTCTTGATATGCTAATTTATTGAGACAGGTTTTTTGGGTTATCAGGAGTTGTATGCCAAAATCATCAGTATTAAAACAATAAAAGACCTGACAAATTTCAGTTGGTGGATAATGAATCTATAATATATGAAAGTTTAATTGTAATCATTACATTATGGTAAATAATGAAATTTAACACTATATGCTAATTTTTTGAGAAGGACCTGTATATATGGAGAAAGACACATGTGGTGTCGAAACATGTCATCCATTGAATGTATGCAATACTGTTATTGAAGAAATCTGGAACTTTTTAATGGATAAATAAAAGGTATATTTTACTCTACCATTGGACTGATTGCTGGAGAAACAAAAAGTTTTTACTATATATATAGATATATATATATATATCTATATATATCTTTATACAATATATATATACATACACTGCTCAAAAAATAAAGGAAACACTAAATACTACATCCTAGATATCACTGATAGAGTTGAGCGACCTTGACCTTTTTAGAGTCGAGCCGGGTTTCGCGAAACCCGACTATCTCAAAAGTCGGGTCGAGTGAAATCGGCCGATTATGACGTAAAGTCGGGATCGACCGAAACACGAAACCCAATGCAAGTCAATGGGGCAGCATAGTCGGCAGTGAGTGGGGGCCAGGAAAACACCTAGAGTGCCCATTTTAATGTCAAAACCATCCATTCTTCTTAATGAAGCTTGTCAAGCGTAATTTACCTTATAATAATTGGAAGGCATTTGAAATTGGGGGTCATTTGGCTAAAGTTGTGGTGGGTAGGGCTGGTTCAAGTAATTAGTGGGCCCAGGAAATCTGGACCACGTCACGGCAGTGGAGCAGGGAGAGGTAAGTATTTCAACTTTGCAAGTGCTGTGAACCTGAGCAAGCAGGGGGGGCCCACTCGTTGGCATTGGCACTGGCACAGGGCCCCTCAAAGTACAGCGGTGTGTTTGCACGGCGGGGGCGCCTCCCACCGGCAGCAACACTTTTGCATACCATGAGAGGCCCTGTGCCAGTGACGTCGCCAACTAGTATTCCTCCCCCCACCTGATGAAGGAACCTGCACTTTCATCTGCACCTTCCTGTTTGTCCCCGTGTAAGGTGGTATGGTATGCGGGAAGGGGGACCTGACTTTCAGCAGGGTCACAATCTTGCAGTGTAGCGTGCACGGGAAATGTTGCGTTATGGGTCAATGTACCAGCAGACTCATCTATCACTGGCTGGGCAATGGGCAGGATGAGGAGGAAACACAGATATAGGCCCAAAGAATAAAGTGGGCTAAATGCAGTTCAAAATTGGTAACACAGGACTAATCAGGGGGCATTGCAGTGGAGGACAACTGGAATGAGAGGCTGACACAGAGAGTAGGCCCAAATCAGTAAGTAGTCGAAATGCAGTTCAAAATTGGCAACAGTAGTAAACAGGCGGCACAGCTTTGTTCAGTGGAGGAGAACAGCAAGGAGTGGCAGACACCGATAGTAGGCCCCAACCCAACTAGTAGGCCAAATGCAGTCTAACATTAACAACTACTTAACGAGCGCCTGAAAACGGAATTTCAGGACAGGAAACCAGGAGAACAGCAAGGAGCGGCAGACACCGATAGTAGGCCCCAAACCAACTAGTACGCCAAATGCAGTTGTTCCGTTTAACCACAATTTAATGAGAGCCTGAAGATAGAAGTTCAGGAAAGGCAACCTGGAGAACACCTTGGAGTGGAACACACCATCTCTCTACACCCCATACCCAATTTGTAGGTCTAATGCAGCGTAGTTTCCAACAACTACTAAACGAGAGCATGATGATCGAAGCATTGGCGAGGAAACCTGGGGAACACCTTGGAGTGGAACACACCATCTCTCTACAGTGGAACACACCATCTCTCTACACCCCATACCCAATTTGTAGGCCTAATGCAGCGTAGTTTCCAACAACTACTAAACGAGAGCCGGAAGATCGAAGCTCAGGAAAGGCAACCTGGAGAACACCTTGGAGTGGAACACACCATCTCTCTACACCCCATACCCAATTTGTAGGCCCAATGCAGCGTAGTTTCCAACAACTACTAAACGAGAGCTGGAAGATCGAAGCAATGGAGAGGAAACCTGGGGAACACCTTGGAGTGTAACACACCATCTCTCTACACCCCATACCCAATTTGTAGGCCTAATGCAGCGTAGTTTCCAACAACTACTAAACGAGAGCCGGAAGATCGAAGCAATGGAGAGGAAACCTGGGGAACACCTTGGAGTGTAACACACCATCTCTCTACACCCCATACCCAATTTGTAGGCCTAATGCAGCGTAGTTTCCAACAACTACTAAACGAGAGCCGGAAGATCGAAGCAATGGAGAGGAAACCTGGGGAACACCTTGGAGTGTAACACACCATCTCTCTACACCCCATACCCAATTTGTAGGCCCAATGCAGCGTAGTTTCCAACAACTACTAAACGAGAGCCGGAAGATCGAAGCAATGGAGAGGAAACCTGGGGAACACCTTGGAGTGTAACAGACCATCTCTCTACACCCCATACCCAATTTGTAGGCCTAATGCAGCGTAGTTTCCAACAACTACTAAACGAGAGCCGGAAGATCGAAGCAATGGAGAGGAAACCTGGGGAACACCTTGGAGTGTAACACACCATCTCTCTACACCCCATACCCAATTTGTAGGCCTAATGCAGCGTAGTTTCCAACAACTACTAAACGAGAGCCGGAAGATTGAAGCAATGGAGAGGAAACCTGGGGAACACCTTGGAGTGTAACACACCATCTCTCTACACCCCATACCCAATTTGTAGGCCTAATGCAGCGTAGTTTCCAACAACTACTAAACGAGAGCCGGAAGATCGAAGCAATGGAGAGGAAACCTGGGGAACACCTTGGAGTGTAACACACCATCTCTCTACACCCCATACCCAATTTGTAGGCCTAATGCAGCGTAGTTTCCAACAACTACTAAACGAGAGCCGGAAGATCGAAGCAATGGAGAGGAAACCTGGGGAACACCTTGGAGTGTAACACACCATCTCTCTACACCCCATACCCAATTTGTAGGCCTAATGCAGCGTAGTTTCCAACAACTACTAAACGAGAGCCGGAAGATCAAAGCAATGGAGAGGAAACCTGGGGAACACCTTGGAGTGTAACACACCATCTCTCTACACCCCATACCCAATTTGTAGGCCTAATGCAGCGTAGTTTCCAACAACTACTAAACGAGAGCCGGAAGATCGAAGCAATGGAGAGGAAACCTGGGGAACACCTTGGAGTGTAACACACCATCTCTCTACACCCCATACCCAATTTGTAGGCCTAATGCAGCGTAGTTTCCAACAACTACTAAACGAGAGCCGGAAGATCGAAGCAATGGAGAGGAAACCTGGGGAACACCTTGGAGTGGAACACACCATCTCTCTACACCCCATACCCAATTTGTAGGCCTAATGCAGCGTAGTTTCCAACAACTACTAAACGAGAGCCGGAAGATCGAAGCAATGGAGAGGAAACCTGGGGAACACCTTGGAGTGTAACACACCATCTCTCTACACCCCATACCCAATTTGTAGGCCTAATGCAGCGTAGTTTCCAACAACTACTAAACGAGAGCCGGAAGATCGAAGCAATGGAGAGGAAACTTGGGGAACACCTTGGAGTGTAACACACCATCTCTCTACACCCCATACCCAATTTGTAGGCCTAATGCAGCGTAGTTTCCAACAACTACTAAACGAGAGCCGGAAGATCGAAGCAATGGAGAGGAAACCTGGGGAACACCTTGGAGTGGAACACACCATCTCTCTACACCCCATACCCAATTTGTAGGCCTAATGCAGCGTAGTTTCCAACAACTACTAAACGAGAGCATGATGATCGAAGCATTGGCGAGGAAACCTGGGGAACACCTTGGAGTGGAACACACCATCTCTCTACAGTGGAACAAACCATCTCTCTACACCCCATACCCAATTTGTAGGCCTAATGCAGCGTAGTTTCCAACAACTACTAAACGAGAGCCGGAAGATCGAAGCTCAGGAAAGGCAACCTGGGGAACACCTTGGAGTGGAACACACCATCTCTCTACACCCCATACCCAATTTGTAGGCCTAATGCAGCGTAGTTTCCAACAACTACTAAACGAGAGCCGGAAGATCGAAGCAATGGAGAGGAAACCTGGGGAACACCTTGGAGTGTAACACACCATCTCTCTACACCCCATACCCAATTTGTAGGCCTAATGCAGCGTAGTTTCCAACAACTACTAAACGAGAGCCAGAAGATCGAAGCAATGGAGAGGAAACCTGGGGAACACCTTGGAGTGTAACACACCATCTCTCTACACCCCATACCCAATTTGTAGGCCTAATGCAGCGTAGTTTCCAACAACTACTAAACGAGAGCCGGAAGATCGAAGCAATGGAGAGGAAACCTGGGGAACACCTTGGAGTGTAACACACCATCTCTCTACACCAAATACCCAATTTGTAGGCCTAATGCAGCGTAGTTTCCAACAACTACTAAACGAGAGCCGGAAGATCGAAGCAATGGAGAGGAAACCTGGGGAACACCTTGGAGTGTAACACACCATCTCTCTACACCCCATACCCAATTTGTAGGCCTAATGCAGCGTAGTTTCCAACAACTACTAAACGAGAGCATGAAGATCGAAGCAATGGAGAGGAAACCTGGGGAACACCTTGGAGTGGAACACACCATCTCTCTACAGTGGAACACACCATCTCTCTACACCCCATACCCAATTTGTAGGCCTAATGCAGCGTAGTTTCCAACAACTACTAAACGAGAGCTGGAAGATCGAAGCTCAGGAAAGGCAACCTGGGGAACACCTTGGAGTGGAACACACCATCTCTCTACACCCCATACCCAATTTGTAGGCCCAATGCAGCGTAGTTTCCAACAACTACTAAACGAGAGCCGGAAGATCGAAGCTCAGGAAAGGCAACCTGGGGAACACCTTGGAGTGTAACAAACCCTCTCTCTACACCACGGAAGGGCTGATTCTTAGGAAGGAAGGCTGTCGGAAAGAAGCAGGGCGCGTCCGAGGGTGATTATATTCTTATTAGGTATATACTCACCCTCGGACGCGCCCTGCTTCTTTATTTGTAATGAATGTTTATTTGCAATGTGGTTTTGACTTACTCTATTTTTTTGGTAAATAATGATTTTATTATTTTCATTGTTTTGCATCTTCTTGGCAATAATATAAAGAAGACGCGACAGGACAACACTCGGTGGATGCCATATCTGTGTTTAAAATTGAAAAAACCTTTCAGTTAACTACTTGCAGGAGAAAGTTATTGTAGCTGGTGGCCATTTTTAGTACTGTACCAGATTTTTGTTGTATGTGTTTGTTTTTAATGTTAAAATGTCTGCATTTGATATCTCTCCAGTATTTTCTTTTTTATAAGCAAAATACTTATTTTTATATTTTCTGATGTTGGTTCCAGGGGTACACGGGCAGCAGTGGTGTGGTCAGTGGAGGCCTAGTGGAAGGAGTGACCGCAGACAGGCATCGAAGGCCTAAAATAATAACACATGGCTGTAGGCAGTTTTAAATTGGTTCCAGGGGTACACGGGCAGCAGTGGTGTGGTCAGTGGAGGCCTAGTGGAAGGAGTGACCGCAGACAGGCATCGAAGGCCTAAAATAATAACACATGGCTGTAGGCAATTTTAAATTGGTTCCAGGGGTACACGGGCAGCAGTGGTGTGGTCAGTGGAGGCCTAGTGGAAGGAGTGACCGCAGACAGGCATCGAAGGCCTAAAATAATAACACATGGCTGTAGGCAATTTTAAATTGGTTACAGGGGTACACGGGCAGCAGTGGTGTGGTCAGTGGAGGCCTAGTGGAAGGAGTCACCGCAGACAGGCATCGAAGGCCTAAAATAATAACACATGGCTGTAGGCAATTTTAAATTGGTTACAGGGGTACACGGGCAGCAGTGGTGTGGTCAGTGGAGGCCTAGTGGAAGGAGTGACCGCAGACAGGCATCGAAGGCCTAAAATAATAACACATGGCTGTAGGCAATTTTAAATTGGTTCCAGGGGTACACGGGCAGCAGTGGTGTGGTCAGTGGAGGCCTAGTGGAAGGAGTGACCGCAGACAGGCATCGAAGGCCTAAAATAATAACACATGGCTGTAGGCAATTTTAAATTGGTTACAGGGGTACACGGGCAGCAGTGGTGTGGTCAGTGGAGGCCTAGTGGAAGGAGTGACCACAGACAGGCATCGAAGGCCTAACATAACAAAAATGTCAATACAATGGTATTGTCAGTGGCAGGCATTGAAGGATGTCAGCGCATAGACTAAACATTGGTGGAGCTGTGAGATAATTTTGCAAGTGGTAGAGCACTGTTTGAGCTGGGGTGGGGGGAAACTGTCTTGTGGCCGGCGGTACAGGCCCAGGGCCCCTCATATTACAACGGTGTGTCTGACGTTGGGTGCGCACCACCACCGCCAGAGACACTTTATTGTACTAGGAGGGACCCAGTGGCAGTGCCGTCGACCAAAAGCGGGCTCACCCACCTCTTCAGACAAACTGCACTCTCACGGGTGCTGTCGCCAAGTGTCGATACCACGGCCCCGTGTGGGGAGTTTGGCCATTTAGTGAGGTGTAAACATGTCGTATGCTGGACAATCAGGTGCAGAAAATTACGAGATTGGAAAAGGCATTCAGAATAGTCCACAGGCAAGACCTTTTCATAGGAAAGCTAGGTGTCAGCCGGGCAAGGTGGGGCAAAAGATTTCAAAATCCAGTTGTGGTTCTTTTTTATGAAGGTTAGATCATCTACATTTTGGGTAGCCAGACGAGTCCTTTTTTCTGTTAGTATTGAACCTGCAGCACTGAATACTCTTTCTGATAGGACACTAGCTGCCGGGCAAGCAAGCTCCTGCAATGCATATTCTGCCAATTCTGGCCAGGTGTCTAATTTTGATGCCCAGTAATCAAATGGGAATGACGGTTGAGGGAGAACATCGATAAGGGATGAAAAATAGTTTGTAACCATACTGGACAAATGTTGTCTCCTGTCACTTTGAATTGATGCTGCAGTACCTGTCATGTCTGCGGTCATAGCAAAATCACTCCACAACCTGGTCAGAAAACCCCTCTGGCCAACGCCACTTCTGATTTCTGCCCCTCTAACTCCTCTGGTCTGCTGGCCCCTGCAGCTCGTGTGAGAACGATCACGGGCGCTGTGTGCAGGGAATGCCAGAAGCAAACGGTCAACAAGAGTTGATTGTTTGGTTGCTAATATTAGTTCCAAGTTCTCATGTGGCATTATATTTTGCAATTTGCCTTTATAGCGAGGATCAAGGAGGCAGGCCAACCAGTAATCGTCATCATTCATCATTTTAGTTATGCGTGTGTCCCTTTTGAGGATACGTAAGGCATAATCCGCCATGTGGGCCAAAGTTCCAGTTCTCAAATCTGCGGTTGTGCTTGGTTGAGGGGCAGTTTCAGGCAAATCCACGTCACTTGTGTCCCTCAAAAAACCAGAACCCGGCCTTGCCGCGCCACCAATTTCCAGTGGCCCCGGAAAAGCTTCCTCATTAAAAATATAATCATCCCCATCATCCTCCTCGTCCTCCTCCTCCTCTTCGCCCGCTACCTCGTCCTGTACACTGCCCTGGCCAGACAATGGCTGACTGTCATCAAGGCTTTCCTCTTCCTCAGCTGCAGACGCCTGATCCTTTATGTGCGTCAAACTTTGCATCAGCAGACGCATTAGGGGGATGCTCATGCTTATTATGGCGTTGTCTGCACTAACCAGCCGTGTGCATTCCTCAAAACACTGAAGGACTTGACACATGTCTTGAATCTTCGACCACTGCACACCTGACAACTCCATGTCTGCCATCCTACTGCCTGCCCGTGTATGTGTATCCTCCCACAAAAACATAACAGCCCGCCTCTGTTCACACAGTCTCTGAAGCATGTGCAGTGTTGAGTTCCACCTTGTTGCAACGTCTATGATTAGGCGATGCTGGGGAAGGTTCAAAGAACGCTGATAGGTCTGCATATGGCTGGAGTGTACGGGCGAACGGCGGATATGTGAGCAAAGTCCACGCACTTTGAGGAGCAGGTCGGATAACCCCGGATAACTTTTCAGGAAGCACTGCACCACCAGGTTTAAGGTGTGAGCCAGGCAAGGAATGTGTTTCAGTTGGGAAAGGGAGATGGCAGCCATGAAATTCCTTCCGTTATCACTCACTACCTTGCCTGCCTCAAGATCTACAGTGCCCAGCCACGACTGCGTTTCTTTCTGCAAGAACTCGGACAGAACTTCCGCGGTGTGTCTGTTGTCGCCCAAACACTTCATAGCCAATACAGCCTGCTGACGTTTGCCAGTAGCTGCCCCATAATGGGAGACCTGGTGTGCAACAGTGGCAGCTGCGGATGGAGTGGTTGTGCGACTGCGGTCTGTGGACGAGCTCTCGCTTCTGCAGGAGGACGAAGAGGAGAAGGAGGGGGTGCGAACGGCTACAGCCAATTGTTTCCTAGACCGTGGGCTAGGCAGAACTGTCCCAAACTTGCTGTCCCCTGTGGACCCTGCATCCACCACATTTACCCAGTGTGCCGTGATGGACACGTAACGTACCTGGCCATGCCTACTGGTCCATGCATCTGTTGTCAGGTGCACCTTTGTGCTCACAGATTGCCTGAGTGCATGGACGATGCGCTCTTTAACATGCTGGTGGAGGGCTGGGATGGCTTTTCTGGAAAAAAAGTGTCGACTGGGTAGCTCGTAGCGTGGTACAGCGTAGTCCATCAGGGCTTTGAAAGCTTCGCTTTCAACTAACCGGTAGGGCATCATCTCTAACGAGATTAGTCTAGCTATGTGTGCGTTCAAACCCTGTGTACGCGGATGCGAGGCTAAGTACTTCCTTTTTCAAACCATAGTCTCATGTAGGGTGAGCTGGACTGGAGAGCTGGAGATCGTGGAACTAGCGGGGGTGCCGGTGGACATGGCAGACTGAGAGACGGTGGGAGATGGTATTGTTGCCACCGGTGCCCTAGATGCAGTGTTTCCTACTACGAAACTGGTGATTCCCTGACCCTGACTGCTTTGGCCTGGCAAAGAAACCTGCACAGATACTGCAGGTGGTGCAGAAAATGGTGGCCCTACACTGCCGGAAGGGATGTTGCGTTGCTGACTAGCTTCATTGGCCGAGGGTGCTACAACCTTAAGGGACGTTTGGTAGTTAGTCCAGGCTTGCAAATGCATGGTGGTTAAATGTCTATGCATGCAACTTGTATTGAGACTTTTCAGATTCTGTCCTCTGCTTAAGGTAGTTGAACATTTTTGACAGATGACTTTGCGCTGATCAATTGGATGTTGTTTAAAAAAATGCCAGACTGCACTCTTTCTAGCATCGGATACCTTTTCAGGCATTGCAGACTGAGCTTTAACCGGATGGCCACGCTGTCCTCCAACAGGTTTTGGCTTTGCCACGCGTTTTGGGCAAGATACGGGCCCGGCAGATGGAACCTGTTGCGATGTTGATGCCTGCTGCGGCCCCTCCTCCTCCGCTTCAGAACTGCTGCCGCCTGCACCCTGTTCCCCCAATGGCTGCCAATCGGGGTCAAGAACTGGGTCATCTATTACCTCTTCTTGTAGCTCCTGTGCAACTTCGTCTGTGTCACCGTGTCGGTCGGTGGTATAGCGTTCGTGATGGGGCAACATAGTCTCATCAGGGTCTGATTCTTGATCAGCACCCTGCGAGGGCAATGTTGTGGTCTGAGTCAAAGGACCAGCATAGTAGTCTGGCTGTGGCTGTGCATCAGTGCACTCCATGTCAGATTCAACTTGTAATGGGCATGGACTGTTAACTGCTTCACTTTCTAAGCCAGGGACGGTATGTGTAAAGAGCTCCATGGAGTAACCCGTTGTGTCGCCTGCTGCATTCTTCTCTGTTGTTGTTTTTGCTGAAGAGGACAAGGAAGCGACTTGTCCCTGACCGTGAACATCCACTAACGACGCGCTGCTTTGACATTTACCAGTTTCACGAGAGGAGGCAAAAGAGCTAGAGGCTGAGTCAGCAAGATAAGCCAAAACTTGCTCTTGCTGCTCCGGCTTTAAAAGCGGTTTTCCTACTCCCAGAAAAGGGAGCGTTCGAGGCCTTGTGTAGCCAGACGACGAACCTGGCTCCACAGCTCCAGACTTAGGTGCAATATTTTTTTTCACACGACCAGCTGATGCTCCACCACTACCACTACCCTCATTACCAGCTGACAATGAACGCCCCCGGCCACGACCTCTTCCACCATACTTCCTCATTGTTTTAAAAATGTAAACAAACTAACGGTATTTGTTGCTGTCACACAAATTACACGGTGAGCTATAACTTCAGTATGATTTAGCTACCCCTTTACAGGTGAGTGAGACCACAACGAAAATCAGGCACAATGTTACACACTCTGTTGTTGGTGGCAACAAATGAGAGAGATGCCACACACGCAGGACTGTCACTGAAGCACAAATGTAAATATTAATCTCCCACTGATTTGATTTTTTTTTTTTTTTAAGGGAGACTTTAGGAAAAAAAAATAATAGAATAAAATGATTTTTTCAGAAAGAATTTAGAAACCAAATAAAATAAAATGATTTTTTCAGGGAGAATTTAGAAAACAAATAAAACAAAAAAAGGCTTTCTATGGCCCACTGAGTGAGAGATGACGCACACAGGAGTCAGGAGTGGCACACAAGCCCAGAGGCCAATATTTATCTCCCACTGATTGATGTAGTGATTTTTTCAGGTAGATTTTGGAACCCAAATCAAGCTAAAAAAAATAATAGGCTTTCTATGGCCCACAATTGGAGAGAGAGAGAGATGGCACACCCAGGAGTCAAGACTGGCACACAAGCAGAAAGGGCAATATTAATATCCCACTGATTTGTTTTTTTTTTTTTTTTTCAGGGAGACTTTAGGAAAAAAAAAATAGAATAAAATGATTTTTTCAGGAAGAATTTAGAAACCAAATAAAATAAAATGATTTTTTCAGGGAGAATTTAGAAAACAAATAAAACAAAAAAAGGCTTTCTATGGCCCACTGAGTGAGAGATGACGCACACAGGAGTCAGGAGTGGCACACAAGCCCAGAGGCCAATATTTATCTCCCACTGATTGATGTAGTGATTTTTTCAGGTAGATTTTGGAACCCAAATCAAGCTAAAAAAATAATAGGCTTTCTATGGCCCACAATTGGAGAGAGAGAGAGAGAGATGGCACACCCAGGAGTCAAGACTGGCACACAAGCAGAAAGGGCAATATTAATCTCCCACTGATTTGTTTTTGTTTTTTGTTTTTTTCAGGGAGACTGTAGGAAAAAAAAAATAGAATAAAATGATTTTTTCAGGAAGAATTTAGAAACCAAAGAAAATAAAATTATTTTTTCAGGGAGAATTTAGAAAACAAATAAAACAAAAAAAGGCTTTCTATGGCCCACTGAGTGAGAGATGACGCACACAGGAGTCAGGAGTGGCACACAAGCCCAGAGGCCAATATTTATCTCCCACTGATTGATGTAGTGATTTTTTCAGGTAGATTTTGGAACCCAAATCAAGCTAAAAAAATAATAGGCTTTCTATGGCCCACAATTGGAGAGAGAGAGAGAGATGGCACACCCAGGAGTCAAGACTGGCACACAAGCAGAAAGGGCAATATTAATCTCCCACTGATTTGTTTTTTTTTTTTTTTTTTTTCAGGGAGACTTTAGGAAAAAAAAAAAATAGAATAAAATGATTTTTTCAGGAAGAATTTAGAAACCAAATAAAATAAAATGATTTTTTCAGGGAGAATTTAGAAAACAAATAAAACAAAAAAAGGCTTTCTATGGCCCACTGAGTGAGAGATGACGCATACAGGAGTCAGGAGTGGCACACAAGCCCAGAGGCCAATATTTATCTCCCACTTTTTTTTTTTTGTTCCAGGGAAAATTTATAAACCCAATAAAAAAAATAATAAATAGGCTTTCTATGGCCCACTATCTGAGAGACAGAGAGAGATGGCACGCTTAGGACTGGCACACAAGCCCAAAGGCCAATATTAATCTCCCTTTTTTTTTAAGGGAGAATTTATAAAACCAAAAAAAAATAAATAAATAGGCTTTCTATGGCCCACTATTTGTGAGAGAGATGGCACGCTCAGGACTGGCACACAAGCCCAGAGGCCAATATTAATCTCCCACTTTTTTTTTTTTTTTCCAGGGAAAATTTATAAACCCAATAAAAAAATAAAAAAATAAATAGGCTTTCTATGGCCCACTATCTGAGAGAGAGAGATGGCACGCTTAGGACTGGCACACAAGCCCAAAGGCCAATATTAATCTCCCACTGATTGATTTATTGATTTTTTTCAAATAGAATTTAGAACCCAAATAAAGCAAAAAAAAAAAAAAATGGGCTTTCTATGGCCCACTGAGTGAGTGATGATGCACACAGGAGTCAGGAGTGGCACACAAGCCCTGAGGCCAATATTTTTCTCCCACTGATTGATGTAGTGATTTTTTCAGGTAGATTTTAGAACCAAAATCAAGCAAAAAAATAAATAGGCTTTCTATGGCCCACTGAGTGAGTGATGATGCACACAGGAGTCAAGAGTGGCACACAAGCCCTGAGGCCAATATTTTTCTCCCACTGATTGATGTAGTGATTTTTTCAGGTAGATTTTATAACCCAAATCAAGCAAAAAAATAAATAGGCTTTCTATGGCCCACTGAGTGAGAGATGACACAGACAGGGATGGCACTCTAGCAGAAATGTCAATCTTAATCTCCCACAAAAAAAAAAAAAAAAACAGGGAGTGTCCTTCAATTACTATCTCCCTGCAGTAATCTCAGCCAGGTATGGCAGGCAGCAATAAGGAGTGGACTGATGCACAAATTAAATAAAAAGTGTGTACAAACCAAAAAGATAGCTGTGCAGAAAGGAAGGAACAAGAGGATTTGTGCTTTGAAAAAAGCAGTTGGTTTGCACAGCGGCGTACACACAGCAATGCAGCTATCAGGGAGCCTTCTAGGGCAGCCCAATGAGCTACAGCGCTGAGGGGGAAAAAAAATAAAAATGTAGCTTCCACTGTCCCTGCACACCGAAGGTGGTGTTGGGCAGTGGAAATCGCTACAGCACAAGCGGTTTGGTGGTTAATGGACCCTGCCTAACGCTATCCCTGCTTCTGACGAAGCGGCAGCAACCTCTCCCTAAGCTCAGATCAGCAGCAGTAACATGGCGGTCAGCGGGAACTCCCCTTTATAGCCCCTGTGACGCCGCAGACAGCAAGCCAATCACTGCAATGCCCTTCTCTAAGATGGTGGGGACCAGGACCTAGGTCATCACGCTGCCCACACTCTGCGTTTACCTTCATTGGCTGAGAAATGGCGCTTTTCGCGTCATTGAAATGCGACTTTGGCGCGAAAGTCGCGTACCGCATGGCCGACCCCGCACAGGGGTCGGATCGGGTTTCATGAAACCCGACTTTGCTAAAAGTCGGCGACTTTTGAAAATGAACGACCCGTTTCGCTCAACCCTAATCACTGAATGAAATATTTCAGTTGCAAATCTTTATTCATTACATAGTGGAATGTTTTGAGAACAATAAAACATAAAAATGATCAATGTAAATCAAAATGAATATCCCATGGAGGTGTGGAGTTGGAATGATGCTCAAAATCAAAGTGGAAAATCAGATTACAGGCTGATCGAACTTCAGTGGAAATGCCTCAAGACAGGGAAATAATGCTCAGTAGTGTGTGTGGCCTCCACGTGCCTGTATGACCTCCCTACAATGCCTGGGCATGCTCCTGATGAGGCAGCGGATAGTCTCCTGAGGGATCTCCTCCCAGACCTGGACTAAAGCATCCGCCAACTCCTGGACAGTCTGTGGTGCAATGTGACGTTGGTGGATGGTGCGAGACATGATGTCCCAGATGTGTTCAATCGGATTCAGGTCTGGGGAACGGGCGGGCCAGTCCATAACTTCAATGCCTTCATCTTGCAGGAACTGCTGACACACTCCAGCCACATGAGGTCTGGCATTGTCCTACAATAGGAGGAACCCAGGGCCAACCGCACCAGCATATGGTCTCACAAGGGGTCTGAGGATCTCATCTCAGTACCTAATGGCAGTCAGGCTACCTCTGGCGAGCACATAGAGGGCTGTGCGGCCCTCCAAAGAAAGGCCACCCCACACCACACCATTACTGACCCACTGCCAAACCGGTCATGCTGAAGAATGTTGCAGGCAGCAGATTGCTCTCCACGGTGTCTCCAGACTCTGTCATGTCTGTCACATGTGCTCAGTGTGAACCTGCTGTCATCTGTGAAGAGCACAGGGCGCCAGTGGTAAATTTGCCAATCCTGGTGTTCTGTAGCAAAAGCCAATCGTCCTGCACGGTGTTGGGCTGTGAGCACAAACCCCATCTGTGGACGTCGGGCACTCAGACCATCCTCATGGAGTCAGTTTCTAACTGTTTGTGCAGACACATGCCAATTTGTGGCCTGCTGGAGGTCATTTTGCAGGGCTCTGGCATTGCTCATTCTGTTCCTCCTTGCACAAAGGCTGAGGTAGCGGTCCTGCTGCTGGGTTGTTGCCTCCTACTGCCCCCTCCATGTCTTCTGGTGTACTGGCCTGTCTCCTGGTAGCGCCTCCTCTGGACACTACGCTGACAGACACAGCTAACCTTCTTGCCACAGCTCGCATTGATGTGCCATCCTCTATGAGCTGCACTACCTGAGCCACTTGTGTGGGTAGTAGAGTCTGTCTCATGCTACCATGAGTGTGAAAGCACAACCAACTTTCAAAAGTGACCAAAACATCAGCCAGAAAGCATTGGTAATGAGATGTGGTCTGTGGTCCCCACCTGCAGAACCACTCCTTTATTGAGTGTATCTTGATAATTGCCAATAATTTCCATCTGTTGTCTATTCTATTTGCACAACATCATGTGAAATTGATTGTCAAAAAGTGTTGCTTCCTAAGTGGTGAGTTTGATTTCACAGAAGTTTGATTTACTTGGAGTTATATTCTGTTGTTTAAGTGTTCCCTTTATTTTTTGAGTAGTGTATATAGACTATATATATGTTTTCAGTCACGCATATTTGAGGCCATGGATCCATTATATGTCCATTTTGCAATCCGGCGAGAAAATCTCGCCATACGGATGCCATACGGATGTCACACGGATGCTTACATGCGAGAAAATCGCATCCTCGCATTGCACACAGATGACATACGGATCATTGTTCAGGGAACATTTCTGCGATTCTGGTCCGTGTAAAACAGACCAATTTTTTATATGTTGTGTTTGACTCCAGCCTTACTCGAGTTTTCCAAGCATGTTCGGGTATTCTCCGAGTATTTTGGGTGTTTTCGTAGATAATGTTTGAGTCACCACAGAAGCGTGATTTGTAGCCGCTAGACAGGCTGAGCACATGCAGGGATTGCCTGTTTGTTAGGGAATCCCCACATGTATTTAGGCTGTCTAGCAGCCGCAAATCATGCAGCTGCAGTGACTCAAGCATAATCTACGAGCACGCCCAAAATACTCGGAGAACACCTGAGCATGCTTGGAAAACTCGAGTAGAGAGTACACTCGCTCATCACTAGCGAGCACTGAAATGCACAGGTGCTTGTTGCTCGGGTTGAGCAAACTGGAATGCTCGGGTGCTCCACCCGAGAAACAAGCCCAATGTAAGTCTATGGGAAACTCAAGCATTTTTCTGGTGGCCCTCCCAGCAGTGTGCAGAGGGACTAGAAATTGTGGAAATTGATGGGAACATGCTCAAATGACATGGAAACAGCATGGGGAAGCATTTCTTACTCCCAGGTCATTGCTGTGAACAATGTTGTCATAATCTTACTCCATTTTTACAGACTCACAATAAAACATACAAACACGAAACCAAAATGGATTTTCCTTTGGAAATATGTTAAGGAACATTCTTTCCAGGGTAATGACTTGTATATAAGAGATGTGAGATGTGATGTGAGAGAAGACGTCTGCACTGGTGACAGGGAACACCAGGGTTAACAAGGACAGCTGAAGTCGAACAGGGCATCATGTAGATGGTGTAGTGTGCCAACCTCTGCAGTGTAAAGATTTGCTCCTATATTAATAATACAGAGACATATGTGAGGGGTGATGAGCGGTGTAAAGAGGAGATTCCTACAGATAACCACAAAAATCTTTATTTAGCCAGCAAAAACGCATACAAATCCGCATTAAATCCGCATCAAAAACGCGCAGATTTTTACCTGCGTTTTCTGCCAAGAGATGCAGATTCTGTGCATAAAATTCTGCAGACAAATCTGCAACGTGTGCACATACCCTAAATATACTTTTTTTGATTCTAAGGCTATGTGCACACGTTGCAGATTCTATTGCAGAATTTTCCGCAGCGGATTTGCAAAATCCGCAGTGAAAAACCGCTCTGGTTTTTACTGCGGATTTACCGCGGTTTTTATTGCGTATTCTGCTGCGGTTTTCCATCTGCAGTTTTCTATTGGAGCAGATGGAAAACCGCTGCGGATTCCGCACAAAGAATTGACATGCTGCGGAAAATAAACCGCTGCGTTTCCGCACGTTTTTTTCCGCAGCATGTGCACAGTGGTTTTTGTTTTCCATAGGTTTACATGGTACTATACACCACATGGAAAACTGCTGCGGATCCGCAGCATCAGAAATACTGCGGATCCGCAGTAAAAACCGCAACGTGTGCACATAACCTCAGTGTCAGAAACCTCTGATGCAGAAAGATATAGAAAAAGATGGCAGGGGAGTTGCGGATGATGAACATCCAAAGAATAAAAGATGCAATCATTAAGGCATAAGACAATTAGTCAACCTGCAATGACCACATGACCACCTCAACACCATCGGAGCTACTGCTACCCCTGACCTACTGTCTCCTCCCCCACAATCCTGTTTAATGTAAGCCCGCAAGGGCAGGGTCCTCGCCCCTCTGTATCAGTCTGTCATTGTTAGTTTTGTTTAGTGTAAGTGATATTTGTATTTTTCTGTAACCCCCTTCTCATGTACAGCACCATGGATTTAATGGTGCTATATAAATAAATAATAATAATAATATGAGGCAAAATAAATAACCAAAAGCAAAAACACCTTGGGCTATGTTCACACGTAGATAACAACCTATAAAATGTATCTGCATATTGTACAATGTTCAATTATTTAAGTCAGATACCCATGAATGTAAAGGACTCTATGACCTATCATCATAAAGTTTACAAAACCCATAGAAATAAGATGATACTTTGGTCCAAATTGTTCCAAAATATAACAGCTTTATTATTAAAAATTACAGACATAGGTGAAAGGGAAATAAATCAAACAGAAAAACCATAATAATAGGGATTACTGTGCAAGTAAGAGGAGGCTCGTTTCCCTGGGCATCCACTTGTAATAATCCCTCACCTCTCCAATGTATAGATATGAGTAAACCAAACTATATGGAGGCAGGGATTTAGAAAAGGGCACTTGTGAATCACAAGGTGCAATCCACCAAAATCATCCCTCAGAGACAATCAAATCTAAGGCACATACAGAAACGTCGGTATAAAAGCTCAGCATAGTCACCTTATAATAATCGGGATGTCCAGGGAGCGAACCTCCACCCCAACGCGTGTTTTGGAGAGACACCTTCATCAGGGGACATGCAGGAATGATAATAACGTGAGTTTAAAAAGGAATAAGCCAGGAAATACAGTACAGACCAAAAGTACAGACCAAAAGTTTGGACAAACTTTCTAAGTTAAAGATTTTTCTGTATTTTCATGTATTTTCATGACTATGAAAATTGTACATCTATGAATTAACACATGTGGAATTATGATAAACTAAAGAAGCTGGCGCACCACACTATATACACATCAATATACGAACTAGTGGGGGTGCAAAAGAAGTGGCTGACAACAATATGATCCAACAAAAGAAAAGAAAAAGAAGCCACTAAAAAACATTCTGCACACCACCCGTAGTCAGTATCAAAAGAGGAACAGCTTTATTGGTGACATAATGATTAAAAACATTTAAAAAAAGTACAAAAAACAACATCTCCCCCATCGGACCCGTCCAAAAGGTATAAACATAAGTACAGATAATGGCTGCATAAACAAGAGGGGTATCCCGCCAGCTATAAATAACCTGATATAGATGTAAATGCCGCGGGGGCCAACAAAGCATGGATGCACATAATAATGCTAAAGATAGAATGCATGGTATATAACCCCAAAATGGGGCAGAAAAAATAGGCCAAAAATCTCTGTCAAAGGAGTAAGTACGACACAGATGCTAGTATAATAACAATCAAAGCAGGCCTAATGTGCCAGCAACCACCATACTGCCTAAAGGCAAACCAAAGTGCCAAAAGGATCAAAAATGTACCGCAGCACCCACACAAGGAAAGCATAAGGTACCCGGTTACCCGTGAATCACCTATAATAAGGATGGTAACCCAGCAGCCAGATCTGGGACGGGATCGTCAGGCAGGAGATCCCAACGCGTATCGCGGTACAACAGACCGCTTCGTCAGGGGAAGTACTCACCATAATGAAACACGTCCCTTTATATATAACAACCAGTGATCAGTAAACGCCGACCTGTGTGCCGCCAAGGGCCGGAACCGGAAATACGCAGCGTGGTGAAGACAAGGAACAATCCAAAGTAGTGAGACCGCTAGCGCTTGCGCAAAGGACAGGGGCCGCTACAAGTGGGCACATGTGGAATTATATACTTAACAAAAAAGTGTGAAACAACTGAAATTATGTCTTATATTCTAGGTTCTTCAATGTAGCCACCTTTTGCTTTGATGACTGCTTTGCACACTCTTGGTATTCTCTTGATGAGCTTCAAGAGGTAGTCACCGGGAATGGTTTTCAATTCACAGGTGTGCCCTGTCAGGTTTAATAAGTGGGATTTTTTTCCTTATAAATGGGGTTGGGACCATCAGTTGTGTTGTGCAGAAGTCAGGTAGATACACAGCTGATAGTCCTACTGAATAGACTGTTAGAATTTGCATTATGGCAAGAAAAAAGCAGCTAAGTAAAGAAAAACAAGTGGCCTTCATTACTTTAAGAAATGAAAGTCAGTCAGTCTGACAAATTGGGCAAACTTTGAAAGTACAGTTACAAAAACCATCAAGCGCTACAAAGAAACTGGCTCACATGAGGACCGCCCCAGGAAAGGAAGACCAAGAGTCACCTCTGCTTCTGAGGATAAGTTTATCCGAGTCACCAGACTCAGAAATCGCAGGTTAACAGCAGCTCAGATTAGAGACCAGGTCAATGCCACACAGAATTCTAGCAGCAAACACATCTCTACAACAACTGTTAAGAGGAGACTTTGTGCAGCAGGCCTTCATGGTAAAATAGCTGCTAGGAAACCACTGCTAAGGACAGGCAACAAGCAGAAGAGACTTGTTTGGACTAAAGAACACAAGGAATGGACATTAGATCAGTGGAAATCTGTGCTTTGGTCTGATGAGTCCAAATTTGAGATCTTTGGTTCTAACCACCGTGTTTTTGTCTGACGCAGAAAAGGTGAACGGATGGACTCTACATGCCAGGTTCCCACCGTGAAGCATGGAGGAGGAGGTGTGATGGTGTGGGGGTGCTTTGCTGGTGACACTATTGGGGATTTATTCAAAATTGAAGACATACTGAACCAGCATGGCTACCACAGCATCTTGCAGCGGCATGCTGTTCCATCCGGTTTGGGTTTAGTTGGACCATCATTTATTTTTCAACAGGATAATGACCCCAAACACTCCTCCAGGCTGTGTAAGAGCTATTTGACCAAGAAGGAGAGTGATAGGGTGCTATGCCAGATGACCTGGCCTCCACAATCACCAGACCTGAACCCAATCGAGATGGATTGGGGTGAGCTGGACCGCAGAGTGAAGGCAAAAGGGCCAACAAGTGCTAAGCATCTCTGGGAACTCCTTCTAGATTGTTGGAAGACCATTCCCTGTGACTACCTCTTGAAGCTCATCAAGAGAATACCAAGAGTGTGCAAATCAGTCATCAAAGCAAAAGGTGGCTACTTAGAAGAACCTAGAATATAAGACATAATTTCAGTTGTTTCACTCTTTTTTGTTCAGTATATAATTCCACATGTGTTAATTCATAGTTTTGATGCCTTCAGTGTGAATGTACAATTTTCATAGTCATGAAAATACAGAAAAATCTTTAAATGAGAAGGTGTGTCAAAACTTTTAGTCTGTACGGTATACCGCATGCATGAACCGGAAGTTGTCATGCATCGTCAAGGCAACCGCAACGCCGGCCGGCGTCAGGACTCCCGAGCAGGAGGAAAGAAACGGGGGCCCCACGTGACCGCAACCACCTGACTCGAGGAATGAAAGCTGGCGGGCACAGCGGCGTCAGAAGACGCATGAACAACTGGATGCCATTACAGGATGATACTAAATATTCACAAAACATAAGATTTGTCAGTAGACCGTGGTCCATAGATGTAGCCAAACATATTTACATATTGTAATAGTAGATATAATTCAGATAGAGAATTACAGCCATATATCGACTGGTGATAACATCCATAAAGAAACACCCATTAACATTAAATATTAAAGAACACCATACACCACAGTATTGGCCATTATAGATTAGCTATAAACACCACTCCCCTAGTGATGAGCGTATATACTCATTACTCGAGCACGCTCAGGTGTCCTCCAAGTATTTTTTAGTGCTCGAAGATTTTGTTTTTTCGCTGCAGCTGGATGATTTACAGCTACTAGCCTACTTGATTACATATGGGGATTTCCTAGCAACCCCCACATGTACTTATGGTGGCTAATAGCTGTAAATAATTCAGCTGAGGTGATGAAAACTAAATCTCCGAGCACTAAAAAATACTCGTCGGACTCCCGAGCGTGCTTGGGAAATCTCGAGTAACGAGTATATTCGCTCATCACTACACTCCTCCTATACTCTGGCTCTGAAATAGCATAGCATAAAAATATATTAGCAAAAGTTAAATACTATTATATGTAAATTCAAGGCAGAGGCCTGACTATGTACAGTTAGGTTCATATATATTTGAACAGAGACAACATTTTTCTAATTTTGGTTATAGACATTACCACAATGAATTTTAAACAAAACAATTCCGATGCAGTTGAAGTTCAAACTTTCAACTTTCATTTGAGGGTATCCACATTAAAATTGGATGAAGGGTTTAAGAGTTTCAGCTCCTTAACATGTACCACCCTGTTTTTAAAGGGACCAAAAGTAATTGGACAATTGACTCCAAGGCTATTTCATGGACAGGTGTGGGCAATCCCTTCGTTATGTCATTCTCAATTAAGCATATGAAAGGCCTGGAGTTGATTTGAGGTGTGGTGCTTGCATTTGGAAGGTTTTGCTGTGAAGTAAACATCTGGTCAAAAGAGCTCTCCATGCGGGTGAAACAAGCCATCCTTAAGCTGCGAAAACAGAAAAAACCCATCCGAGAAATTGCTACAATATTAGGAGTGGCAAAATCTACAGTTTGGTACATCCTGAGAAAGAAAAAAAAGCACTGGTGAACTCATCAATGCAAAAAGACCTGGGTGCCCACGGAAGACAACAGTGGTGGATGATCACAGAATAATCTCCATGGTGAAGAGAAACCCCTTCACAACAGCCAACCAAGTGAACAACACTCTCCAGGAGGTCGGCGTATCAATATCCAAATCTACCATAAAGAGATGACTGCATGACAGTAAATACAGAGGGTTCACTGCACGGTGCAGCCACTCATAAGCATCAAGAATAAAAAAGGCTAGACTGGACTTTGCTAAAAACATCTAAAAAAGCCAGCACAGTTCTAGAAGAACATTCTTTGGACAGATGAAACCAAGATCAACCTCTACCAGAATGATGGAAAGAGAAAAGTATGGCGAAGAAGTGGTACAGCTCATGATCCAAAGCATACCGCATCATCTGTAAAACACGGCGGAGGCAGTGTGATGGCTTGGGCATGCATGGCTGCCAGTGGCACTGGGTCACTAGTGTTTATTAATGATGTGACACATGACAGAAGCAGCCGAATGAATTCTGAGGTATTCAGAGCCATACTGTGTGCTCAGATCCAGCCAAATGCAGCCAAACTGATTGTCCATCTGTAGTATGAAACGACGACCAATGACCCAAAACATAATGCCAAAGCAACCCAGGAGTTTATTAAAGCAAAGAAGTGGAATATTATTGAATGGCCAAGTCAGTCACCTGATCTCAACCCAATTGAGCATGAATTTCACTTGTTAAAGACTAAACTTCAGACAGAAAGGCCCACAAACAAACAGCAACTGAAAACCACCACAGTGAAGGCCTGGCAGAGCATCAAAAAGGAGGAAACACAGCGTCTGGTGATGTCCATGAGTTGAAGACTTCAGGCAGTCATTGCCAAAAAAGGGTTTTCAACCAAGTACTAAAAATGAACATTTTATTTAAAATTATTGAATCTGTCCAATTACTTTTGGTCCCTTTAAAAACAGGGTGGTACATGTTAAAGAGCGGAAACTCCTAAACCCTTCATCCAATTTTAATGTGGATGCCCTCAAATGAATGCTGAAAGTCTGAACTTCAACTGCATCTGAATTGTTTTGTTTAAAATTCATTGTGGCAATGTCTATAACCAAAATTAGAAAAATGTTGTCTCTGTCCAAAAATATATGGACCTAACTGTATATAAACATGTCTTTACACTTAGACTGAATCAATGAAATATCGCCATGTAAGGCTATTCTGTCCAATAGGGACAAGACAGACAACCTAAAGAATCACTATATCATAGCTACAAAACCCCACATTTTTAACACATTAATGAAAATCTTAGTATCAGATGACAAACAAGAACACATATAGTTTTACATAGCATGGGGAATATAGTATTTCTTCTTATTCTGAAACTGTGACATTCTTCATGTTCCCCTAAGGAATATACTTAGGAATCCTAGTAAGGTGCAATTAGTCCACATCATGAGGAGCCCTACGGGCCAATATTGTCAGTTAAATTCTTCCTCTGTCATTGCAGTGGAACCATCCGGAGTGAAGATAAGGACGTACAAATATATATACAAAAACTGGAACAATAAAAACATAAAAAGTGTTAAAAACAAACAGCAACCCAAGGGATAATTACTATAGTCAGCATTACACAGTGATCACAGGAAAGGAGCATAGCTAATATTCTCATTAAGTCCCACTGGGTGAACTGTGTCAAGGGTCCAAATCCATCTGGATTCTAGCTGAGCAAATCGCTTAAAGACCCCACCATCCCGAGCCCCAACTTCAAGTATGTTAATTCCCCTAAACCTGAGGAGACTGGAATCGCATTCATGAAACTTATTAAAATTATGGGGTAACGTTTTTAACACGGATATGTCCTCACCTGTGGCCGCTGCAGTGAAGCCCCGCACATGTTCTCTAATCAGTACTTTAAGTTGGCGTGTTGTCATATCAATGTAGATTTTATTACATGGACATACTGCGTGATGTATAACATTACTGCCGGTACAAGTGATTTATTTTTTCATAGTGAATTGGCGAGATCCACTAGAATTGGCAAAAGTATCGCAGCGGCTGATGTTGGGGCAGGCGACACAGCGGCCACAAGGTCCACATCCATGTCTACTCGCCAAGGAGTCAAGAAATGTTGTTACTGGTTGATTAGTATAATGACTTCAGACCAAAAGGTCCCGCAAAATTTTTGACCGTCTAGCAGCAATGCCAGCCCTCTCAGGTATGAATCGGGAAATTATCGGGTCAGCCTTCAGGATATGCCAGGACTTGTCCAACATCCTTCTCATCATTGGAAATTGAGAGTGTGAATCCTTTTCTGCCCAATGATGACAGAAGTATTCTAGGAGTGATACCTTTATTGGCTAACCAGAAATTGAGAGTGAAAATTGCTAACAAATCGGACAATTTCCTGCTCCTTATTGTGTCTAGTCTCATACAGAAGGGTGTGTCTAGATGTTTGTTTTGCCCTATTGAAGGTTTTTTTGATCATGCGTTTACTATAACCACGCTCGACCAACATTCTTTTCTGTTCTTCAGCCTGTATTAAGAAATCTTCATGAGTGGAACACAGTCTCTGTAGCCGTAAGAACTGACCAGTGGGGATGGATTGGATCATGTGGGCCGAGTCTGAGGAGGAGGCATGCAACAGTACATTAGTAGATGTTGGCTTTCGATAGATATCTGTTTGCAACTCTCCACGTTTCAGTGTGACATCAAGGAACTCAATTATATCCCTATCACTTTTATACTTTATATAGATATTCAGATCATTTCTATTCAGAGTTGATATGAAGTCCTGGAGACACTCACTCGCTCCCTGCCAGATCATCAGAATGTCGTCAATGGGGATAAATGTAAGGTTATGCACTTGGGTAGAAGTAATAAGATGTATAATTATGTGCTTAATTCTAAAACTCTGGGCAAAACCGTCAATGAAAAAGACCTGGGTGTATGGGTGGATGACAAACTCATATTCAGTGGCCAGTGTCAGGCAGCTGCTACAAAGGCAAATAAAATAATGGGATGCATTAAAAGAGGCATAGATGCTCATGAGGAGAACATAATTTTACCTCTATACAAGTCACTAGTTCGACCACACTTAGAATACTGTGCACAGTTCTGGTCTCCGGTGTATAAGAAAGACATAGCTGAACTAGAGCGGGTGCAGAGAAGAGCGACCAAGGTT
The DNA here is from genome assembly GCF_032444005.1 of Ranitomeya imitator. Lineage (NCBI taxonomy): Eukaryota > Metazoa > Chordata > Amphibia > Anura > Dendrobatidae > Ranitomeya > Ranitomeya imitator. Next base: position 582,824,144 of record NC_091286.1, on the reverse strand, counting down.
ATTAGAGGACTGGGGGGTCTGCAATACCAAGATAGGTTATTACACTTGGGGCTATTTAGTTTGGAAAAACAAAGACTAAGGGGTGATCTTATGTTAATGTATAAATATATGAGGGGACAGTACAAAGACCTTTCTGATGATCTTTTTAATCATAGACCTGAAACCGGGACAAGGGGGCATCCTCTGCGTTTGGAGGAAAAAAGGTTTAAGCATAATAACAGACGCGGATTCTTTACTGTAAGAGCAGTGAGACTATGGAACTCTCTGCCGTATGATGTTGTAATGAGTGATTCATTACTTAAATTTAAGAGGGGACTGGATACCTTTCTGGAAAAGTATAATGTTACAGGGTACATACACTAGATTCCTTGATAGGGCGTTGATCCAGGGAACTAGTCTGATTGCCGTATGTGGAGTCGGGAAGGAATTTTTTTCCCCAATGTGGAGCTTACTCTTGCTACATGGGTTTTTTTTGCCTTCCTCTGGATCAACATGTTAGGGCATGTTAGGTTAGGCTATGGGTTGAACTAGATGGACTTATAGTCTTCCTTCAACCTTAATAACTATGTAACTATGTAACTATGTCCACTCCTGAGGTCTTATGTGTGGAGTCTGAACTAAATCCCAACAGCCTTGTTGATGCCCTCTTCTGCTCACAAATCCTTTCCAACATCTGAAGAGTTCCAACACATGGGAACATCACACACGAGTCGGTGAGCCGGAAGCTGCAAATGCTGCTGAAGCACAAAAAGGGTGGCGGAAGCTGTAGCTGACTTGCTAAAATGGGCACACAGGTGGCGTTCTTTGACAAGCAGATCCGGCAGCACGGGTAGGTTTTGAGAAACCACTGAACCACGAGGTTAAGCACATGGGCCAGGCATGGTACGTGTGTGAACTCGCCTCGCCTCAGAGCCGCTACCAGGTTCTGGCCATTGTCACACATGATCTCAGTGGTGTCAGCCTGCTCTTTCAGAGCTCTTCACAACTATTCAGCATTTTGTGGTTTGTCACCTGAGCATATTAGCTTCAGCACAGCCTGCTGCAGCTTGGCTAAGGCAGTGCTGCAGTGCTTCCAGCTTGTGACTGATGTGTTCATTTCCGAGATGGAGGCTGTAGAGGAGGATGAGGTGCAGGAGCTGTAGACTGTGAGTGCAACCCTTATTGACCTAGGGCCCACAATTCTCGATGTCCCGGCTTCCACTATGTTAACCAAGTGTACTGTCAGCGAGATGTACCATCCCTGCCCACAAGCACTTGTCCACGTGGTTAGGTGGACTTTCCCAGTACCTGCATTGTTGAGGGCACGACTAATGTTGAGGGACACGTGCTAATGCCAGGGGAAATAGTGGCAACTGGGAACTGAATACCGAGGGACAGCTGCCACAAGCAGGTTGTGTAAAGCTTCTGCCTCTGCAAGCCTAAAAGGAAACATTTCGAGCACAAGAAGTCACGAAATGTGGGAATTTAGTTGTGTGGCCTGTTGTGAATTCTGTGGTCAAGCTCCCTCCTGTGGTCATGAGTGGTACTTCAGCTGGTTCTGTCTATGTGCTTCCTCTGGTGGATGTGAGTGGGGCTGCGGCTTCTGAGTTTCCTTCCTCAGGTGACGAGGTTAGGTTGTTAGGTGCTGCTCTATTTAAGTCCACCTAGTTCTTTGTTCCTGGCCTCCAGTCAATGTTCCTGTATTGGTCTTGCTTTCTCCTGGATCGTTCTTGTGGCCTGTCTGCCCTGCATAAGCTAAGTTTTGCTTGTGTTACTTTTGTTTGCTATATTTTCTGTCCAGCTTGCTATATTGGTTTTTCTTGCTTGCTGGAAGCTCTGAGACGCAGAGGGAGCACCTCCGTACCGTTAGTCGGTGCGGAGAGTCTTTTTGCCCCCTCTGCGTGGTTGTTTGTAGGTTTTTGTGTTGACCGCAAAGCTATCTTTCCTATCCTCGGTCTATTCAGTAAGTCGGGCCTCACTTTGCTAAAATCTATTTCATCTCTGTGTTTGTATTTTCATCTTAACTCACAGTCATTATATGTGGGGGGCTGCCTTTTCCTTTGGGGAATTTCTCTGAGGCAAGGTAGGCATATTTTTCTGTCTTCAGGGCTAGCTAGTTTCTTAGGCTGTGGCGAGTTGCATAGGGAGCGTTAGGCGCAATCCACGGCTACCTCTAGTGTGGTATGATAGGATTAGGGATTGCGGTCAGCAGAGTTCCCACGTCTCAGAGCTCGTCCTATGTTAGTAACTATCATGTCACTTTGTGTGCTCTTAACCACTAGGTCCATTGTGGTTCTGAATCACCGGTTCATAACAGTACTGGAGGCCCAAAGTACTAATGCTTCTCAATAGAGGGAAAAGAGAAGATCTGAGACCATTTTTTTTCTCTGTACTGTGTTTTGTCTTTCTTTTCCCCTAGACATTTGGGTGGTTCAGGACACAGGTGTAGTGATGGACATTAAAGATCTGTCTTCTTGTGTGGATCATCTCACTGCAAGAGTACAAAATATTCAAGACTTTGTGGTTCAGAATTCTATGTTAGAGCCAAGAATTCCTATTCCTGATTTGTTTTCTGGAGATAGAGCTAAGTTTCTGAGTTTTAAGAATAATTGTAAACTGTTTCTGGCTTTGAAACCCCGCTCCTCTGGTGACCCATTTCAACAAGTTAAGATCATTATTTCTTTATTACGTGGCGACCCTCAAGACTGGGCATTTTCCCTTGCGCCAGGAGATCCTGCATTATGTAATATTGATGCGTTTTTTCTGGCGCTCGGATTGCTGTATGATGAACCTAATTCAGTGGATCAGGCAGAGAAAAAGTTGCTGGCTCTGTCTCAGGGTCAGGATGAGGTAGACATATATTGTCAGAAGTTTAGGAAGTGGTCTGTGCTCACTCAATGGAATGAATGTGCGCTGGCAGCAATTTTCAGAAAAGGTCTCTCTGAAGCCCTTAAGGATGTCATGGTGGGATTTCCTATGCCTGCTGGTCTGAATGAGTCTATGTCTTTGGCCATTCAGATCGGTCGACGCTTGCGTGAGCGTAAAACTGTGCACCATTTGGCGGTATTATCTGAGCATGGACCTGAGCCTATTCAGTGCGATAGGACTTTGACCAGAGCTGAACGGCAAGAACACAGACGTCAGAATGGGCTGTGTTTTTACTGTGGTGATTCCACTCATGCTATTTCCGATTGTCCTAAGCGCACTAAGCGGTTCGCTAGGTCTGCCGCCATTGGTACGGTACAGTCGAAATTTCTTTTGTCCGTTACTTTGATCTGCTCTTTGTCATCCTATTCTGTCATGGCATTTGTGGATTCAGGCGCTGCCCTGAATTTGATGGACTTGAAGTATGCTAGGCGCTGTGGGTTTTTATTGGAGCCCTTGCAGTATCCTATTCCATTGAGAGGAATTGATGCTACGCCTTTGGCCAAGAATAAGCCTCAGTACTGGACCCAGCTGACCATGTGCATGGCTCCTGCGCATCAGGAGGATATTCGCTTTTTGGTGTTGCATAATCTGCATGATGTGGTCGTGTTGGGGTTGCCATGGCTACAAGTCCATAACCCAGTATTGGATTGGAAATCAATGTCTGTGTCCAGCTGGGGTTGTCAGGGGGTACATGGTGATGTTCCTTTTCTGGCTATTTCATCATCCACCCCTTCTGAGGTCCCAGAGTTCTTGTCAGATTACCGGGATGTATTTGATGAGCCCAAGTCCAGTGCCCTACCTCCGCATAGGGATTGTGATTGTGCTATCGATTTGATTCCTGGTAGTAAATTTCCTAAAGGTCGACTGTTTAATTTGTCTGTGCCTGAGCACGCCGCTATGCGGAGTTACGTAAAGGAATCCTTGTAGAAGGGTCATATTCGCCCGTCGTCGTCGCCATTGGGAGCAGGGTTCTTTTTTGTGGCCAAGAAGGATGGTTCGCTGAGACCTTGTATTGATTACCGCCTTCTAAATAAAATCACGGTCAAATTTCAGTACCCCTTGCCGCTGCTGTCTGATTTGTTTGCTCGGATTAAGGGGGCTAGTTGGTTCACCAAGATAGATCTTCGTGGTGCGTATAATCTTGTGCGTATTAAACAGGGCGATGAATGGAAAACAGCATTTAATATGCCCGAGGGCCATTTTGAGTACCTGGTTATGCCATTCGGGCTTTCTAATGCTCCATCAGTGTTTCAGTCCTTTATGCATGACATCTTCCGAGAGTACCTGGATAAATTCCTGATTGTATACTTGGATGATATTTTGGTCTTCTCGGATGATTGGGAGTCTCACGTGAAGCAGGTCAGAATGGTGTTCCAGGTTCTGCGTGCGAATTCTTTGTTTGTGAAGGGGTCAAAGTGTCTCTTTGGTGTTCAGAAGGTTTCATTTTTGGGGTTCATTTTTTCCCCTTCTGCTATCGAGATGGACCCTGTTAAAGTTCAGGCCATTTATGATTGGACTCAGCCGACATCTCTGAAGAGTCTGCAAAAGTTCCTGGGCTTTGCTAATTTTTATCGTCGCTTCATCAATAATTTTTCTAGTATTGCTAAACCGTTGACTGAGTTAACCAAGAAGGGTGCTGATGTGGTCAATTGGTCTTCTGCTGCTGTGGAAGCTTTTCAAGAGTTGAAGCATCGTTTTTCTTCTGCCCCTGTGTTGTGCCAACTAGATGTTTCGCTCCCGTTCCAGGTCGAGGTTGATGCTTCTGAGATTGGAGCAGGGGCTGTTTTGTCGCAAAGAAGTTCTGATGGCTCGGTGATGAAACCATGCGCCTTCTTTTCCAGGAAGTTTTCGCCTGCTGAGCGTAATTATGATGTTGGCAATCGAGAGTTGCTGGCCATGAAGTGGGCATTCGAGGAGTGGCGTCATTGGCTTGAAGGAGCTAAGCATCGTGTGGTGGTCTTGACTGATCACAAGAACTTGACTTATCTCGAGTCTGCCAAACGGTTGAATCCTAGACAGGCTCGTTGGTCGCTGTTTTTCTCCCGTTTTGACTTTGTGGTTTCGTACCTTCCGGGCTCTAAGAATGTGAAGGCGGATGCCCTGTCTAGGAGTTTTGTGGCCGACTCTCCGGGTTTGTCTGAGCCGGCGGGTATTCTCAAAGAGGGGGTAATTTTGTCTGCCATCTCCCCTGATTTGCGGCGGGTGCTGCAAAAATTTCAGGCTAATAGACCTGACCGTTGCCCAGCTGAGAAACTGTTTGTCCCTGATAAATGGACAAGTAGAGTTATCTCTGAGGTTCATTGTTCGGTGTTGGCTGGTCATCCTGGAATCTTTGGTACCAGAGATTTGGTGGCTAGATCCTTTTGGTGGCCGTCTCTGTCGCGGGATGTGCGTTCGTTTGTGCAGTCCTGTGGGATTTGTGCTCGGGCTAAGCCCTGCTGTTCTCGTGCCAGTGGGTTGCTTTTGCCCTTGCCAGTCCCGAAGAGGCCTTGGACACATATCTCTATGGATTTTATTTCGGATCTCCCCGTCTCTCAAAAAATGTCGGTCATTTGGGTTGTTTGTGATCGCTTCTCTAAGATGGTCCATTTGGTACCCTTGTCTAAATTGCCTTCCTCCTCTGATTTGGTGCCATTGTTCTTCCAGCATGTGGTTCGTTTACATGGCATTCCGGAGAACATCGTTTCTGACAGAGGTTTCCAGTTTGTTTCGAGGTTTTGGCGAGCCTTTTGTGCTAGGATGGGCATTGATTTGTCTTTTTCCTCGGCTTTCCATCCTCAGACAAATGGCCAGACTGAACGAACCAATCAGACCTTGGAAACATATCTGAGATGTTTTGTTTCTGCCGATCAGGAAGATTGGGTGTCCTTTTTGCCTTTGGCTGAGTTCGCCCTTAATAATCGGGCCAGTTCGGCTACTTTGGTTTCGCTGTTTTTCTGCAATTCTGGTTTCCATCCTCGTTTCTCTTCAGGGCAGGTTGAGTCTTCTGACTGTCCTGGTGTGGATACTGTGGTGGATAGGTTGCAGCAGATTTGGACTCATGTGGTGGACAATTTGACATTGTCTCAGGAGAAGGCTCAACGTTTCGCTAACCGCAGGCGCTGTGTGGGTCCCCGACTTCGTGTTGGGGATTTGGTTTGGTTGTCATCTCGTTATATTCCTATGAAAGTTTCCTCTCCTAAGTTTAAGCCTCGTTTCATTGGTCCGTATAGGATTTCTGAGGTTCTTAATCCTGTGTCTTTTCGTTTGACCCTTCCAGCTTCTTTTTCCATCCATAACGTATTCCATAGGTCATTGCTGCGGAGATACGTGGCACCTGTGGTTCCATCCGTTGATCCTCCTGCTCCAGTTTTGGTTGAGGGGGAGTTGGAGTATATAGTGGAGAAGATTTTGGATTCTCGTATTTCGAGACGGAAACTCCAGTACCTGGTTAAGTTGAAGGGTTATGGTCAGGAAGATAATTCCTGGGTCTTTGCCTTTGATGTTCATGCTGCCAATCTGGTTCGTGCCTTTCATTTGGCTCATCCTGGTCGGCCTGGGGGCTCTGGTGAGGGTTCGGTGACCCCTCCTCAAGGGGGGGGGTACTGTTGTGAATTCTGTGGTCAAGCTCCCTCCTGTGGTCATGAGTGGTACTTCGGCTGGTTCTGTCTATGTGCTTCCTCTGGTGGATGTGAGTGGGGCTGCAGCTTCTGAGTTTCCTTCCTCAGGTGACGAGGTTAGGTCGTTAGGTGCTGCTCTATTTAACTCCACCTAGTTCTTTGTTCCTGGCCTCCAGTCAATGTTCCTGTATTGGTCTTGCTTTCTCCTGGATCGTTCTTGTGGCCTGTCTGCCCTGCATAAGCTAAGTTTTGCTTGTGTTACTTTTGTTTGCTATATTTTCTGTCCAGCTTGCTACACCGTTAGTCGGTGCGGAGGGTCTTTTTGCCCCCTCTGCGTGGTTGTTTGTAGGTTTTTGTGTTGACCGCAAAGCTATCTTTCCTATCCTCGGTCTATTCAGTAAGTCGGGCCTCACTTTGCTAACAGTCATTATATGTGGGGGGCTGCCTTTTCCTTTGGGGAATTTCTCTGAGGCAAGGTAGGCTTATTTTTCTGTCTTCAGGGCTAGCTAGTTTCTCAGGCTGTGCCGAGTTGCATAGGGAGCGTTAGGCGCAATCCACGGCTACCTCTAGTGTGGTATGATAGGATTAGGGATTGCGGTCAGCAGAGTTCCCACGTCTCAGAGCTCGTCCTATGTTAGTAACTATTAGGTCACTTTGTGTGCTCTTAACCACTAGGTCCATTGTGGTTCTGAATCACCGGTTCATAACAGTGGCCTGTGGGGCATTGGCTGCGTATTTTCGCTTGCTTTCCAAGGACTGGGGTATGGACAACTGAACCCTGTGCTGGGACAAGGACGTGGATGTGCTTGCTGATGGGGCTAGTTGAGTGTGTGCAATGACAGGTGCAGGGCAGGGTGAATCTTCGCATGCACCATGGAGAGGGGATTGGCTATCATGCACAACAGCGGAAGAAGCAGACACTGTTCCTGGTCCCTGGGGTTTGGCCCACAAAGTCAGGTGCTTTCCTGCCATGTGCCTGATCATGCTGGTGGTGGTCAGACTGGTAGTTTTGCAACCCCTGCTGATGCTGGCCTGGCAGGTGGTGCAAATGGACTTTTTGGGGTTATCGGCAGATCCTTTTAAAAACAACCAGACTCAGGAAGACCTAACAGTTGCACTGGCAACTTCCATCTGGTTGGTGTTATGGGGAACGGTTTCCCGCCTTCTGTCTGCAAGCCAACACACTGCTTCTTCCTGCCTGTTGGGGTGCTACACTTCCCTCCCCCTGTGTGCTGCTATCCTCACTCTGCATGTCCTCCTGCCAGGTTTGGTCAGTTACTATATCATCCACCACCTCATCTTCCACTTTCGCAACCTCATCCTCCTTCCGACTTTCTGGCAATTGTGTCTCATCATCATCCACCTCTTGTGACATTTTCCCACTGTCGCTTTGGTGTGTCCGTGGCTGCTCAAATATTTGGGCATTGCTACATGCGATCTCCTCTTGCCCCGCTTCAAGTGGACTGGGTGTGAGGCCTGAATCTATAAATGGAAAAGTAAACAGCTCTTCAGAGTGTGCAAGTGTGGGATCAGTTGTGTCCGGGCACGCAGCATGATGGGAGGAAGGAGGATCAGGGTGAGGAATATGCGGTCCAAACTCATGGCTACTGTGACTTGACTGTGTGGAAGACAAGGTGGTAGTGGTAATCGCAAGTGACTGGAAGCATTATCCGCTATCCCAAGCAACAACCTTTTGATACTGCTCTGGGTTCAATAGTGGTGTGCTGCGGTCCCCTAGTAATTGGGACAGGAAGGTCGGGAGAGAAGATGTGGCTCTTTGTTGTGGCAGAATTTCAGCTTGCCCACGGCCTCAGCCTCTGCATGCACCATCACCATCACATCATGTCCAGTTCCCAGTACCTTGCCACACACCTTGTCCATTTTAAATGAAGGACAATATTTTCCACGTTCACTACAAATGGCTGAATTTGGAGCGAACTTATATGTGATCCATGTGACGGAAAACCACAGTTTTAAATAGCTGGCCTGTAGGTAGCTATTTTAACAACAAACTGTTGTCAATAACTTGGCTAACAAAGTGCAACAAACTTTAAATGGAGGCTAGAAATGGCAGATTTTTTAGCACAATTATATGTTATCTATGTGATGGACAAACAACAATTTTAAATAGCTGGCCAGTAGGTAACTATTTTTACCAGCAAACTGGTGTCAATAACTTCACAAACAGACTGCAACAAAATTTAAATGGAGGCCAGAAATAGCATAATTTTGAGCCCACTTATACGTGATCCATGTGATGGACAAACCATAGTTTTAAATAGCTGGATTTTTAGCGCTGTAATATGGAAAGGATCTGGCTGCATTCTGCAGTGCAAACAAGCAAATGGAGCAGAAAAACGGTGTTCTCTGCATTGCTTTTTAATAGAATAATCAGGATTAAGATCCAAAAAAGATTCCTGGCCCCTGATATCTGGGGCTATGTCTAGAAATATCTGTCAAAGCAGCAGAAGCAGACAGCTACAACCCTGGAAATACTCGGCGAGCTCCGAGCATCACCAAATAATAATGTTGTTCAGATTTTTCTTCCACTCATTCACTTTGCATTTTGACAATTAATATGATTAAATTATTCACGCTTCTATTTTGACAGCATTCTTACATTATCTCGACAAATGCCTTGAATTTTTGCACAGTTCTGTAATTAAGAGAAAGACAGAGTAATAAAATCACTTGCCTGCTAGTGCCTATGATCCCTTATTTATCCATCCATCTGACTTTCTTCTAAAAAGAGAATAACAGAATTATGTCAAAATAAAAACATATTTTTTTATAAAATGATTTCCAGAACTTTCATTAAATTTGTAATGGACAGCATAGTTTCATGGATAACTTTCCTTTCAAAGTCACAGGAGCAGCAGTTTCGCTAGGTTCACTTGTTGCATTTCTTTCCTGCAGGTTTTGCTGGGTTTTTGCTGCCTTTCTTTGCTTAATTTTAAAAACTGCAGGGCACTAATGAATAGCAAATTGAAAACTGGAGAAACAGCAATGATGAATTTGGGCCATAGTGTGTACACACCCTTAGGTACATCAACCATGAGCTGAAAACCTAGGATTCAAGTAATTCTTGCTTCCAAGGTAAGGCTGTGGTCACATAGCCTTCTATTCTCTCATGCGAGACAATTGGGCTGATTATGATAATGACACTCAGTTCAAAGTCTGCCAGAGTTTTAGCTGAATGTCTACTGTGATCCGATTCTTTTTCATGAGAGACTCACAGCACAGGTGCAGAGAAGATGGAGAACTTCATTTCTCCATCTGCTCCATTGTCTCTGTGCACGTTCAGGCCAATGTTTCTTATGCACCCGTCCCATAGACTTGAATAAGTCAGTACAATCCGATTATCGGATGCACTCACAGCATATTGCAATTGTTTTCTCATGCTGGTCTGAGTGCTATCTGATAAAACATTGGATCACATTTGTCAGAGTTATACACTCATGTGAGCGAGCCTTTAGCGTTACTGTTTCTCCTTGTTTAGACTGCTAGTTGGGATTTACATTATATTACAGAGATATTATTTTGATGAAAACATTTTTTTATTCTGGCTTCATTTCTCATTTCTGGAGATGTGGTGGTATTTTAGAACGAAAATTCACATTTTGTCTGCTTCCCACCTCAGGTGAAAAAAAAAATCCAAGATATGTTTTAGCTTACATACTTTTTTCTTGGTCGCAGTATCCACACAACACTCCAAAAATGGAATTAACAATTTGGGAGAGACACAATAAGATCTGTAAAATGTTGCTCATAGACAAAAGAATGAAGAAACTGGAATGCCAGGACTCAATGTGAGGAGGTTCAATACAGGCCACACTCTTCAAAGGTTGATCCGGAACTATGATCGTTGAGCTACAGAAAAAGAAAAGAAAATATTTTTTATTAAATGCACACCTCGTGTGTTTGGTAAGTCAGGAGGCCTCCATAAAGGTTGGTTGACTTTATGTAATGTAGTAATACTGTAATTGTAATGTAGCAGTAGTGCTCAGAATGAAATAATTTATATATACTTCAATAAATGGTGGCCAGTAGACATGAGCAGATCATTTGATTTAGAATTCACTACCTTTGTCAAATTTTCCACCAAAATTTGATTTGCAACTAAAAAATGTGCACAAACCACATTCTTAAAATACCTCTAATTGGCTGGAAAATATGTTTAGAACACTATGAGTTCCCCTAGAGCCAAATTAACATAAATTATTATTATTTATTTTTAGAGCATCATTGATTCCATAGTGCTTCATGAGAAGGTTACATACATGATACAAGTATAAAATAGAAGAAACAAACCAACAATGACTGACTGGTACAGAAAGGAAAGGGCCCTGAGGGCTTACAGTTTACAGGATAATGGGTAAAGAGACAGTAGCGTGGGGGGTTGTGGCAGCTTTGGTGGTGGTGAGGTTGCAGCAGGGTCATTGCAGGTTGAAAACCTCTTGAAGAGGTGGATTTTCAAATTACATCTGAAGTTTCTGATTGTGGCGGATAGTTGGATGTGTTCAGACACAAAATTCCAGAGGATTGGGGACACTCAGGAGAAGTCTCGGAGGCGATTAGGTGAGGAACTTATGAGTGTGGAGGAGAGGAGGATGTCTTGGGAGGACTTAATGAACTTTTTCTAGTCCAAAAGTAATGATTGAGAAGAGTAGGGACTCCAGGACAGAGCCTTGAGGGACATTAACACAGAGAGGGTAAGGTGAAGAGGTAGTATGGGATTGGGAGACCCTAAATGTGTGGTTACAAAAGTATGAGGAGATCCAGGAAAGTGCAAAGTGTTTGACACCAAGGGAAGAGATTATTTGTAGTAGGAGGAATTGGTCGACTGTGTTGAAGGCAGAGGTTAGATTAAGAAGGAGGAGTTTAGAGAATTGTCTGTTAGCTTTGGTGGTAAGTCATTAGTAATTTTGGTCAGGGCAGTTTTGGTGGAATTGTGGTGAAGGAAGCCAGATGTTTTCTTCAGGATAGGTGTGATCATGGCATGTTTGAAAGCAGAAGGGAATGTACTAGAAGTTAACGATAGTTTGGAGAGATGGGTTAGGGCTGGGACAAGCGTGGTGGTGAGGTTAGAGTGGAGGTGGGATGGTATTGGGTTAAGTGCACAAGTGATGAAGGGAGATTTGGAGAGGAGATGAGAAAGTTCTCCTTCAGTAATAGTGGGGAGAAAGGTTATGGGGGAAGGCCAGTGGTCTGTTGTACGTAGGTGTTGTGCTAATTGTGCAGTAAATACTTGTCTTGTTTGGTCTGTCTTATTTTTGAAATATGTGGCAAAGTCTTCTGCACAGGAGGGAGGTGGAGGGTGGAGGAGGGAGTTAAAGGTGTTGAATAACTGTTTGGGGATTTGTAGAATAAAGAAGATACAAGGTTAGTGAAGTAGTCTTGTTTAGCAGAGGTGAGGGCCTATTTGATTGTGAGAGTTGCTTTTTTTTAATGTGGTGAAGTCTTCTTGAGACTGTCTAGGTATGACTGAACCTGACTGTTCAAGTGGTGCTTGTCGGTTTACTGAAATGCCCTAGGTTGTCGCAAAGGCAGCAAAAACATATGGCCCATCATGTCAAATATATTGTAGGTGTTCCTGATGCTGCTTTAGCTACCTGTTGTATCCCTACCACTAGAACAAGTGGGGGAGTGTTGTGTCTGTATGGATCAAAGAGGGGTCTGGTGGTTAGTCATGCGGGCTGCAGGCAGATGCTTCGCAGAGCAAGTAACAGAGCTTATCCTACTTTTATAGCGTTGGTCTAAAAGCGGAGCTATCCAATACTCATCACTTTGCTTCATGTTAAGAATACATCTGTCTTCCCACAAGCATTGCAGCATACAGCTTGTCTTGCACCCTAGCACGACCAAAAGTCCCACATTTTAATTGTCTTAACCCCACTGTGATGGTTGGTTGTCATGGCCAGTGTCATAGGCATATTCATACAGGTACGAACATCTCTGCTACTCGCTGTTATCTGCCGCCTCTAATCCTGCACCTTTCCCTTTAATGTGCCTGTTGACTGTATGCTAAATGCATTTGTTGCATTGTATTACTTACTGCTGTCCATCCATGCTGGGGTCACAGGAGATATTATTGTGTTCAAGGTGTTAGAGCATATGTTTGCAGCCAGGTCTAGTGCCTTTGATCTTGTAACCTCCCCCGGGGTGTTGGCCAATTGCTAATTTATCCCAAATAAGGACCCACAATCCCTCTCACCTGATCCTTTAGTCAGTCCTATAAATTTAGTAGCATCTCAAGGGGTGCACGCGTGTGGGGTCAGGCACGTTCATCCCTGCAGCAAAGCATCACGGCAGCTAAGCATACAGACGCTGCAGTTATTTCAACGGCAGTTAGTCACGGCAGGAGTCAGGACCCCACTCTATGTTCTGTTTCTTCTGGGTGTGTCTTCCGAGTAAGCACTACTTATTACTTGGATCTAGCTTTTCTATTAACCCATCTTACTTCTTCGCCATGTTTACCTATGCCCCTACAGTGTTTGCTCCACTAGTCCTCTCTCTCCTTCGCTATCACAAATCCCAGCACTCTCTAACCTAATAATCATCTCCCCTTCCCTCTTACCTCCCCACCTGTCCTCCCCTGCTGACCTGCTCCTCAACCTCAAATCTGTCCAACAAACACATAAAACAAGTCGGCCACTCTCTTTCTCCCACCTGCTCTCTCTCTCTCTCCTTCTCCTCACTGCTGGAGACATATCTCCCATCCCTGGACCCCCACATCTCATACCTCCCATTACTACTCCATCCTATCACTCCCTATCCAACATGAACTTCCGCAATCTTTCCAACATAAAACCCGTGCCCCTGACGCCCACCCCCCTGCTCCCTCTCTCTGGAGCACTCTGGAATGCCCGCTCAATCTGCAATAAGCTTCATGTGATTCACGACCTTTTTCTCTCCCGTAATCTTGCCTTCCTTGGCCTCACAGAAACATGGCTAACACCCTCTGACACCGCCTCCCCTGCTGCGCTGTGTTACGGAGGCCTCCACTTCACCCACACCCCTCGACCCGGCAACAAACATGGTGGAGGAGTGGGTCTTCTCCTTTCTTCAAACTGCACCTTTAACCCAATCCCACCTCTTCCCTCCCTTATCCTCCCCTCTTTTGAAGTCCATTCTGTCCGCATCTACTCTCCCTCCAACCTCCAAGTGGCCGTCATATACCGACCTCCGGGCCCGGCCACTGCCTTTATTGACCAATTCTCCACCTGGCTTCTTCACTTTCTCTCTGCTGACACTCCCACCATCATCATGGGTGACTTCAACATCCCCATTGATATCCTTCAGTCAACAGCCTCCAAACTTCTGTCCCTTACCTCATCCTTTGGACTTACTCAGTGGTCCGCCGCAGCCACCCACACAGATGGGCATACACTAGACCTGGTATTCACCCGTCTCTGCTCTCTATCTAACTTCACCACCTCCCCTCTCCCTCTATCCGACCACCATCTGCTCACCTTCTCATCCCTGTCCTCCTCACCAATCATCCATATCCAGCAACATGCACACCCACGCAGAAACCTTGCACACCTAGACACCCACACACTCTTTGACTCCATCCTACCACTGGCATCCATATCCTCACTCCACGACACAGACAGTGCCGCTGCTTTCTACAATGCCACTCTCGCATCAGCTATTGACACGGTTGCCCCTCTCGTCCATGGCAGAGCGCGACGTATCAATAGACAACCTTGGCATAATAACACCACCAAAAAGCTAAGGCAAGTGTCCAGGGTTGCGGAGCGGCATTGGAAGAGAACACACTCGCAAGACGACTTCACTGTATTCAAACAAGCAACACTCGCTTTTAAATCTGCACTCACCTCTGCTAAACAGGCCTACTTCACAACCCTCGTATCTTCCCTATCCCACAACCCCAAACAGTTATTCAAAACATTTATCTCCCTCCTCTGCCCCCCACTGCCCCCTCCAACCTCCCTCATCTCTGCTGAGGACTTTGCCATACACTTAAAAAATAAGATCGACCAGACAAGGCAAGACTTTATTGTTCAAACACCACAACCCCTTTGTATACCAGACCAATGCCCAAACCCCATAACCTCCCTATCCAACATCACTGAAGGGGGACTTAATTGTCTCCTCTCCAAATCCCACCTCACCACCTGTGCGCTCGACCCCATCCCATCCCACCTCCTCCCCAACCTCACCACCACACTTATCCCATCCCTAACCCACCTCTTCAACCTATCACTAACTTCTGGCACCTTCCCCTCTGCGTTCAAACATGCCACAATCACGCCTATCCTTAAAAAGCCAACCCTCGATCCAACTGCTATGTCCAGCTATCGCCCAATATCGCTGCTCCCATTTGCTTCCAAACTCCTGGAGCAGCACGTCCATGCTGAACTCTCCTCCCACCTCTCATCTAACTTGTTGTACGACAATCTACAATCTGGTTTCCGCCCCCATCACTCAACTGAGACTGCCCTGACCAAAATCACTAATGACCTACTTACCGCCAAAGCTACTGGACAATACTCTGTACTCCTCCTTCTAGACCTGTCCTCTGCTTTCGACACAGTTGACCACTGCCTCCTACTGCAGATGCTCTCCTCCTTTGGCATCAAAGACCTCACCCTATCGTGGATCGCCTCGTACCTTTCCAACCGCACATTCAGCGTCTCCCACTCCCATACTACCTCCTCATCCCACCCTCTCTCTGTTGGAGTCCCCCAAGGCTCTGTTCTAGGACCCCTACTCTTCTCAATCTATACACTTGGCTTGGGACAACTCATAAAGTCCCATGGATTCAAGTACCACCTCTATGCTGACGTCACTCAGATCTACCTCTCTGGCCCAGACGTCACCGCTCTGCTGTCCAGAATCCCAGAGTGCCTATCAGCCATATCCTCCTTCTTCTCCTCTCGCTTCC
The DNA here is from genome assembly GCF_032444005.1 of Ranitomeya imitator. NCBI lineage: Eukaryota > Metazoa > Chordata > Amphibia > Anura > Dendrobatidae > Ranitomeya > Ranitomeya imitator. The sequence goes on along the minus strand of NC_091286.1, from coordinate 582,808,727 downwards.
TCAAACTCAATGTGGACAAATCTGAACTCATCATCTTTCCTCCATCCCACAAATCTTCCTTACCTGACCTATCTATCGCAGTCAATGACATCATGCTTTCCCCTGTACCCGAAGTCCGCTGCCTCGGAGTAACCTTCGACTCTGTCCTGTCCTTCAAACCACACATCCAAGCTCTTTCCACCTCCTGTCGCCTCCAGCTCAAAAATATCTCCAGGATCCGTGCTTTCCTCAACCCCCAATCTACTAAAATGCTTGTGCACGCCCTCATCATTTCCCGCCTTGACTACTGCAACATCCTTTTCTGTGGCCTCCCTGCTATCACCCTTGCACCTCTCCACTCCATCCTTAACTCTGCTGCCCGACTAATCCATCTCTCTCCTCGCTACTCCTCCGCTTCCCCCCTCTGCAAATCTCTTCACTGGCTCCCATTCCCTCAGCGTATCCAGTTCAAATTGCTAATACTGACCTACAAAGCCATCCACAACCTGTCTCCTCCATATATCTCTGAACTAATCTCTCGATATCTTCCCTCACGTGATCTCTGGTCCTCCCAAGACCTCCTTCTCTCCTCCACACTTATTCGCTCCTCATCCAATCGCCTCCAAGACTTCTCCCGAATATCCCCCATCCTCTGGAACTCTCTGCCCCAACACGCCCGACTATCAACCACAGTCGGATCCTTCAGACGGAACCTGAAAACTCATCTCTTCAGGAAAGCCTACAGCCTGCACTGACACCGCTGCTGCCTCATCACTATCGAAGCTACCGCCTCACCAACACCGGAGCTACCGCCTCACCAACACCGGAGCTACCGCCTCACCAACACCTGAGCTCCTGCAACCCTCAACCTACTGTCTCCTTCCCCATAATCCTGTAGAATGTAAGCCCGCAAGGGCAGGGTCCTCGCCCCTCTGTATCAGTCCGTCATTGTTAGTTTGTTTACTGTATGTGATATTTGTAACTTGTATGTAACCCCTTCTCATGTACAGCACCATGGAATCAATGGTGCTATATAAATAAATAATAATAATAATAATTTTATCATTTTTTTTTAGCTAGCTATCTGTCTTGTTCCTTGTTGTGTCAGAAACTTTGAGGTCCCCCAAATGACACAGGATGGCATGTGTGAAAATTTGTTTTTCTTCCTACATCCTCTCTTGATTGCTGGTGAGTATTTTTTACAGGAAAATATTAATGGGATTAAATTGCTGATTCCACATGCATCTCTGCTCACAAAGTTTGTTACCTTGTCAAAGGGCTTCAGTAGACAACACGCTTCCCTCATTAGCTGCCAATGTTGGATCTCAGTGACCCATGCTCCAGTTTGACTGCTGCATGGTGTTGTCCACCACCACTTTACATTGTTTTACAAACACTGCAACATACATAGCATCAAATTCCAATAGGTAATGATGTCGCAAACCAGGTGGAGATCTGTCAGCCCATTTTTTGATGCTAAGCCAGTAGGGCATGTATTGCCACATAAGACCTATTGAGATGGGCTGACAATTTTCTGCCCAATATCACTACCTTTCTCAAGCGTGTGTATTTGCAAAAGAAATCTTGCACTATTAAATTCAGTATGGGGTGTGAGTAGTTTTGCCTTACGGTAAGGCAGCCAGAATGTTTTGGGTATTATTGCTGTTGACAAATCCAAGTTGCTGATTGCAAAGAGGCAGAGTTTGAGTTGCCTCTTGATGCACAGCAGCAACTTTTCCACCTTGTGGCTTTTCTTCTTAGGCTATCAAACTTAAAAACTGCCTGGCAGTGCTTTACCAGTAAAAACAAAGGCATAAAAAATGGAAGCTAAATTCTAGGTATAAGTATAAAAATAAATAACCATTAAATAAAAGCTACCATGAATATAGGACAATATATTAAGTTGCGGACAATTGGGAATTGCCAAACAAAATAAAAAAGGAGAAAAAAAACAACTAAAAAGTCCAAAAAGTATATTTTTATTTCTTACATAAAGTTAAAATCAGAAAAAACACAATGAGACAAAATGCACAAGTACAATTACCAGATATGAATAGTATATTAAAAATTGTCTAAAAAATTGCAGGGACACATATCCACATCCCTTCATGACCCCAGCTTTCTTCGGTTTTGCGTTTTCGTTTTTCGCTCATCCCCTTCCCAGAGCAATAAATTTTTTTATTCTTCCAACAATATGGCCATGCGAGGGCTTATTTTTTGGGGGACAAGTTGTACGTCGTGCACTAGAAAGAGAAAAATTCCAAGTGCGGTGAAATTGCAAAAAAAGTGCAATCCCACACTGGATTTTTGTTTTGCTTTTTGCTAGGTTCACTAAATGCTAAAACTGACCTGCCATTTTGATTCTCCTGGTAATTACGAGTTTATTGACACCAAACATGTCTAGGTTCTTTTTTTTTATCTTAAGTGGTAAAAAAAATTCCAAACTTTGCAAAAAAATAAAAAATTGCTCAATTTTCCGATATCCATAGCGTCTCCATTTTTCATGATCTAGGGTTGGGTGAGGACTTAGTTTTTGCATGCCGAGCTGACGTTTTTAATGATACAATTTTGGTGCATATACGTTCTTTTGATCGCACGTTATTGCATTTCAATGCAATGTCGCAGCGACAAAAAAAGTAAATCTGGCGTTTCAAATGTTTTTTAGAGAGGTAGAGGTGGGATTGGGTTAAAGGTGCAGTTAGTAGAAAGCAGACAACCCAGTCCTCCACCATGTCTGTTGACAGGGCCAGGAGTGTGGGTGAAGTGGAGGCCGCCGTAACACAGCGCAGCAGGGGTGACGGTGTCAGAGGGTGTCAGCCATGTTTCTTTGAGGCCAAGGAAGGCAAGATTGTGAGAGATAAAGAGGTAATGAATCACATGAAGCTTATTGCAGATGGAGCGGGCATTCCAGAGTGCCCCAGAAAGGGGGAGCAGGGGGGTGGGCATCAGGGGCACGGGTTTTACGTTGGAGAGATTGCAGTAGTTCATATCAGAAAGGAAGCAGTAGGAGAGGGAATTGATGGGGAGTATTAGCTGTGGGGGTCCAGAATTGGGAGATATGTCACCAGCAGTGAGGAGAAGCAGAGAGAGGGAGAGCAGGTGGGAGAAAGATCTGTAATCTGTACAGCCTGTCAGATCTTAAAACTAATGCATAAAATTGTAGATGCTTTTAGCAAAATATGGCATGTTAACTGCTCCTTGGTGTTACATAGTTACATAGTTATTAAGGTTGAAGGAAGACTTTAAGTCTATCTAGTTCAACCCATAGCCTAACCTAACCTGCCCTAACATTACGTGACGCGATTAGTGTGCACGCCGCCCTCTGCCTAAACAGTCAGACCAGAGGATGTGGAAGACACAGCGGCGCCCGGCGGTGGAACGAGGGACAGGTGACTATAGCAAGTGCCAGGGGCCTGAGCTACGATAGGTGAATATGTCATTATTTTTTTTTAATCGCAGCAACAGCATATGGGGCATAATAGTCTATGGAGCATCTTATGGGGCCATAATCAGAATTTGTGCAGCATTATATGGGGCAAATGTGTCCATGGAGCATCTTATGGGGCCACAATCAGCATTTGTGGAGCGTTATACGAGGGAAATGTCTGTATGGAGCATCTTATGGGGCCATAATCAGCATTTGTGCAGCATTATATGGGGCAAATATCTCTATGGAGCATCTTATGGGGCCATAATCAGCATTTGTGCAGCATTATATGGGGCAAATATCTCTATGGAGCATCTTATGGGGCCATAATCAGCATTTGTGGAGCATTATACGGGGCAAATGTGTCTATGGAGCATCTTATGGGGCCCATCATAAACTGTATGGGGCGTATTTTGTGTAGAGAATCTTATGGGGCCCATCATGAACTGTATGGAACATTATATGGGGCTCCTGACTCAATATGGATATTCAAAAACACTTAAATAACCTACTGATGTCTCATTTAATTTTACTTTTATTGGTATCTATTTTTATTTTTGACATTTACCAATAGCTGCTGCATTTTCCACCCTAGGCTTATTCTCGAGTCATTAAGTTTTCCCAGTTTTTTGTGGCAAAATTAGGGGGGTCGGCTTATACTCGGGTCGGCTTATACTCAAGTATATACAGTATGTCTTGTAAAGGGAATTTTTATTCCATACTTCTCATCTATTTATTTCCTCTTGATTGGAGCCTAGATATAGGGCTAAAAATGTGTCTTTCAGAGCTTATCTAAGATTGACCTCTTAAAGATATCTGTACCACATAAAAAGAAGTATATTATAGCAATCTCTCTGATATCGGACATAATAAATAATACGGCAAAACGTACGATAGGGATAATACTTCCGGTGTGCCAGGCAGGGCTAAAATTATGAGGGACAGTTAGCTTAATTTAGCCTCTTTACACTAGCTCGGCATGGCACTTAGCTGACAGCCTGTTGCACAACGAGCACCTTGCTGAATAGCATGCCACCATTTTGTTCTTCTCTGTACAGCTGATCTTAGCCAGGAGTTCGTAGTAGGTGGTGAACACTGAATAGCCTCTAACACCTGGGACACTGACAGTGTTCTGATTACACTCGCAGCTAACTTTATATAGAACTGTCTCTCTCTGACCATTCCGGCGCCTGCGCACTGCAGTACTTTCCTCTGCCCTCAACAGGGCAGACAAAGTACGCCTGCGCCGGAGCCGCAGCGTGAAGACCAAAAGAGGACGTCATGGAATGAAGATGGGAGGCGCCGGAGCGGGCATGAGAGACCCATTTGACCAGACCGCAGCGGGACCGTCCCTGGGTGAGTATAATCTAACGTCTTTTTCTCCTCTTTCAGGTAACAGCGGCGGCTTATCTACAGCATTACAGAATGCTGTAGATAAGCCCCTGATGACGGAGAGCTTACCTCACCATCGATTTTGGGGGCGACAGGTTCCCTTTAACTAAAATCCAGCATATTTTCCATGAGAATTATTGTTCACAATAGACATATATTTTAATACGAATTAATAAAAAGATTACTTTAACTTATTAATATATTTGCACACCATATCCTCTTTCCCTTACCTTATGCATTATAATTTGCAGTGGTGTAGACTTGTGTGAATTTGCGTATTGATGATTGTGTCAATCTCCCAGAAAATTGCACAAATGTTATAGAGAATATGATGCAAATATAAAACCACTAAAAAAGAGCAAATTACTCCAGAAAACTGGAAAAACAGCAATGCTGACTCAGGGCCAAATTATTCTCCTATTTTTTTAAATCTATAGTACTGGTGCAATAAGTAAGGGGTGAATATAACTGTAATCCATGAGCATGTCTAGAACATCCCAGTAGCCCAATTTATTTACAATCCTTTGATCATCTGCCATACTGTATTATAATAATTTGGTTTCTATATAAATTCATATATTTTACTGTGGTGAAAAATTACCTATTGCTCAATATTGCTTGTGTAGGATATCCCCAATTCTGTTTTCTTCCGTTATTGTCTTGGTACAAGCAGTAGGGACCAGTGAATAACCCGAAAACAGAGATTATAAGAGAGATTGCAGCTCCTAGCAAAGCCACAAATGAGAAAATACCAGATAGGAACATCTGAAGGGAAAAAAATAAGTCATGAGCTCACCTCATCCCCCTCCTGCACAATTGCAGATAACACCTCCATGCACAGTAGATAGTATAGGGCAGTGACGGCGCGGCTTTTAGAGAAAGAGTGCCCAAACTGCAACCCAAAACCCACTTATTTATTGCAAAGTGCCAACATGCCAATTTAATCTGAATACTGAGGATTTAGTTTAGAAAAAATAACTCCTGCAAAAGGCAGGTGAGGGAGGCAGAGAGCAGATGGGGGCCACAGATAGCAGCCACAGACAGGAGCAGGGGTACCAGACTGCAGATATAAAGGAATATGCTTCCTATCCTAGTCTATGATCCCCCCATCATGTTATATGCACCTTCATCCCGGTATATGCACCCTCCCTTCATCCTGATATATGCTCCCCCATCCTGGTATATGCACTCCATCCTGATATATGCTCCCCCCTCCATGTATATGTTCCCTCAAATCATATAGTGTATGTACTGTTTATATGCTCCACCAAATCATGTATATGCCCCAATTCCTGTATATGTTTCCTGTAACGGGGTCTACTGTGCTGTAGTACCTCTTTCAGCACCCCCCGTGTTTCAGGAGGTCTATTCTGCTTTTGCTGGATTCTGAATGAAGGACGCTGGCTAGGATTTCTTGATTACATGGGAGCATATAAAAGCTGACTGCTACTCCAGGTATTTCCAGTCTAAAAGAACACACTTTATTTACAGCACACAGAATATATAACACAGAGACACAGGGCAGGCCAATAGAAAAAACAGGCCAGACATACATTACAATAGCTGCAGGGGGCCGGAGCCTGCTGGTATTTACTGGGGGAATTACAAAGGTGGGGGAGGACAGAAGGGGGATATCTTGTCCTCTCTGCCCAGGGATGCAGCCTGTGGACTGATGCATTTCACATGGAACCTATTATACATAATATATATATAGCATAACATATTCTTGGTGCTGGGGGTTCTGTAACACGGCTCCCCTTTTCAGCGACGCGATCGGCATACACAGTCTAATCCTTAACGGATCGGTTTGGGGATGACCGAAGTTTATGGGGTTGGTACAAGTTCCGTTTGTCGACTTAGGCCATCGGCATTACTGTTTTGTTTGCTGGGTCTGTAGTGGATGGTGAAGTCCAGAGGTTGTAGGGCTAAACTCCACCGCAGTAATCTGGCGTTGTCTCCGGAGACCCGATTAAACCAGACTAGGGGATTATGGTCCGTTAGGAGGGAAAACTGTCGTCCATACAAATATGGTTGTAACTTTTTGAGTGCCCATACTATTGCCAGGCACTCCTTCTCGATGGCCACATAGCTCACTTCATGGGGCAGTAGTTTCCGACTCAGGTAAGCTACCGGGTGTTCTTGGCCGTCCGGCCTGACTTGGCTTAGTGATTGTCATGATATGTACTTTTGCCCTGTCCTGTATTTGAATAATATGCCATTTGATGTATGTAACTGTTCTCTGGTTTCTTTTAGCTGTAATTTATGTATTTTCTTGGCTGGGAGTTCACCTGTAACAATGTCTCCTTCCCCCAATACTTGCAGCCCTAAGCTCTAATGTAATTAAGCTTTGTCAACATCACTAGTGGAGGAATAGCCATTCTTCCTCACAGCAGGTGGCTAGTCAAATGTACATATTACATAGACTGCCTGGAGCCCACCAGTCTAGAATCTTCTGGTGGACCCAACCATTGAATAGAAGGTGTAACCCCTACCCCCTTCATGGGCGGATCCCAGGAGCTCAGACAATCCATTCTTATTTTGAGATCAGATGTGAGCTGATCCTTGAAGGAGAAGGAGTGGGGATTCTTAGCTGAGGCAAGACCCCACGCCCGTCTAGGACTGTGGAAGCGAACGGGGCAAGACTTGAGCTGAGGACATATCTCGTCGTTTGTGAGATTGTTTTGGGATCCCTTGGACTAATTGTGGACTATTGCTTTGTTACCTGGCACAAGGATTATCGGGAGGTGCCCCCGAACCTGTTCCATTGGACTAATTGTGGACTCTGTAGATCTACCTGCATGTGTTGTTCCAGCGTTCTTGATAATAAATCTGATGAATCATCCCTCGGCCTGTTGTCCCTTCTTGCTCTGCCGTACACCCCGTCACAGTACTGTGTTGTGAATTCTGCTTTTGGGTTCCCTCCAGTGGTTGTAGGTGGGAATGCAGTTGTCTCTGAGTCGCAGTCCTGGCCAGGTGTATCTGCTGATTGCAGTTCTGACTGGGATATTTAGGTGTGCAGGATTCATTAGTCCTTGCCAGTTGTCAATGTTTCTTGTGAAGTGTTGGATCTTGATCTGGCTTCTCCTGCTTAGCTGCCCATTCAGCAAAGATAAGTGTGTTTCTTTTTCTGTGGCACACATGCAGTGTGCTTATATTCTGTGCTATTCATTTGTTTTCTCTTGTCCAGCTTAGACTGTGCCAGTGTTTTCTCAGTCTTGTTGGATTCTCTGGAGTTGCAGATATACGCTCCACATCTTTAGTTAGATGGTGGAGTTTTTGTATTTTCTGCTGTGGATATTTTTGGAAGGATTTTAATACTGACCGCTTAGTATCCTGTCCTATCCTTTCCTATTTTAGCTAGTGTGGCCTCTTTTGCTAAATCCTGTTTCCTGCCTGCGTGTGTCTTTTCAACTACTACTCACAGTCATTATTTGTGGGGGGCTGCCTATTCTTTGGGGTTCTGCATTGAGGCAAGGTAGAATTCCTATTTCCATCTATAGGGGTATGTAGCCCTCCGGCTGTGTCGAGGTGTCTAGGTTTTGCTAGGCACACCCCACGGCTACTTCTAGTTGCGGTGTTAGGATCAGCGTTTGCGGTCAGTATAGTTACCACCTACTCCAGTGAAAGTTTTCATGCTGCTCCAAGGTTACCTTATCATAACAGTACTGCCCCCAATCCAAACATAGAAGCGTCTGTGTGAACAAGGAAACGTTTAGTTGGATCGGGTGCGGCCAATACAGGGGTATTGGTGAGGGCGTCCTTTAGCTGGTGGAAGGCTTCCTCACACTCTGGGGTCCAGGTTACCTGGCGGGGTTGGTTCTTACGGGTCAGATCAGTGAGGGGCTTGGCCATGCTGCTGTAATTGGGAACGAATTTCCTGTAATACCCCGCTGTCCCTAGAAACGCCATGACCTGTGTTTTAGTGCGTGGGGTGGGCCATTTGGCTATGGCCTCAATCTTGGCTGGTTCTGGTCTCTGTTTCCCACTTCCCACCCAATGCCCTAAATACTGAACCTCTGCTTTGCCCACGTGACACTTGTTTGGGTTCAGGGTGATTCCGGCCTTGTGGATCCTGTCTAATACTGTCTCTAGGTGATTTAGATGCTCTTCCCATGTCGCGCTGTAGATGGCGATGTCATCCAGGTAGGCACACGCATAGTCCTGGAGACCATCCAGAAGCCGGTCAGCCAGCCTCTGGAAGGTCGCCGGGGCAGTCTTCATCCCGAATGGCATAACTCGAAACTGGAATAAGCCAAACGGGGTGACAAATGCTGACTTGGGAATAGCATCAGGACTAAGGGGAATCTGCCAGTAGCCTTTGCATAGATCGATGGTGGTCAAATACTTTGCCCCCGCCAGCCGGTCTAACAACTCATCCACACGCGGCATGAGATACGCATCCGTCACTGTTTTCTCATTGAGCTTATGATAGTCTACACAAAACCGTGTAGTCCCATCCTTCTTGGGCACTAACACTACGGGGGATGCCCAGGGACTATCTGACTCTTCAATGACCCCTAAACGCAACATCTCTTGTATCTCTTGTCGCATCCCTTCTCGTACAGACTCAGGGATGCGGAAGGAGGGTTGTCGCAGGGGGGTATGATCCTGGGTCTCAACATTGTGTTGTGACATCCTCTGTCGCTGCCTCAACAACTCCTCCGCCTGCTGTCTCTCCCGGGGACCTAAGTCTTCACCCCAGTGTACCTGGTCCCATGTTTTAGACTGAGTCCTCTCCCCTTAGACATCAGGCAAGGGAAGTCCGGCTAAATCCTCTGCTTCAGGTGCATAGATGGCCACTACCTCTTCAGGGCGCTCCCGATAGTGCTTCAGCATATTCACGTGGAACATGCGGATAACCCTGGGGTCGTCACAATCGGCGACATTATAGGTGGTGACGGCTATTTTCCCCACTACCTGTTAGGGCCCCTGCCAAGCAGCTTGGAACTTGTTCTGCCTAGTGGGCTCTAACACCAGGACCTTCTGCTCTATTTCCAAGGTGCGCTCTCTGGCCCTCCGATCGTACCATACGCGCTGGCGCCGCTGGGCCACCTGCATGTTCCCACGTACAGCCTGGGTCAGCTCCTGTAGGCAGTCCCGGAATTCCAGCACATAGGGTACAATAGGAACCCCTTCTATGATGCCCTCCCCTTCCCAGTGTTCTAGCACTAAGTCTAGGGGTCCCCTTACCCGTCTCCTGTATACCAGTTCGAATGGGGAGAACCCTGTGGATTCTTGGGGCACCTCTCGATAGGCAAACAGGAGGTGAGGCAGGAATTTCTCCCAGTCCCTGTAGGTCCTGGTAAAAGTCCCAATGAGTTGTTTTAACGTCCCGTTAAAGCGTTCACACAACCCATTGGTTTGTGGGTGGTACGGGGTGCTTCTAATGGACTTTACGCCGCACAGCTTCCACAGTTGGTTGGTCACCTCTGCTGTAAACTGGGTACCCTGGTCTGAGATAATCTACACCTGTGTAGTCTCCATCTTAACCACATGGGTCCACTGCATCCTGATAGTGCATTTGTTTAGAGGCCTAGGCATGTAAGCATGTCTGCCTCGTTTTGCTGTTTTTTCTAATTTTTGGAGGATCTCTGAATCCTCTTCTTGTGCTCTTGCTGTTTATAATCTCCCGGGGAAATCCAACCCGTGAGAAAACCTGGAGCAGGGCAGCCGCCAACGTCTCTGCCAGTATTTTAGGTAACGCAACCGCCTCTGGATACCGTGTGGTATAATCTACCACTGTCAATATATACCTTTTCCCTGACGGACTGGGTTTGGCTTACGGCCCTATCAGATCGACCACTACTCGGCTAAATGGTTCCTCCAAAATGGGGAGGGGGCGTTATTTGGCCTTGCATCGATCTCCCCTCTTGCCAATGCGCTGGCAACTGTCACAGGTCTGGCAGTATTGACGGACATCATAGGTTACCCCCGGCCAAAAGAAGTTTTGTGTCAGACGATGCCTAGTGCGACTGACACCGAAGTGCCCGGCCAAGGGTATGTCATGAGAGATTCTCAGTAACTCCTGCCTATACTTCTTGGGAACTACCAGCTGTCGTTTTATAGTGGGGCTCATCCCTGTGTGGTGCTGCTCTGTGATCCGGTAGAGGAGTCCCTGCTTCCATATAAACTGTTCCCCTTCCAGTAACCCTCTCCCCTCCTGTGCCTTCCCACGATATCCCTCCAATGAAGGATCCTCAAGTAACTCCCTCTTAAATTCATCTGGGGTGGCCCAAGAAATGTGTCTGGCTATGGGAATACGTGTAGGGCTGGGATGTCTTACCTGGGCCTCCCCTGAGTGTGATTCCGCCTCCGCAGCTCGAGCTGGTCTCCGGGTGGTCATAGGATATGTCTCAGCCAGAGGGGCAACCGGGAAGGCAGACAACATGGGCCCCAAGTCATTTCCCAGCAAAACGTCTGCAGGCAAATCCTCCATCAAGCCAACCTCAACAAGGCCATCCCCAACTCCCCAGTTCAGGTGAATCCTGGCAGTGGGCAGTCAATTTATGGCTCCCCCTGCTACACGGACTGCCACTGTAAGGGCCGTCTTCTCTTGGTCCCGGACGAGATGAGGCTTCACAAGGGTCAAAGTTGCTCCGGAATCTCTTAGTCGCTGCATGCGTTTCCCATTAACCCACACAACCTGTCGATGCTGTTGTCGATTATCTGCCCGGGCTGCCTGCATGGGGTCTACTTCATGCAGCACTTCCTCCATGTCTTCCACCCCTTGGTTAGTTGTAGCCCCCAATGCCGGGTCAGCTTCGCCTTGGTAGCAGTGTACAGCGGCCTGGTGGAAGGTAGCTGTTCCCGCCTTTGGCCACTGGGTATGCTGAGTCCGGTTGGGACATTGTCTTTGCAGGTGGCCCAGCTGACGGCAGGTGTGGCATCGCGCCCCAGGGGAACTGTGGTAGGCCGGGTTTCTAGCTGGTCCCCCTACAATCTTCGGTGGTTTGGGGCCCTCCAGGTCCATGGGCGGACCCCTAGTGACCATCTTTGATCCTGACAACTGAGGCGTCCTGGCGTCATGATGTTCATCGGCCAGATGAGCGGCTTCCTCAAGAGTCATTCACCGCCTGTCCCGAAGCCATTCCTGTGTCTCGGGGCTTAGTCCATTAAAGAATCGTTCTAACAAGAAGAGCTGGAGGACGTCCTCCTTAGTGGTTGCTTGGCTCCCTTGTACCCACTGTAGCAGTGACCGCCGTAATTTACAGGCCCATTCAGCGTGAGTATCGGTTACTCGTTTTATAAGTCCACGGAACTTTTGGCGGTATGCCTCTGGTGTCAGCGCATAGCGGGCCAAGATCACTTCTTTGATCCGCTCATAGTCCATACAGTCCTCATCAGGTACCGTGCGATAGGCGTCCGCTGCCTGGCCTGTCAGCTTGCTGGCCAGAATTTGAACCCGTTCCTCCAGCTTCACTTGATGAAGGGCACATTGCCGCTCAAAGTCCTGCAGAAAGCCATCACTTTCTTCCTCTGCCTCCCCCAACTGTCGGAAGGCATTATACTGGATCTTTTTGTGGCTTACTGTTGAAGGTACCTGGTCGGGGGCCAGAGCTCCCCTTGCTCGCTGACTCTCCTCTCTCCGCTCTGCCATCTCCATCTTGGCCAGCTCCACTTTGGTCCGCTCTGCCATCTCCATCTTGGCTAGCTCTATCCTGGTCCGCTCGGCCATCTCTTCCTTCAGATCAGTACGCACATCAGCCATCACCTCTCGTATGATCTCTACTGCAGGGTTTGGTCCATAGAACGCCAGTCTGTTCTTTACCTCCCTCTGGAATTCAGTCTCCTCCACTTTCACATTGGGGGGCGCTGCACTGTCGTGTTCCATGATGGCTGCTATCAAATCCGCTTTTGTTTTGTTGCTGGCGATTAACCCTCGGGCTTCCACCAAATCTTTTAGTGTAGTCCTCTTTAACTTCTGGTAGTTGTCTTCCATTCATTCCTTTCCTCCTGTAGAAGGGGTATCACATCCCGCTGTCTGCCACCAGTGTAACGGGGTCTACTGTGCTGTCGTACCTTTTTCAGCACCCCCCCGTGTTTCAGGAGGTCTATTCTGCTTTTGCTGGATTCTGAATGAAGGACGCTGGCTAGGATTTCTTGATTACATGGGAGCATATAAAAGCTGACTGCTACTCCAGGTATTTCCAGTCTAAAAGAACACATTTTATTTACAGCACACAGAATATATAACACAGAGACACAGGGCAGGCCAATAGAAAAAACAGGCCAGACATACATTACAATAGCTGCCGGGGGCCGGAGCCTGCTGGTATTTACTGGGGGAATTACAAAGGTGGGGGAGGACAGAAGGGGGATATCTTGTCCTCTCTGCCCAGGGATGCAGCCTGTGGACTGATGCATTTCACATGGAACCTATTATACATAATATATATATAGCATAACATATTCTTGGTGCTGGGGGTTCTGTAACACTTCCCAATCCATGTATATGCTCATTCATCCTTTTATATGGTCCTCCATCCTGGTATATGCCGCTCATCCTGGTATATTTTCTCCCCCAAATCAATTATATGCCCTCATCCTTGTATATGCACCCCATCCTTGTATATGTCACCCCATTCTTGCAAATGTCACCCCATCTATAATATAACACTGGCAGCATCACTCTGTCCGAAGCCTTTATAGACTGCGCAAGCGCAGGTGCCGTCTGGACCCCACAGAGTGACGCAGCCCAGGAGATCGCGGTCTGCGCATAAGCACTGAACGCACACCGCGATCTCCAACGGAGAAGCAGGGATGTGCATGCTATAATCACCTGTCCCCGTTACACCGCTGCGTGCCGCTCCCGTTTTCCGGGTCCTCTGCCTGTGACGTTCAGAGGGCGCGATGACGCGCTTAATGCGCGCCGCCCTCTGACTGAACAGTTACAGCCAGAGGACCCGAAACACGGAGCGGCACGCAGCACTGGATCAGGGCCAGGTGACTATAGCAAGTGTCGGAGGCCTGAGCTAGCGGCGAGTCCGGCACCTGACCCCCACAGCGCGCCGGTGTCCCCGCCTGCTCAGGCCCCCCAGCACTTGGCGCCCAGCGACGATAGGTGAGTATGTTATTTTTTTATATATATCGCAGCAGCATACGGGGCATATAATACTATGGAGCATCTTATGGGGGCCATCAACATTTATGGAGCAGTGTTCGGGGCATATACTATGGAGCATCTTATGGGGACCATCAACCATAATGGAGCAGCATACGGGGCATATACTATGGAGCATCTTATGGGGGCCATAAACCTTTATGGAGCAGCATATGAGGCATATACTATGGAGCATCTTATTGGGGATTTATGGAGCAGCAAACAGGGCGTATACTATGGAGCATCTTATGGGGGCCATCAACATTTATGGAGCAGCATACGGGGCATATACTATGGAGCATCTTATGGGGGCCATCAACATTTATGGAGCAGCATACGGGGCATATACTATGGAGCATCTTATGGGGCCCATCAACATTTATGGAGCAGTGTTCGGGGCATATACTATGGAGCATCTTATGGGGGCCATCAACCATAATGGAGCAGTATACGGGGCATATACTATGGAGCATCTTATGGGGGCCATCAACATTTATGGAGCAGCAAACGGGGTGTATACTATGGGGCATCTTATGGGGGCCATAAACCTTTATGGAGCAGCATACAGGGCATATACTATGGAGCATCTTATGGGGGCCATCAACATTTATGGAGCAGCAAACGGGGTGTATACTATGGAGCATCTTATTAGGGCCATCAACATTTATGGAGCAGTATACGGGGCATATACTACGGAGCATCTTATGGGGGCCATCAACATTTATGGAGCAGCACATGGGGCATATACTATGGAGCATCTTATGGGGGCCATCAACATTTATGGAGCAGTATATGGGGCATATACTATGGAGCATCTTATGGGGGCCATCAACATTTATGCAGCAGCATACGGGGCATATACTATGGAGCATCTTATGGGGGCCATCAACATTTATGGAGCAGCATACGGGGCATATACTATGGAGCATCTTATTGGGGCCATCAACATTTATGGAGCAGCGTATGTGACATATAGATGGGAGCAGCAAATTACAGAATGGTGGCGCAGGATGGGAGCAGCACATGACAGAATAGGGCAGCACATGGCAGAACGGGGGCGCAGGATGGCAGCAGCACATGACAGAACGGAGGTGCAGGATGGAAGCAGCACATGACAGAACGGGGGCGCAGGATGGGAGCAGCGCATGACAGGATGGGGGAGCAGGATGGGAGCAGCAAATGACAGAATGGGGCGCAGGATGGGAGCAGCACATGTCAGAATGGTGGCACAGGATGGGAGCAGCGCATGACAGGATAGGGGAGCAGGATAGGAGCAGCACGTGACAGAACTGTGGCGTAGGATGGGAGCAGTACATGACGGAATGGGGGCTCAAGATGGGAGCAGCACATGACAGCATGGGGGCACAGGATGGGGCTGCACATGACAGGATAGGGGCGCAAAATGGAAGCAACACATACCAGGATGGAGACAATATACCAATATAAATGCTCGCCACCCGGGCATAGAACGGGTTCAATAGCTAGTCATTGTATATGTGCCTCCATCCTGGTATATGTCCCTCATTCTGCCGGCGCCGCTGTTCAACGCATAGAGACAAAAAAAACACATTATAAACACTGCTACTCACCTTCCTTCCTCTCCCCATAGTGCCACGTTGTCCTCTGAAGCTGGTAGCTGAGTTCAGTGTCCAAGCAATGGGGGGTGCATGATGTCACTGGCATGTGCCCAGTCATGTGTACGCCGACATCAGCTGCTGACCTCTGATTGGCAAGCAGCGTGTATTGCGGCTCGTGAACCCGGCAAGTTCATGCGCTGCAATACACTTCAGTTGAATGTGTGTCCGATGACGCAGATCCAGCTGAAGTAAGGGCTTGTGTCGTGGGGCTCATTACCTGCCAGCCCCTGTCCACTGATGCAGAACGGCGATGGCGCTCGTGCCCACAGGGAGGACACTGCATGCCCCCTATGGCTTGCTTGCTATGGGTTTGCCACTGCGGGTATAGGGTCTTCCATTTACAATAGGTGATGGTCACAGTTCACCACTTCCCCCTCCTGTATAATGACATATAACATCGCCATACTCAGTATATACCATAGGCTCCACCACTCATAATAGGTGATGGTTACAGTTCATCCCTCTCCTGTACAATGGGAGATAACACCTACATACATAGTAGATACCATAGGCTCCACTATTCACAATAGGTGATGGTCACATCTCACCTGCCCCCTCCTATATAATGACATACTGTATAATACTTCCATACACAGTATATAGCTCAGGCTCTACCATTCACAATAGGTGATGGTCAGTGGTCACATCTCACCTCCCCCCTCCTGTATAATGACATACTGTATAATACTTCCATACACAATATAAAGCTCAGGCTCTACCATTCACAATAGGTGATGGTCACAGCTCACCTCCCCCCTCCTGTATAATGACATACTGTAAAATACTTCCATACACTATATAGCACAGGCTCTACCATTCACAATAGGTGATGGTCACAGCTCACCTCCCCCCTCCTGTATAATGACATACTGTATAATACTTCCATACACAGTATATAGCGCAGGCTCTACCATTCACAATAGGTGATGGTCACAGCTCACCTCCCCCCTCCTTTATAATGACATACTGTATAATACTTCCATACACAGTATATAGCGCAGGCTCTACCATTCACAATAGGTAATGGTCACAATTCACCCCCCTTTCTGTTCACTATGGCCTTTGCCTAGATCAGACCATGAGTCCAAAGCTTTCTCTGAAGAAGTCTAATATTAGGCCCATTGGTCAGTGTAAAAATTGACAGATTTTGTAAGTTTTTTATATGGATAGTTACAGTATATGGAAAGTTGAAAAAATTAGTTATTAAATATTTTTTAAAAAACCATGTTAGGCTATGTTCCCACGATGAGCTTTCGGTGAGTTTTTGATGATTCAGGTTTACTGCATCATTTCTGCACCCATTAAGTAAAATAGGTTACTTACATTTTTTTTTAACCCCTTTCTGCCAGCTGACGGAATAGTACGTCAGCTGGCAGATCCCCTGCTTTGAGGTGGGCTCCGGCGGTGAGCCCACCTCAAAGCTGCGAGATGTCAGCTGTTTTGTACAGCTGACATGTGCGCACAATGAGCGCGAGCGAAATCGCGATCCGCTCGCGCCCATTAATTAGTTAAATGCCGCCGTCAAGCGCTGACAGCGGCATTTAACTAGCGCTCCCGGCCGCGCGGCCGGAGGTACTCACGCTGCTGACCCCCGTCACATGATCGGGGGTCAGCAGTGCATTGCCATAACAACCAGAGGTCTCCTTGAGACCTCTATGGTTGTTGATGGCCGATTGCTTTGAGCGCCACCCTGTGGTCGGCGTTCAAAGTAACCCTGCATTTCTGCTACATAGAGGTGATCTGTACTTCACCTCTATGTAGCAGAGGCGATCGAGTTGTGCATGCTTCTAGCCTCCTATGGAGGCTATTGAAGCATGCCAAAATTAAAAAAAAAAGTGATTAAAAATATAAAAAAAATAAAAAATATATAAAAGTTCAAATCACCCCCCTTTCGCCCCAATCAAAATAAAACAATTAAAAAAAATCAAACATACACATATTTGGTATCGCCACGTTCAGAATCGCCCGATCTATTAATAAAAACAAAGGATTAACCTGACCGCTAAATGGCGTAGCGAGAAAAAAAATCAAAACGCCAAAATTACATTTTATTGGTCGCCGCGACATTGCATTAAAATGCAATAACGGGTGATCAAAAGAATGTATCTACACCAAAATGGTATCATTAAAAATGCCAGCACGGCACGCAAAAAATAAGCCCTCACCTGACCCCAGATCACGAAAATTGGAGACGCTACGGGTATCAGAAAATCGTGCAAATTTTTTTTTTTTTTTAAGCAAATTTTGGAATTTTTTTTCACCACTTAGATAAAAAATAACCTAGACATGTTAGGTGTCTATGAACTCGTAATGACCTGGAGAATCATAATGGCAGGTTAGTTTTAGCATTTGGTGAACTTAGCAAAAAAGTCAAACAAAAAACAAGTGTGAGATTGCACTTTTTTTTGCAATTTCATCACACTTGGAATTTTTTTCCTGTTTTCTGTTACATGGCATGGTAAAACCAATGGTATCATTCACAAGTACATCTCGTCCCGCAAAAAATAAGCCCTCACATGGCCATATTGACGGAAAAATAAAAAGTTATGGCTCTGGGAAGGAGGGGAGCAAAAAACGAAAATGAAAAAGCGGAAAAAGCTCCGGGGGTGAAGGGGTTAAGAGCTACGCAACGTTCAAAACTGACCTAAAGCTCATCATGGGAATGTAGTAACATAACAACCCAATGCAAACATTTTCTGATGACAGATAAATACATGGTTTTCTCTAGTAACCTGCATGTTTAGGACTCCTTATAAATTGGTTGGAGGAGGTAGTGACAGTGACATAGTCTCCTAGCTCTAAGCTGAAAAATATCCAGTCACTTCCTCAATTTTGTCCGGATGCTGTGGGCTATATAAGCTTTTCAGCTGGCAAGTTACTTTAAACTGATGATGTTATAAATAGGACATAAATAACAAATACCACAATTTTCCAACTACTTACATCACACCGAGGTCGACAATTAGATAATCTTTTTTTAAACCCAGTAGTCGTGATTTGTATACTGGCCAAAAAGACCTAAAAGTGAAATTATAATATTTATTAGTTTAGTGCAAGTGTATAAACTATGTGGACATGAGATACAATATCACACATAGCCCATGGGTAAAAATTACATTTTTACAAAACTTCAGACTAAAACATTCTTAAATTAGAAAAAAGGAAAATGGAGGAACATACCATGGTATTGAAAGTATAGTCCACAAGAAATGAAGTAACAATGAATAAATAAAGATAAATACTAGAGTAATAATTGAGTATAAAACCACAGACACACCAAGCGCGTCTTTGCTACACAGATGACAAGGTGAAGCCATCCAAAGTTGTAATCGTTATTTTGTTTTTCAGTCGCCATTCTTCTGAACATTATGCCTAACAACTCTGGTCATCATAATTCTGCTGTGAAATCATGCCTAATATTCCAGTCACTTCCAGAGCTGTAATCACTATTCTGCTTTAATATCATGTCTTATACTCCAGTAACATCCAGAATAAGAGAACAAATGATCAGTAATCCAAGTGATTTGAATTACTTTGGCATATGTGTTTGAATAGTAGCTACACGTTTATATATATTAATATTATTTTTTTCTCCAAAATTTAACATTAGAAAAGAATATCAATAATGCAATATGTTATATTAAAGAAAGATCCTGTTTTAAGACATTTGGCAAAATGTCTTTAACGTGGTTAAAAAAATTACAAACTGACATAAAGACAAACACAGACGACAAATGAGTAAACTCCATATGTTCTATTACTTACCATAAGTCCTCCTGCCCAAACTCCTGCAAGAAATCTAGCATAGCCATTGATCTGTTCATTTCTTAAGTATGAACCATCAAGATTGGGGAAGAGTAGGAAAAGGTTTGCAGTAATAGAGAGTACAGCCAGTAACATTAGAGAGAGTCCAGTACAGCGGGTACACTTCCCAGTACACATCCCCCTAGAATAATGTTTAGAAGAAATACATATGATATAACATACAAAGTACACAGAAAATATGATTGTATAAGCTTTGTTGTATCTTCCATTTATAATAAAGTAAAAAAAGACAGATAGATGGAATGGGATGCTTTGACCCCCCCCCCCCCCCCCCCGCCTGACACCCCCCTTCCCAACCCCCCCCCCCGGTCATGCATAGCAGAGTGCGACGAACCAATAGACAACCCTGGCACAATAACATCACTAAAAAGCTTTGGCAAGTATCCAGAATTGCAGAACGGTGTTGGAAGAAAACGCATTCACAAGATGATTTCACTGCACTCAAACAAGCAACACTGGCATTCAAATCAGCTCTCACCTCTGCTAAACAGGCCTACTTCACAACCCTCATATCTTCCTTATCCCACAACCCCAAACAGTTGTTCAACACTTTTAACTCCCTCCTCTGCCCACCACTGCCCCCTCCAAGTTCCCTAATCGTTGCCGAGGACTTTGCCACGCACTTCAAAAATAAGATAGACCAAACAAAGCAAGTCTTTGTTGTCCAACCACCACAACCCCTATGTATGCCAGACCAATGCCCAAACCCCATAACTTCACTCTCCAAAATCTCTGAAGGGGAGCTTGCTCATCTTCTCTCCAAATCACATCTCACCACTTGTGCACTTGACCCCATCCCATCCTACCTTCTCCCCAACCTCACCACCACACTAATCCCATCCCTAACCCATCTCTTCAACCTTTCACTAACTTCTGGTACCTTCCCTTCTGCCTTCAAACATGCCACAATCACACCTATCCTCAAAAAGCCATCCCTTGACCCAAGCGCTATGTCCAGCTATCGCCCCATATCTTTGCTCCCATTTGCTTCCAAACTCCTTGAGCAGCATGTCCATGCTGAACTTTCCTCTCACTTTGCATCTAACTCTCTCTTCGACAACCTACAATCTGGCTTCCGTCCCCACCATTCCACTGAGACTGCTCTGACCAAAATGACTAACGACTTACTTACAGCCAAAGCTAACAGACAATTCTCTATACTCCTCCTCCAAGACCTGTCCTCTGCCTTCGACACAGTTGACCACTGCCTCCTTCTACAGAGCCTCTCTTCTTTTGGTGTCAAAGACATTGCCCTATCTTGGATCTTCTCATACCTTGCCAACTGCACATTTAGCGTTTCCTACTCCCATACTACCTCTTCATCTCGCCCCCTCTCTGTTGGAGTCCCCCAAGGCTCTGCCCTAGGACCCTTACTCTTCTCAATCTATACACTCGGCCTGGGACAACTCATAAGGTCCTATGGCTTCCAGTACCATCTATATGCCGATGACACTCAGATCTACATCTCTGGCCCAGATGTCACCTCTCTGCTCTCCAGAATCCCAGAGTGTCTATCGGCCATATCATCCTTCTTCTCCTCTCGCTTCCTCAAGCTCAAAGTGGACAAATCTGAACTCATTATCTTTCTTCCATCACGCATATCTTCCCTACCTGATCTATATATCAAAATAAATGAAATCACATTTTCCGCTGTCCCCAAAATCCGCTGCCTCGGAGTAACCCTTGACTCTGCCCTGTCCTTCAAACCGCACATCCAAGCCCTCGCCACCTCCTGTCGCCTCCAGCTCAAAAATATTTCCAGAATCCGTCCTTTCCTCAACCCTCACTCTACCAAAATGCTCGCGCATGCCCTAATCATCTCCCGCCTCGACTACTGCAACATACTCCTCTGTGGCCTACCTTTTAACACTCTCGCACCCCTCCAGTCCATCCTTAACTCTGCTGCACGACTAATTAATCTCTCTCCTCACTACACTCCTGCTTCACCTCTTTGCAAATCCCTTCACTGGCTCCCAATTTCCCAGCGTATCCAGTTTAAATTACTAACACTGACCTACAAAGCCATCCATAACCTTTCTCCTTCGTATATTTCCACACTAATCTCTCAATATCTTCCCTCACGTAATCTCCGGTCCTCCCAAGACCTCCTCCTTTCCTCCATGCTTATTCGCTCCTCACTCGATCGCCTCCAAGACTTCTCCCGAATATCACCCATCCTCTGGAATTCAGTTCCCTAACACATCCGGTTATCCACTACTTTTGGATCCTTCAAAAGAAACCTGAAAACCCACCTCTTCAAGGAAGCTTACAGCCTGTAAAGACCACATGGCCACTTCAACACCATTGGAGCTACTGCAACCCTCGACCTACTGTCTCCTTCCCCATAATCCTGTAGAATGTAAGCCCACAAGGGCAGTGTCCTCTTCCCGCTGTACCAGTCTGTCATTGATAGTTTTGTTTACTGTAAGTGATATTTGTATTTTGCTGTAACCCCTTCTCATGTACAGCATCATGGAATTAATGGTGCTATATAAATAAATAATAATAATAATAATAATAATAATAAAAAATGTGCGTAATCGTCCCCTCTTCCACTACACATCTTCAGCATCAATCTGAAACTGTGGAAAATACTTATGAAGTGATACGGGAACCCAGTACCATCTGGAGATAATCTTAAAGCTAGTCTCTTGAGTTCTGGTTGCAATGGAAGTTTTGTGAGCAAATTGAAATCAGAAAAAAAAAATTTCCCCCATTTTTGAGAAGTAGGACCCCTACCCTGTTAAGCTGATAAAGGTCTGAAAAAAAATTCACCCCAGAGGATATATAAGAATTGTAGAGGTAGGCCTCATACACATCCTGTAAAAATTATGAAGGATGGCAAAATACACACCCTAGAAAAATTACGATCAGGGTTGTATGATAACGGTCTAAAGATTTTGAGTGATGACTGCCTGATGACCCTATAAAGATTTTGAACAAGGGCCACCTGATGACCTTGTAAAAAATTTGAGTGAGGGCCATATGATGACCATATAAAGATTTAGAGTGAGGGCCACCTGATGACCTTCTAAAGATTTTGAGAGAGGGCCACATGATGACCTTATAAAGATTTTGCATGAGGGCTGTCCAATGACCCTATAAAGATTTTGCGTGAGGGCCGCATGTTGAACCTGTAAAAATTTTGAGTGAGGGCCGCATGATGACCCTATAAAGATTTTGAGTGAGGGCTGCCTGATGACCCTACATTTGAATTGGCTTTATGTTCTGCTGTTGTGATCCAGTGGGGTTGAGTAGTCTAGTCCAATCCAGGCCATGTTTTGATAACAGCCAGCCTGTAAGCATTTTCAGTTGAAAGGTAGATGCGCTTACCAGTTGTTATGCCCACTTAGGCACTAAAAATCTGCTCTGACAAAATGATAGCAGCAGGGCAGGCCAGTACCACCAAAGCATAGAGGGACAGTTCATGCCACCTGTCCGCCTGGAATACCCAATAGTTGTACATCACAGAAGAATCATCGAAGATGCTAGTATAGTCAGCTAGGTACTCCTTGACCATCTTCAAAAACATTCCTTTCCTTGTCAAAGTACCCCACAGATCAGGGCCTGGGTGCCAAGAGGGTCTTATGAAACTGTTCCAGACCTTCGATAGTGTTCCCCTTCTTCAATTGGACCTGGTGTGTGTCTCCCTTGTGTCTCCTCCTTGGTCACCCAGGAATCAGTGACCTCTGCCACCAGTGTTGTCAGATGGGAATTTTTGTACTAATTGTTTCACTAGGGCCTTCCAGTATTGTCCCATATTACAAGCCATCTTAACCACAGGATGGAGAGATGGAAAATTCTCCTTGTAGAGTGGGTCGAGAAGGGTGAACAACCAGTAATCAGTGTTGGTCAAATTGCGTATAACTTGAGGGTCTCATGAAAGATAGTGAGACACAAAGTCAGCCATGTGTGCCAGATTCCCAACAAACAAGACTTCCCTGTCCCCATCAGAAGGACAATTCTCCATCTCCTCATTCCTCTCTTCAGCCCTTCCATGCTGAATTGAGGAGATGAAGCTAGAGTAGGTAGTACCTTCTATAGTGCAGGCAACAATCTCCTGTTCCTCCTACTACTTGGCCTCCTCATTATCACCCAATTTGTGCTGAGAAGATGAGATGAGGCTTGATAGCATCACCCTGTGTACTTTCATCCTCCATCTCTACCTGGTCCACATCTAAACCTTCTTCTTTAATTGTGAACAATGAGTGTTTGAGGAGACCCAAAAGTGGGATGATTACGCTGATTATAGCATCATCACCACTCATCATCTTGGTTGACTCCTCAAAGTTTTGTAGAACCTCACAGACATCAGACATCCATGCCCACTCGTTGGTTGTTATGTGCCGAGGCTCACCGGAATACCGACAGGCATGTTGTAGCTGGTATTCAACTACTGGTCTCTGATGCTTATAAAGCCTTGCCAACACATGTAATCTGGAGTTTCAGCACATGGTCATGTCGCACACCATTCGGTAAGCTGGCACTTGTAAGCGCTGCTTCAGCAATGCCAGACAGGCAACAGCTGTAGCTGACTTGCAGAAATGGGAGCATATGCAGCATATCTTAACAAGTAGGTCAGGCAAATCTGGGTAGGTTTCCAGAAACTGCTGGACCACTAAGTTGAGCACTTGGGCCAGGCATGGTACATATGTGAGCTTGTGGCGGCTGGAGAGTGAGTACCAATGGACAGCCACCGCCATGAGGTTGCAGAAAGCCTCAGTGTTCACAAGCCTAAACAGCAACATTTCCAGGGCAAGCAGTCTGGAAATGTGCCTATTTAGTGTTTGGGCCTGTGGGTGAATGGCTGGGTATTTTCGCTTGCGTTCCAAGACCTGTGATAGCGACAGCTGAACTCTGTGATGGGACAAGGATATGATTGCTGGTGGTGCTTGCGAATGTGTAATGACAGATGAGGGGCAGGAAGCATCGACACTTGCGTCATGGACAGGAGATTGGCAAGCACATAGCACAGGGGAAGAGGCAGTGGTGTCACTCACAGTCACTGATTGTGGACTCAGGAATTTGGCCCACCTAGTCGAGTGCTTTGATGACATGTGCTGAAGCATGCTGGTGGTGGTGGTCAGCTGGTAGTAGTCAGGCCCCTGCTGATCTTGGTAAGGCACAGGTTGCAAATGACCATTCTTTTATCATCTGCACTCTCTTTAAAAAAGCATCAGACTGGGGAACACTTAACCCTTAGCTTGGAAACTTGACTCATGTCGGTGCTGTGGGGAACAGTTGCCCGCCTTCTCCCTTTGACCACCCCACTGAGTCTTGCTCCCTGTTGTGATGCTGTAAATCCCTCCCTCTCTGCTCTGCTGGCCTCACTCTGCATTGCACCTGGGTCAGTGACTTCATTGTCCACCCCCTTGTCTTCCACGTCCGGACTCTGGTCCTCCTCACTTGTTGATTTAACAAAATTTTACTTGCTGGCACCTGTGTCTCAAAATCATCTATATCTTGAGACAGTAGTTGCCTTTCCCCACCATTGTCTTCTTCTGACTGTGGATGCTCATATATTTAGGCATTACTACATGAGCTTCTCATGTCCCGCTTGAATGTGCAGAATGAGAGGCCAGTATCAATAAACGAGTGCACTCAGAGTGTCTGAGTGTGGGATCAGTTGTCTCTTGGGATTCGCCATAGTCGGAGGAAGGAGGATCAGAGTGAGGATTATGTGGTCCAGACTCTTGGATTGTGAGACTGGACAATGTGGAAGACAGGGTGATGCAGGGAAACATACTCAAAGCATTTTCTGCCATCTAACCAACCTCTTGTTTGCAGTATTGTGGCTGCAAGAGTGATGTTTCACGCTCTTGTGCAAATTGGGACAGGAAGCTAGGACTTGTAGATGAGCATGTTTGCTGTGCTCCTGCAGCAGGCACAGTTTCACCTGGCCCAAGGACTCTGCTTCTGCGTTCACATGTAGCCCTGAAAATAACTTTTCTTTTAATAGTGCATTAGCGATATACAAGTACTGCAATAGCAATATTAAACCCTGCCTCAATGCCAGCTCTAAAATACACTCTCCCTCCCATGACGACTCACCTTGAACGGCTTCCTTTGTAGAATTCAAGTAGAATTCAATTCCAATGAATATATATGCTCATCTCTAGTCAGCACTGTAAATATTGATTCTATGCATAAACTTAATGTATTTGTCAAAAGCATCTAAAATTTATAAAATTCTTAAAACTGCATTTCAGTAACCATTCAAACATCTGACTAAAAG
Organism: Ranitomeya imitator; assembly: GCF_032444005.1. Lineage (NCBI taxonomy): Eukaryota > Metazoa > Chordata > Amphibia > Anura > Dendrobatidae > Ranitomeya > Ranitomeya imitator. The sequence goes on along the minus strand of NC_091286.1, from coordinate 582,783,132 downwards.
ATTATAACATTGCTAAATCGGCTAACTTTGTGAAAACCAAAATCTGTGTTAGTCTCAAAACTTGTAGCCACAACTATATGTTCATGAAGCAGCACTGCAATAAATAGATGACTAACTCCAAATTGGGAAAAAAAAAAAGAATTTCACATAAGATTATAACTGAGTAGATGGGACCAGGGATACTCAGAAATTTGATAGCTGTTAAAAACCACACAACCAAAATCACCAGAGGATGAGGTTTGACATGCGAATCCCCAGGAGTCCTTAAAAGTTATACTTGAGATAATCTTGGCCCACCAGTCTTTTAACATCTTCTCCATGCTATTTTGAATTGTTCATTGCAAGCCTCAGTTTATTACATTTGTAGTTAAAAAGTAAAAATCAATCGTAAAATAAAGTTATTAAAGTTTATCAACTTATCATTGGAGAATTTGCAAAAAATGCTAAAAAACAAAATGACTGCAAAATAAAAGTCTACAACTCACAAAATTTTATACATACAGTATTTGGTATCCTCCTAATTGTAGCAACCTGTAGAAGGAAGGTAATATGTTATATAGAATGACAGGGAATGACACAGGAGAGGCGTGAGAAAACACAATACAAAAGTAATGTCAGAAGCAGCAAAACTTAGTAAAGCAGAAATAAGCAACAACTAACATTATGCCAACATGCATTGGTCTTAGGGGGGTTGAAGACATCTTTGAATTTTAATAAGTAAAATTAGATGTAAGTCTCTCTCAGTGCTGCCTTAATTTATATATATATATGTATTTATATATATATATATACAGTGGGGCAAAAAAGTATTTAGTCAGTCAGCAATAGTGCAAGTTCCACCACTTAAAAAGATGAGAGGCGTCTGTAATTTACATTATAGGTAGACCTCAACTATGGGAGACAAACTGAGAAAAAAAAAATCCAGAAAATCACATTGTCTGTTTTTTTAACATTTTATTTGCATATTATGGTGGAAAATAAGTATTTGGTCAGAAACAAAATTTCATCTCAATACTTTGTAATATATCCTTTGTTGGCAATGACAGAGGTCAAACGTTTTCTGTAAGTCTTCACAAGGTTGCCACACACTGTTGTTGGTATGTTGGCCCATTCCTCCATGCAGATCTCCTCTAGAGCAGTGATGTTTTTGGCTTTTCGCTTGGCAACACGGACTTTCAACTCCCTCCAAAGGTTTTCTATTGGGTTGAGATCTGGAGACTGGCTAGGCCACTCCAGGACCTTGAAATGCTTCTTACGAAGCCACTCCTTCGTTGCCCTGGTGGTGTGCTTTGGATCATTGTCATGTTGAAAGACCCAGCCACGTTTCATCTTCAATGCCCTTGCTGATGGAAGGAGGTTTGCACTCAAAATCTCACGATACATGGCCCCATTCATTCTTTCATGTACCCGGATCAGTCGTCCTGGCCCCTTTGCAGAGAAACAGCCCCAAAGCATGATGTTTCCACCACCATGCTTTACAGTAGGTATGGTGTTTGATGGATGCAACTCAGTATTCTTTTTCCTCCAAACACGACAAGTTGTGTTTCTACCAAACAATTCCAGTTTGGTTTCATCAGACCATAGGACATTCTCCCAAAACTCCTCTGGATCATCCAAATGCTCTCTAGCAAACTTCAGACGGGCCCGGACATGTACTGGCTTAAGCAGTGGGACACGTCTGGCACTGCAGGATCTGAGTCCATGGTGGTGTAGTGTGTTACTTATGGTAGGCCTTGTTACATTGGTCCCAGCTCTCTGCAGTTCATTCACTAGGTCCCCCCGCGTGGTTCTGGGATTTTTGCTCACCGTTCTTGTGATCATTCTGACCCCACGGGGTGGGATTTTGCATGGAGCCCCAGATCGAGGGAGATTATCAGTGGTCTTGTATGTCTTCCATTTTCTAATTATTTCTCCCACTGTTGATTTCTTCACTCCAAGCTGGTTGGCTATTGCAGATTCAGTCTTCCCAGCCTGGTGCAGGGCTACAATTTTGTTTCTGGTGTCCTTTGACAGCTCTTTGGTCTTCACCATAGTGAAGTTTGGAGTCAGACTGTTTGAGGGTGTGCACAGGTGTCTTTTTATACTGATACCAAGTTTAAACAGGTGCCATTACTACAGGTAATGAGTGGAGGAAAGAGGAGACTCTTAAAGAAGAAGTTACAGGTCTGTGAGAGCCAGAAATCTTGATTGTTTGTTTCTGACCAAATACTTATTTTCCACCATAATATGCAAATAAAATGTTAAAAAAACAGACAATGTGATTTTCTGGATTTTTTTTTCTCAGTTTGTCTCCCATAGTTGAGGTCTACCTATGATGTAAATTTCAGACGCCTCTCATCTTTTTAAGTGGTGGAACTTGCACTATTGCTGACTGACTAAATACTTTTTTGCCCCACTGTATATATATATATATATATATATATATACACTAGATAGTGGCCCAATTCTAACACATCGGGTATTCTAGGATCTGTATGTAGTTTATTTATGAAGTTTTCAGAATAATGCAATTTACACACAAGATTCGTCCGGCCGGCCACAACCAATTAGCGAAGCGTGGTTTAAATTGCCACGTAGTATATTGCCCAGCCACGTAGTATATTGCCCAGCCACGTAGTATCTTGCTCAGCCACATAGTATATTGCCCAGCCACGTAGTATATAGCACAGACACGTAGAATATTGCCCAGCCACATAATATATTGCACAGCCACGTAATATATTGCACAGCCACATAGTATATAGCACAGCCACGTAGTATATAGCACAGAGATGTAGTATATAGCACAGAGATGTAGTATATAACACTGCCCATGCAGTATATAACACAGGCCACGTAGTATATAGCACAGTGATGTAGTATATTGCCCAGACATGTAATATATACCACAGCCACGTAGTAAATAGCACAGACACGTAATATATTGCACAGCCACGTAGTATATAGCACAGCCACATAGTATATAGCACCGAGACGTAATATATAACACAGCCCATGCAGGATATAACACAGGCCATGTAGTATATAGCACAGCGATGTAGTATATAGCACAGACACGTAGTATATAGCACAGACACGTAGTATATAGCACAGACACATAGTATATTGCCCAGCCATTTAATATATTGCACAGCCACGTAGTATATTGCACAGCCACGTAATATACTGCACAGCCACGTAGTATATAGCACAGAGACTGTTGTGAATTCTGTTGTCGAACTCCCTCCTGTGGTCGTGATAGGTACTTCGGCGAGTTCTGTCTATGGGCTCCCTCTGGTGGCTTTGAGTGAAGCTGCTGCTTCTGAGGTTCCTTACACAGGTGACGTGGTTTATCCTTTGGTTGGCTGCTCTATTTAACTCCTCTCAGATCGTTACTCCATGCCAGCTGTCAATGTTTTTGCATTCGTTCAGTTCGCTCTTGGATCTCTCTGGTGACCTGCCTTCTCCTGCAGAAGCTAAGTTCCTTATAGTCTTATTTTGTTCTCTGTTTTCTTGTCCAGCTGGTTTTCATGATTTTGTCTTGCTAGCTGGAAGCTCTGGTATGCAGAGTGGCCCCTCCGCACCGTGAGTCGGTGCGGAGGTCTTTTTTTGCACACTCTGCGTGGTCTTTGTAGGTTTTTGTGCTGATCGCAAAGTTACCTTTCCTATCCTCTGTCTATTTAGTAAGTCTGGCCTCCCTTTGCTGAAACCTGTTTCATTTCTGCATTTGTGACTTTCATCTTACTCACAGTCAATATATGTGGGGGGCTTCCTTTACCTTTGGGGAATTTCTCTGAGGCAAGGTAGGCTTTATTTTCTATCTCTAGGGCTAGATAGTTCTTAGGCTGTGACGAGGCGCCTAGGTCTGGTCAGGAGCGCTCCACGGCTATTTCTAGTGTGTGTGATAGGATTAGGGCTTGCGGTCAGCAGAGCTCCCACATCCCAGAGCTCGTCCTGTATGAGGTTTAATTATCGGGTCATTCCGGGTGCTCCTAACCACCAGGTCATAACAGTACAGCTGGCCCAAAGTATTAATGCATCTCAATAGAGGGATAAGAGAACTTCTGAGACCATTTTTTTTTCTTTGCACTGTGTTTTGTCTTTCTTTTCCCCTAGACCTTTGGGTGGTTCAGGACACAGGTGTAGATATGGACATTCAAGGTCTGTCCTCCTGTTTGGATCATCTCACTGCAAGGGTGCAAAACATTCAAGATTTTGTGGTTCAGAATCCTATGTTAGAGCCTAGAATTCCTATTCCTGCCTTATTTTCTGGGGATAGATCTAGGTTCTTGAATTTCAAAAATAATTGTAAACTGTTTCTAGCTTTGAAACCCCGTTCCTCTGGTGACCCCTTTCAACAGGTAAAAATCATTATTTCTTTGTTACGTGGTGACCCTCAAGACTGAGCATTTTCCCTTGCGCCAGGAGATCCTGCATTGCGTGATGTTGATGCGTTTTTTCTGGCGCTTGGATTGCTTTGTGATGAACCAAATTCAGTGGATCAGCCAGAGAAAATCTTGCTGGCTTTGTGTCAGGGTCAGAATGAAGCGGAGGTGTACTGTCAGAAGTTTAGAAAGTGGTCTGTGCTTACTCAGTGGAATGAATGTGCCCTGGCGGCAATTTTCAGAAAGGGTCTTTCTGAAGCCCTTAAGGATGTCATGGTGGGATTTCCCACGCCTGCTGGTCTGAATGAGTCTATGTCTTTGGCCATTCAGATCGATCGGCGCATGCGTGAGCGCAAAGCTGTGCACCATATGGCGGTATCCTCTGAGCATAGGCCTGAGCCTATGCAGTGTGATAGGACTTTGACCAGAGCTGAACGGCAAGAACACAGACGTCAGAATGGGCTGTGTTTTTACTGTGGTGAATCCACTCATGATATCTCCGATTGCACTAAGCGGTTCGCTAGGTCTGCCACCATTGGTACGGTACAGTCTAAATGTCTTTTGTCCGTTACTCTGATTTGCTCTCTATCATCCTATTCTGTAATGGCATTTGTGGATTCAGGTGCTGCCCTGAATTTGATGGACTTGGAGTTTGCCAGGCGCTGTGGTTTTTTCTTGGAGCCCTTGCAGTATCCTATTCCATTGAGAGGAATTGATGCTATGCCTTTGGCCAAGAATAAGCCTCAGTACTGGACTCAATTGACCATGTGCATGGCTCCTGCACAATAAGGAGGATATTCGCTTTTTGGTGTTGCATAATCTGCATGATGTGGTCGTTTTGGGGTTGCCATGGCTACAGGTCCATAATCCAGTGTTGGATTGGAAATCTATGTCTGTGTCCAGCTGGGGTTGTCAGAGGGTACATGGTGATGTTCCATTGCTGTCAATTTCACCACCTACTCCTTCTGAAGTCCCTGAGTTTTTATCAGATTACCGGGATGTATTTGAAGAGCCCAAATCTGGTGCCCTACCTCCTCATAGGGATTGTGACTGTGCTATTAATTTGATTCCTGGTAGTAAGTTTCCTAAGGGCCGTCTGTTTAATTTATCTGTGCCAGAGCACGCCGCTATGCGGAGTTATATAAAGGAATCCTTGGAGAAGGGTCATATTTGTCCGTCGGCGTCACCATTGGGAGCAGGGTTCTTCTTTGTGGCCAAGAAGGATGGTTCTTTGAGACCTTGTATTGATTACCGCCTTCTTAATAAGATCACAGTCAAATTTCAGTATCCTTTGCCGCTGCTGTCTGATTTATTTGCTCGGATTAAGGGGGCTAGTTGGTTCACCAAGATAGATCTTCGTGGTGCGTATAATCTTGTGCGAATTAAACAGGGTGATGAATGGAAAACGGCATTTAATATGCCCGAGGGCCATTTTGAGTACCTGGTTATGCCATTCGGGCTTTCTAATGCTCCATCTGTGTTTCAGTCCTTTATGCATGACATCTTTCGAGAGTACCTGGATAGATTCATGATTGTATATTTGGATGACATTTTGGTCTTTTCGGATGATTGTGAGTCTCATGTGAAGCAGGTCAGAATGGTGTTCCAGGTCCTTCGTGCGAATTCCTTGTTTGTGAAGGGGTCAAAGTGTCTCTTTGGAGTTCAGAAGGTTTCATTTTTGGGGTTCATTTTTCCCCTTCTACTATCGAGATGGACCCTGTTAAAGTCCAGGCCATTTATGATTGGACTCAGCCGACATCTGTGTAGAGCTTACAGAAGTTCCTGGGCTTTGCTAATTTTTATCGTCGCTTCATCGCTAATTTTTCCAGTATTGCTAAACCGTTGACTGATTTGACTAAGAAAGGTGCTGATGTGGTCAATTGGTCCTCTGTGGCTGTAGAGGCTTTTCAGGAGTTGAAGCGTTGTTTTGCTTCTGCCCCTGTGTTGTGTCAGCCAGATGTTTCGCTCCCTTTTCAGGTTGAGGTTGATGCTTCTGAAATTGGAGCAGGGGCTGTTTTGTCGCAAAGAAGTTCTGATGGCTCGGTGATGAAACCCTGTGCCTTCTTTTCTAGGAAATTCTCGCCTGCTGAGCGCAATTATGATGTGGGCAATCGGGAGTTGTTGGCCATGAAGTGGGCGTTCGAGGAGTGGCGACATTGGCTTGAAGGAGCTAAACATCGTGTGGTGGTCTTGACGGATCACAAGAATTTGACTTATCTCGAGTCTGCCAAACGGTTGAATCCTAGACAGGCTCGATGGTCGCTCTTTTTCTCCCGTTTTGATTTTGTGGTTTCATACCTTCCGGGATCTAAGAATGTGAAGGCTGACGCCCTGTCAAGGAGTTTTGTGCCTGACTCTCCGGGTGTTCCGGAGCCGGCGGGTATTCTTAAAGAAGGGGTAATTTTGTCTGCCATTTCCCCTGATTTGCGGCGTGTGCTGCAAAAGTTTCAGGCTGATAGACCTGACCGTTGTCCTACGGAGAAACTGTTTGTCCCTGATAGATGGACTAGTAGAGTTATCTCTGAGATTCATTGTTCAGTGTTGGCTGGTCATCCTGGAATCTTTGGTACCAGAGATTTGGTGGCTAGATCCTTTTGGTTGCCTTCTTTGTCACGGGATGTGCGTTCTTTTGTGCAGTCCTGTGGGACTTGTGCTCAGGCTAAACCCTGCTGTTCTCGTGCCCGTGGGTTGCTTTTGCCCTTGTCGAATCCGAAGAGGCCCTGGACGCATATTTCCATGGATTTTATTTCTGATCTCCCTGTTTCTCGAAAGATGTCGGTCATTTGGGTGGTTTGTGATCGCTTCTCTAAGATGGTCCATTTGGTACCCTTGTCTAAATTGCCTTCCTCCTCTGATTTGGTGCCATTGTTTTTCCAGCATGTGGTTCGTTTGCATGGCATTCCAGAGAACATCGTCTCGGACAGAGGTTCCCAGTTTGTTTCGAGGTTTTGGCGGTCCTTTTGCGCTAAGATGGGCATTGATTTGTCTTTTTCTTCGGCTTTCCATCCTCAGACTAATGGCCAAACCGAACGAACTAATCAGACTTTGGAGACATATCTGAGATGCTTTGCTTCTGCTGATCAGGATGATTGGGTGTCCTTCTTGCCTTTGTCTGAGTTCGCCCTTAATAATCGGGCCAGCTCGGCTACTTTAGTTTCTCCTTTTTTCTGTAATTCTGGTTTCCATCCTCGTTTCTCTTCAGGGCAGGTTGAGTCTTCGGACTGTTCTGGTGTGGATGCGGTGGTGGACAGGTTGCAGCAGATTTGGACTCATGTGGTGGACAATTTGGCATTGTCCCAGGAGAAGGCTCAACGTTTCGCTAACTGCCGGCGTTGTGTTGGTCCCCGACTTCGTGTGGGGGATTTGGTTTGGTTGTCATCTCGCCACGTTCCTATGAAGGTTTCCTCTCCTAAGTTTAAGCCTCGTTTCATTGGGCCATATAAGATTTCTGAAGTTCTTAATACTGTGTCATTTCATTTGGACCTTCCAGCTTCTTTTGCCATCCTGTTATGACCTGGTGGTCAGGACAATAATGGACCTGGTGGTTAAGAGCACACGGAATGGCCTGATAGTTACTGATAATAAAGGATGAGCTCTGGGACGTGGGAACTCTGCTGACCACAATCCCTAATCCTATCAAACACACTAGAAATAGCCGTGGATTGCGCCTAACGCTCCCTATGCAACTCGGCACAGCCTAAGAAACTAGCTAGCCCTGAAGATAGAAAAATAAAGTCTACCTTGCCTCAGAGAAATTCCCCAAAGGAAAAGGCAGCCCCCCACATATAATGACTGTGAGTAAGATGAAAATACAAACACAGAGATTAAATAGATTTAGCAAAGTGAGGCCCGACTTACTGAACAGACCGAGGACAGGAAAGGTTACTTTGCGGTCAGCAAAAAAAACCTACAAAAAGACCACGCAGAGGGCGCAAAAAGACCCTCCGCACCGACTCACGATGCGGAGGCGCTCCCTCTGCATCCCAGAGCTTCCAGCAAGCAAGACAACAATAAAAATTGCAAGCTGGACAGAAAAATAGCAAACCAAAGAAATACAAGCTGGAACTTAGCTTCTGCTGGGAAGACAGGTCACAAGAACGATCCAGGAGTGAACTAAACCAATACTGGAACATTGACAGGTGGCATGGAGCAAAGATCTAAGTGGAGTTAAATAGAGCAGCAGCTAACGAATTAACCTCGCACCTGTGGAAGGAAACTCAGAAACACCCACCAGAGGAAGTCCATGGACAGAACCAGCCGAAGTACCATTCATGACCACAGGAGGGAGCCCGACAACAGAAATCACAACAGTACCCCCCCTTGAGGAGGGGTCACCGAACCCTCACCAGAGCCCCCAGGCCGACCAGGATGAGCCAAATGAAAGGCACGAACCAGATCGGCAGCATGAACATCAGAGGCAAAAACCCAGGAATTATCTTCCTGACCATAACCCTTCCACTTGACCAGGTACTGGAGTTTCCGTCTCGAAACACGAGAATCCAAAATCTTCTCCACCACATACTCCAACTCTCCCTCAACCAACACCGGGGCAGGAGGATCAACGGATGGAACCACAGGCGCCACGTATCTCCGCAATAACGACCTATGGAACACATTATGGATGGCAAAGAAGCAGGAAGGGCCAAACGAAATGACACAGGATTGATAACCTCATAAATCTTATACGGACCAATGAAACGAGGCTTAAACTTAGGAGAGGAAACCTTCATAGGAACATAACGAGACGACAACCAAACCAAATCCCCAACACGAACTCAGCCAGCGGCAAAAAGGACACCCAATCATCCTGATCAGCAGAAACAAAGCATCTCAGATATGTTTCCAAAGTTTGATTAGTTCGTTCGGTTTGGCCATTTGTCTGAGGATGGAAAGCCGAGGAAAAAGACAAATCAATGCCCATCCTAGCACAAAAGGATCGCCAAAACCTCGAAACAAACTGGGAACCTCTGTCAGAAACGATGTTCTCCGGGATACCATGTAAACGAACCACATGCTGGAAAAATAATGGCACCAAATCAGAGGAGGAAGGCAATTTAGACAAAGGTACCAAACGGACCATCTTAGAAAAGCGATCACAAACCACCCAAATGACCGACATCTTTTGAGAGACGGGGAGATCCGAAATAAAATCCATAGAAATATGCGTCCAGGGCCTCTTCGGGACCGGCAAGGGCAAAAGCAACCCACTGGCACGAGAACAGCAGGGCTTAGCCCGAGCACAAGTCCCACAGGACTGCACAAAAGAACGCACATCCCGTGACAAAGAAGGCCACCAGAAGGATCTAGCCACCTAATCTCTGGTACCAAAGATTCCAGGATGCCCAGCCAACACTGAACAATGAATCTCTGAGATAACTCTACTAGTCCATCTATCAGGGACAAACAGTTTCTCCGCTGGGCAACGGTCAGGTCTATCAGCCTGAAATTTTTGCAGCACCCGCCGCAAATCAGGGGAGATGGCAGACAAAATTACCCCCTCTTTGAGAATACCCGCCGGCTCAGGAATACCCGGAGAGTCAGGCACAAAACTCCTTGACAGGGCATCAGCCTTCACATTCTTAGAGCCCGGAAGGTACGAAACCACAAAATCAAAACGGGAGAAAAATAACGACCATCGAGCCTGTCTCGGATTCAACCGTTTGGCAGACTCAAGATAAGTCAAATTCTTGTGATCTGTCAAGATCACCACGCGATGCTTGGCTCCTTCCAGCCAATGACGCCACTCCTCGAATGCCAACTTCATGGCCAACAACTCACGATTACTAACATCATAGTTACGCTCAGCAGGCGAAAACTTTCTAGAAAAGAAAGCACATGGCTTCATCACCGAGCCATCAGAACTTCTTTGCGACAAAACAGCCCCTGCTCCAATCTCAGAAGCATCAACCTCAACCTGAAACGGGAGCGAAACATCTGGCTGGCACAACACAGGGGCAGAAGAAAAACGACGCTTCAATTCCTGAAAAGCCTCTACAGCTGCAGAAGACCAATTGACCACATCAGCACCCTTCTTGGTCAAATCAGTCAACGGTTTAGCAACAGTAGAAAAATTAGCGATGAAGCGCCGATAAAAATTAGCAAAGCCCAGGAACTTCTGCAGGCTCTTCACAGATGTCGGCTGAGTCCAATCGTAAATGGCCTGGACTTTAACAGGGTCCATCTCGATAGTAGAAGGGGAAAAATGAACCCCAAAAATGAAACCTTCTGAACTCCAAAGAGACACTTTGACCTCTTCACAAACAAGGAATTCGCACAAAGGACCTGGAACACCATTCTGACCTGCTTCACATGAGACTCCCAATCATCCGAAAAGACCAAAATATCATCCAAATACACAATCAGGAATTTATCCAGGTACTCTCGGAAGATGTCATGCATAAAGGACTGAAATACTGATGGAGCATTGGAAAGCCCAAATGGCATAACCAGGTACTCAAAATGGCCCTCGGGCGTATTAAATGCTGTTTTCCATTCATCGCCTTGTTTAATACGCACAAGATTATACGCCCCTCGAAGATCTATCTTGGTGAACCAACTAGCCCCTTTAATACGAGCAAACAAATCAGACATCAGCGGCAAAGGGTACTGAAATTTGACTGTAATTTTATTAAGAAGACGGTAATCAATACAAGGTCTCAAAGAACCATCCTTCTTGGCCACAAAAAAGAACCCTGCTCCTAACGGTGATGACGATGGGCGAATATGGCCTTTCTCCAAGGATTCCATTATATAACTCCGCATAGCGGCGTGTTCTGGCACAGATAAATTGAACAATCGGCCCTTAGGAAACTTACTACCAGGAATCAAATTAATCACACAATCGCAATCCCTATGAGGAGGTAGGGCACTGGCTTTGGGCTCATCAAATACATCCCGATAATCCGACAAAAACTCTGGAACTTCAGAAGGGGTGGATGACGAAATAGACAAAAATGGAACATCACCATGTACCCCCTGGCAACCCCAGCTGGACACAGACATAGATTTCCAGTCCAATACTGGATTATGAACCTGTAGCCATGGCAACCCCAAAACGACCACATCATGCAGATTATGCAACACCAGAAAGCGGATATCCTCCTGATGTGCAGGAGCCATGCACATGGTCAATTGGGTCCAGTACTGAGGCTTATTCTTGGCCAAAGGCGTAGCATCAATTCCTCTCAATGGAATAGGATACTGCAAGGGCTCCAAGAAAAAACCACAGCGCCTAGCATACTCCAAGTCCATCAAATTCAGGGCAGCGCCTGAATCCACAAATGCCATAACAGAATAGGATGACAAAGAGCAAATCAGAGTAACAGACAATAGAAATTTAGACTGTACCGTACCAATGGTGGCAGACCTAGCGAACCGCTTAGTGCGCTTAGGACAAACGGAGATAGCATGAGTGGAATCACCACAGTAAAAACATAGCCCATTCCGACGTCTGTGTTCTTGCCGTTCAGCTCTTGTCAAAGTCCTATCACATTGCATAGGCTCAGGCCCATGCTCAGATAGTACCGCTAAATGGTGCACAGCTTTACGCTCACGCAAGCGTCGATCGATCTGAATAGCCAAGGACATAGACTCATTCAGACCAGCAGGCATGGGAAACCCCACCATGACATCCTTAAGGGCTTCAGAGAGACCCTTTCTGAAAATTGCTGCCAGGGCACATTCATTCCACTGAGTGAGCACAGACCACTTTCTAAACTTCTGACAATATATCTCCGCTTCATCCTGACCCTGACACAGAGCCAGCAAGATTTTCTCTGCCTGATCCACTGAATTAGGTTCGTCATAAAGCAATCCAAGCGCCAGGAAAAACGCATCAACATCACGCAATGTCAGATCTCCTGGCGCAAGGGAAAATGACCAGTCTTGAGGGTCACCACGTAACAAAGAAATAATGATCTTTACTTGTTGAACAGGGTCACCTGAGGAGCGAGGTTTCAAGGCAAGAAATAATTTACAATTATTTTTGAAATTCAAGAACTTAGATCTATCACCAAAAAACAAATCAGGAATAGGAATCCTAGGCTCAGACATCGGATTCTGAACCACAAAATCTTGAATGTTTTGTACCCTTGTAGTGAGATTATCCATCCAAGAGGACAGACCTTGAATGTCCATGTTTACACCAGTGTCCTGAACCACCCAGAGGTAAAGGGGAAAAAAGAGACAAAACACACTGCAAAGAAAAAAAAATGGTCTCAGAACTTCTCTTATCCCTCTATTGAGATGCATTAGTACTTTGGGCCACCTGTACTGTTATGACCTGGTGGTCAGGACAATAATGGACCTGGTGGTTAAGAGCACACGGAATGACCTGATAGTTACTGATAATAAAGGACGAGCTCTGGGACGTGGGAACTCTGCTGACCGCAATCCCTAATCCTATCAAACACACTAGAAATAGCCGTGGATTGCGCCTAACGCTCCCTATGCAACAGCCTAAGAAACTAGCTAGCCCTGAAGATAGAAAAATAAAGCCTACCTTGCCTCAGAGAAATTCCCCAAAGGAAAAGGCAGCCCCCCACATATAATGACTGTGAGTAAGATGAAAATACAAACACAGAGATTAAATAGATTTAGCAAAGTGAGGCCCGACTTACTGAACAGACCGAGGACAGGAAAGGTTACTTTGCGGTCAGCAAAAAAAACCTACAAAAAGACCACGCAGAGGGCGCAAAAAGACCCTCCGCACCGACTCACGATGCGGAGGCGCTCCCTCTGCATCCCAGAGCTTCCAGCAAGCAAGACAACAATAAAAATTGCAAGCTGGACAGAAAAATAGCAAACCAAAGAAATACAAGCTGGAACTTAGCTTCTGCTGGGAAGACAGGTCACAAGAACGATCCAGGAGTGAACTAAACCAATACTGGAACATTGACAGGTGGTATGGAGCAAAGATCTAAGTGGAGTTAAATAGAGCAGCAGCTAACGAATTAACCTCGTCACCTGTGGAAGGAAACTCAGAAACACCCACCAGAGGAAGTCCATGGACAGAACCAGCCGAAGTACCATTCATGACCACAGGAGGGAGCCCGACAACAGAAATCACAACACCATCCATAATGTGTTCCATAGGTCGTTGTTGCAGAGATACGTGGCGCCTATGGTTCGCTCCATTGATCCTCCTGCCCCGGTGTTGGTCGAGGGGGAGTTGGAGTATGTGGTGGAGAAGATTTTGGATTCTCGTGTTTCGAGACGGAAACTCCAGTACCTGGTCAAGTGGAAGGGTCATGGTCAGGAAGATAATTCCTGGGTTTTTGCCTCTGATGTTCATGCTGCCGATCTGGTTCGTGCCTTTCATTTGGCTCATCCTGATCGGCCTGGGGGCTCTGGTGAGGGTTCGGTGACGCCTCCTCAAGGGGGGGGGTACTGTTGTGAATTCTGTTGTCGAACTCCCTCCTGTGGTCGTGTATGGTACTTTGGCGAGTTCTGTCTATGGGCTCCCTCTGGTGGCTTTGAGTGAAGCTGCTGCTTCTGAGGTTCCTTACACAGGTGACGTGGTTTATCCTTTGGTTGGCTGCTCTATTTAACTCCTCTCAGATCGTTACTCCATGCCAGCTGTCAATGTTTTTGCATTCGTTCAGTTCGCTCCTGGATCTCTCTGGTGACCTGCCTTCTCCTGCAGAAGCTAAGTTCCTTATAGTCTTATTTTGTTCTCTGTTTTCTTTTCCAGCTGGTTTTCATGATTTTGTCTTGCTAGCTGGAAGCTCTGGGATGCAGAGTGGCCCCTCCGCACCGTGAGTCAGTGCGGAGGTCTTTTTTTGCACACTCTGCGTGGTCTTTGTAGGTTTTTGTGCTGATCGCAAAGTTACCTTTCCTATCCTCTGTCTATTTAGTAAGTCTGGCCTCCCTTTGCTGAAACCTGTTTCATTTCTGCGTTTGTGTCTTTCATTTTACTCACAGTCAATATATGTGGGGGGCTTCCTTTAACTTTGGGGAATTTCTCTGAGGCAAGGTAGGCTTTATTTTCTATCTCTAGGGCTAGATAGTTCTTAGGCTGTGACGAGGCGCCTAGGTCTGGTCAGGAGCGCTCCACGGCTATTTCTAGTGTGTGTGATAGGATTAGGGCTTGCGGTCAGCAGAGCTCCCACATCCCAGAGCTCATCCTGTATGAGGTTTAATTATCGGGTCATTCCGGGTGCTCCTAACCACCAGGTCATAACAAGAGACGTAGTATATAACACTGCCCATGCAGTATATAACCCAGGCCACGTAGTATAGAGCACAGCGATGTAGTATATTGCCCAGCCACTTAATATATACCACAGCCACGTAGTATATACAGTAGCACAGCCCACATAGTATATAGAACATAGATGTAGTATATACCACAGCCCATGCAGTATCTAACACAGCCCACGTATTATATAGCAATGTGGGCACCATATCCATGTTAAAAAAAGAATTAAAATAAAAAATAGTTATATACTAAATCATTATATACTCATAGGCATAGGCAGCATCAATAGTAAAAAGTTGGTCACACAGGGTTAATAGCAGCATTAACGGAGTGCGTTACACCGTGGCATAATGCGGTCCATTAATGCTGCCATTAACCCTTTGTGAGTCGCGACCAATCAGCGACTTGGGATTTCCGTGACAGACAGACATAAAGACAGACAGAAGGACAGAAATACAGACAGACAGACAGGCAGAAAGACGGAAGTGATTTTTAGACAATTATATAGTAGATAGTACTGTTGCAAACTCGTTATTGTGTACTCACCTTTTAGAACTTTTGCTATTGATGCTCTATCGCATTCTTGTCCTGCAGCGTTCTGTCAATGTTAGAAAAAAATATTTCCTCATGAATCAGGATAAATCTACTTTTGAGAGCTTCCTCCTGCTCTTTCATATATATCGTAAGTAAACCACAAGATCCCAATTTTAGCCCAAAAAGAGGAATTCTATGTGTAGAAGGTCTGATGAAATCATAAATGACATTTATACCTAAATGAGTGTGTGTCTTTATGAACAAATAAGACGTATTCTAATACTCTACTACTTGCTAATAATCATGCAAGTACAGTGGTACCCGAAAGTTTGTGAACCCTTCAAAATTATTCATATTTCTGCATAAATTTGATATAAAACAACATCAGATTTTCACACAATTCCTAAATGTAGATGTAGACAACCAAATACAACAAATCAGATAAAATATTAGATTTCGGCATTTTTTTCATTGAAGAAAATGATTTATTATCAAATGTCTGTGAGTGGCAAAAGTATGTGAACCTTTGCTTTTAGTATTTGGTGTGACTTCCACCTACATTTCTAGTAATTTTTGATTAGTCCTGCACATTGGCATAGTGGAAATTTAGCTCATTCCTCTCTACAAAATAGCCCCAACTCTGTTATGATGGTGAGTTTTCTCGCATTAACTACTTGCTTCAGGTCCTTCTACAACATTTCTGTAGATTTAGGGTCAGCACTTTGACTTGATTAAAACAAAACTCTAACTTTATTCTTCTTTAACCATTCTTTTGTAGAATGGTTAAAGAAGCAATGTTCTTTTTGGAGAGCAGTGGCTTTCTCTTTATAAGTCTGACATACACACCATTGTTGTTCCATGTCCTCCTGATGGTGGACTCATGAAAATTAACATAAGCTAATGTGAGAGAGGCCTTTAGTTGCTTACATGTTATCTTGAGTTTCTTTTGTGATCTCGCAGACCATAAAATGCCTTGCTTTTGAAGAGAGTAAAGGTACCGTCACACTGGACGATATCGCTAGCGATCCGTGACGTTGCAGCGTCCTGGCTAGCGATATCGTCCAGTGTGACAGGCAGCAGCGATCAGGCCCCTGCTGTGATATCGCTGGTCGGGGCAGAAAGGCCAGCACTTTGTTTCGTCGCTGGACGTCCCGCTGACATCGCTGAATCGGTGTGTGTGACGCCGATTCAGCGATGTCTTCGCTGGTAACCAGGGTAAACATCGGGTTACTAAGCGCAGGGCCGCGCTTAGTAACCCGATGTTTACCCTGGTTACCATCGTTAAAGTAAAAAAAACAAACACTACATACTTACCTACCGCTGTCTGTCCCCGGCGCTGTGCTTCTCTGCTCTGGCTGTGAGCGCCGGGCAGCTGGAAAGCAGAGCGGTGACGTCACCGCTCTGCTTTCCGGCCGCTATGCTCACAGCCAGAGCAGAGAAGCACAGCGCCGGGGACGGCCCTGCGCTTAGTAACCCGATGTTTACCCTGGTTACCGGCATCGTTGGTCGCTGGAGAGCTGTCTGTGTGACAGCTCTCCAGTGACCAAACAGCGACGCTGCAGCGATCCGGATCGTTGTCGGTATCGCTGCAGCGTCGCTTAGTGTGACGGTACCTTAACTAATAAGTTGAGTAATAATGGTATTGAATTACCTCCATTTGTGTACAATCTGTTTGACTGTGCATTGGTTTTGCAACCTTTTCCAGCCTGATGAGTATCTATATTTACTTTTAGTACTTGTGTGAAAACCTGATGTAATTTTAAGCCAAAATACAACGAAATATTGAAAATTCTGACATATTCACAAACTTTCAAGAACCAGTGGCGCAACCAAAGTCCTATGGGCCCTGGTATAAAATTTGGACCTGAGCCCCCACCAGAATGTTGATCAGATGTATTGGAACCTGTAGCATTCTAGATTATATAAAAATATAAAAACATATGTATCACTCCCCTCCATTAAAACAAAAATATAAATCTCAAAGTAAACACAGCAATAAGATGATTTACATATAGTACAATAATAATAATAATAATAATAATCTTTATATAGCGCCAACATATTCCGCAGCACTTTACAGTTTAACAGTTTCAAATACAAAAGTCATAAATAACAACGCTAACAATACAATAATTAAAGCGAAATAAGATGACCCTGCTCGTGAGAGCATACAATCTACAATGAGATGGAGAGATACAAAGCACAAGTGTGTATTTACAATGATGTATTTACAATGATGGTCCAGCCATCTTCAGGGGTGGGGGATAGATGGAGATAGTGAATGGGCTACACCCACAAACATAAAATGACTTTGAGTAGTGAACGTGGTAGTTCACCGTTACATTTTGCTGTCAGAAGGTCATTGGTCACTTTGATGAGTGCAGTTTCTGTCGAATGTAGGGAGCGGAAACTGGACTGTGAAGGGTAGGAGGGAGTGAGTGGTGAGTGGAGAGGTAATGGGTAAGGCGGGAGTATATCAGGCGCTCCAAGAGTTTAGAGATGAAGGGGAGATTGGAGATTGGTCTGTAGTTCTTTGTGCAGGATGGGTCGAGAGCGGGTTTCTTTAGTAATGAAGTAATTATAGAGTGTTTGAAGGAGGAGGGGAAAATGCCAGAGGAGAGGGAGAGATTAAAGATTGTAGTTAGGTGAGTTGTGACAACTGGAGAGAGAGACTGGAGGAGGTGTGAGGAAATGAGGTCGGTGGTGCATGTAGTCGGACGAGAAGAGAAGAGGAGCCTGGAGACTTCTTCTTCTGTGATGGGATCGAATGTGGAGGGTGAACCAGGGGAAATGCAGGGATGGATGGGAGTCACTGAACTTGGTGATTGGGACTGGATTTCCTGACGGGTACAAAATACAAATAGTACTCCTCAATAGTAGTCATGCAGTTACCAAATAACAAATAACACCATATTGTTAATAATCAAATCTACGATGCTAAAAAAAAATATACCAATAATAATCCACATATAGGGAATAAATACCATTACAAAATGACGATATATTTATCATGACATAGTAAAGGATACAAAGGAAACTGGCAGATAGGCTGTTGGTAAAATTCACTTTCTTTATTGTTAATCCAGTAAAATATTGCTTCTGTTGTCTCAATATAAATATCTTTGACGTGTTTCCAGCATTAGCTCCACGTTTAATCACCACATAGTGTCTGAGTATAACCACCATCTTGTTATTGATTGAACAAAATGCACTCTTTCAAGAACAGAATGCCAATAACTCGTACCACATACAAGGGAATAATACCACCACATCATTACCGTCCACATATTGTCACCATATAGTAACTGAATACTGATCATTATCTAAAACCATATTACTGACACTAATATTACCACCAGTGTCAGTTATACACAGGAGCTGTATAGATTGTATAATGTACAGTGGGGAAAAAAGTATTTAGTCAGTGACTAATTAAGCAAGTTCTTCCACTTAAAAAGATGAGAGAGGCCTGTAATTTACATCATAGATAGACCACAACTATGAGAGTCAAAATGAGAAAACAAATCCAGAAAATCACCTTGTCTGATTTGGCAAGATTTATTTTGCAAAATATGGTGGAAAATAAGTATTTGGTCACCTAAATGCCCACATCTTTTCCAGCACATGTCAGCTGTTTTGAACAGCTGACATGTACCCTTAACAGCTGCGGGTGGAATCGGAAATTTGGCAAAAATTTTGAAAATGTAGCAATTTTCCAACTTGGAAATTTCATGCCCTTAAATCACAGAGATATGTCACACAAAATACTTAAAACATAACATTTTGTGTTGTGAATTCTGCTCTTGGGTTCCCTCCAGTGGTTGTTGGTGGGAATGCAGTTGTCTGTGACTTGCAGTCCTGGCCAGGTGTATCGGATAATTACAGTTCTGACTGGGATATTTAGGTGTGCTGGATCCTTTAGCCCTGGCCAGTTGTCAATGTTTCTTTGGAAGTATTGGATCTCAGCCTGGCCTCACCTGCTTAGCTGCCAATTTCAGCAAAAGATAAGTGTTTTGTTTTTGTATCTGTGGCACACTGTTGTGTGCTGGTTTCAGTTTATTCCTGCTCTGTTTGTAGGATTCACTGGAGTTGCAGATATACACTCCTACATCTTTAGGTAGATGTAGTAAGTTTTTTGTATATTCTGCTGTGGATTTTTTGAAGGGTTTTAATACTGACCGCACAGAACTCTATCCTATCATGTCCTATCTAGCTAGAGTGGCCTCCTGTGCTAAATCCTGTTTTTTCTGCCTGTGTATGTTTTTTCCTCTCCGACTCACCGCCAATATTTGTGGGGGGCTGTCTATGCTTTGGGGATTTTCTCTGAGGCAAGATAGTATTCCAATTTCCATCTTTAGGGGAATTTAGTCCTCCGGCTGTGACGAGGTGTCTAGGTGTGTTAGGGTACACTCCACGGCTACTTCTAGTTGCGGTGTTAAGTTCAGGTTTGCGGTCAGTATAGTGGCCACTTTCTCCAGTGAAAGTTCTCATGCAGCTCCAAGGTCACCGGATCATAACAATTTTGGAACCAAATTTTTTTTTCGTTAGGAAGTTATAAGGGTTAAAAGTTAAACAGCGATTTCTCATTTTTGCAACACCACTTTTTTTAGGGACCACCTCACATTTGAAGTCACTTTGAGGGGTCTATATGATAGAAAATACCAAAAAGTGACACCATTCTAAAAACTGCACCCCTCAAGGTGCTCAAAACCACATTCAAGATGTTTATTAACCCTTCAGGTGCTTCACAGGAATTTTTGGAATGTTTAAAAAAATATGAACATTTAACTTTTTTCACAAAAAATTTAATTCAGACCAAAAATGTTTTATTTTATCAAGGGTAGCAGGAGAAATTGGACCCCAAAAGTTGTTGTGCAATTTGTCCTGAGTATTCTGATACCCCATATGTGGCAGTAAACCACTGTTTGGGCGCATGGCAGAGCTCGGAAGGGAAGGAGCGCTATTCTACTTTTTCAGCGCAAAATTGGCTGGAATTAAGATTGGACACCATATCGCTTTTGGAGAGCCCCTGATGTGCCTAAACAGAGGAAACCTCCACAAGTAACACCATTTTGGAAACTAGACCCTCTAAGGAATTTATCTAGATGTGTGGTGAGCACTTTGAACCCCCAAGTGTTTCACAGAAGTTTATAATGTAGAGCCGTAAAAATAAAAAAATTTTTTTGCCCTCAATTTTTTATTTTCCCAAGGGTAACAGAAAAAATTGGATCCCAAAAGTTATTTTGCAATTTGTCCTGAGTATTCTGATACCCCATATGTGCATAAACCACTGTTTGGGCGCATGGCAGAGCTCAGAAGGGAAGGAGTGCCTGATTTCACTGTTATGGTTTGCAGGTGCCATGACCCACTGGGAGAGCCCATGAGATGCCAAAACAGCAGAACCCCAAAAAGTGAGCCCATTTTACGAGATACACCTCTCAATGAATTCATCTATGGGTGCAGTGATCATATTGACACCATGAGTGTGCCACAGAATTTTATACCATTGGCAGTGAGGACAAAATAACTACATTTTTACCACCAAAATGTTGTTTTTGCCAAAGATTTTACATTTCCACAATTTCTACTTAATGTGGCAATACCCCAATATGGCTGTACAGTGCTACTTAGCCATGCGGAGAGACTCGGGAGGAACAGAGTGCTATTTGCCTATTCAAGTGAATGGGTATGTGCACATATCAGTGTGTTTCCAAAGACCGTGTGTCCATGGGCAAAACACTCTCATGTCCTTTTTTTAAAGTCAGCACGGGCCATAAAACGTCCCGCAAACGTGCATACACATTACACACATGGATATCATCCATGTGACGCGCATTGGCGCGGCGGAAGAAGCGTTTTGGTAAGCTCTGTTCCCTGAGGCTGGGTGCTGAACACGGCTCTCCTCAATCTTCTCTGCTCTCGGCAATCGGCATGAGCAGGGGAGAAGGATGAGAGTTACTTTTAAGTAATAAAAGAGACAACAGGTGGTGGCTGATGGGACTATTACTCCCATCAGCCTACCCCTGCTGCTGCTGATAACAGTAACAGCAGGTGGGAGTAGTCATCTGCCGCTTCTGCGCTGTAAATAAATACAATAATTAAAAAAAAATAACGGCGTGGGTTCCCCCCTATTTTTGATAACCAGTCAGATGAAACTCACTTAAAATGGTTCCATTAAAAGCTCAATTAACCCCGCAAAAATCAAACCCTCATACATCAGTATGCTAAATCAAAAATTGGAATGTGAAAAAGGGGAAAAACACTGCATACTTGAGGCAAAAACTGGATGCATCCTTACTTAGGAATGAATAGCATTTTTTTCTATCACAGTTCAGTCACAGACAGTTCCTCTTTATTATGGGAAAAAAAGCTTTTTTTAGCTATGCTATTTTTATTGGACCACAAAAGTAATAAAGTAATATTCGCCTACTAATGTTATTTATTTCTCAACTGCAATATTTTCCAAAAATGTGACCATTCTGTATAAAGAGTAACATTTCTTCTTGTGGAGAGTGACATGCCACTGTAAAGCGCTGCGGAATATGTTGGCGCTATATAAATAAAAATTATTATTATTATAGGAGACTTATAGGCCATGTAATGCTTCTCTGGGAAATTCAATAGGCAAATTGTCTCATCAGAGGGGACGAGCACTTGAACTCTAGTGCCACCTATTGGAAGTAGTAGTCCTAAAAGTCAATATCAAAACTTTAAATGGGTAGTCCACTACTACCGCTTCAGAATCCCTGTGCCCGCACTAGCTCTCGCGGGTCTGGTGTGACATATTTATATCATGCTTTCCCTGCAGCCAATCAGCAGTGGCTTCAATCTATGATTGCTCTCTCACTTCCTACAGATGTCAACTATGTTCATAGGAGAGGAGTGTGAAGCAATCACTAATTGGCCGCAGGGATCACTTGCCATAAAAATGTCATGTGAGCTCCAGGAAAGCCAGTCCCGGCGCTGCTGCCACCGGAGGTGAGTATAAGAGTATAAGTGTTATTTTGTACTGGGGGAAACATAGGGACTCAGAAGGAATTGACCGTGTAGTGGACCTCTCCTATAACAAGCCTTGCCATAAAACTTAGGATAAAACTCACACCACAATCTCAGTTTGCAGACACATGTTGCAGGATGTTGCCCCTCCTCAATGCAAAGTATGAGATCTGATTTGGCTGTATGAGAAGTCTCTGACTTCAGTCTAAGGGGTAATGCCACTCCTTGTGGAGAGTGACATCTCTGACATGCTAATATAAGGAGACTTATAGGTAGTGATGAGCGAATATACTCGTTACTCGAGATTTCTCGAGCACGTTCCGGGATCCTCTGAGTATTTTTTAGTGCTCGGAGATTTAGTTTTTATTGCCGCACCTGAATGATTTACATCTGTTAGCCAGCATAAGTACATGTGGGGATTCCCTAGCAACCAGGCAACCCCCACATGTACTTATGCTGGCTAACAGATGTAAATTATTCAGCTGCTGCGATGAAAACTAAATTTCCGAGCACTAAAAAATACTCGGAGATCACCCGAGCGTGCTCGAGTAACGAGTATATTCGCTCATCACTACTTATAGGCCATTCACTGCTCCAATGAGAAATTAAATATGCAAATTGCCTCTGAGGCTACTTTCACACTTCCGTCAGCCCGACGTACCGACGGACGTTGTGCTAAATTTAGCACAACATGGGCAGCGGATGCAGTTTTACAACACATCCGCTGCCCATTGTGATGAGCGGGGAGGAGGGGCAGAGTTTCGGTCGTGCATGCGCGGTCGAAAAATTGCGGGCACGTCGCACAAAAAAACTTTACATTGAACGTTTTTTGTGCCGACGTTCCGTCAAAACACGACGCATCCGTCGCATGACGGATGCGACGTGTGCCCATACGTCGCA
The DNA here is from genome assembly GCF_032444005.1 of Ranitomeya imitator. Classification (NCBI taxonomy): domain Eukaryota; kingdom Metazoa; phylum Chordata; class Amphibia; order Anura; family Dendrobatidae; genus Ranitomeya; species Ranitomeya imitator. The sequence continues at coordinate 582,760,140 of NC_091286.1, read as the reverse complement.
ATGCGTCGCTAATGCAAGTCTATGGAGAAAAAACGCAACTTTGCAGGATGCGTTTTTTCTCCAAAACGACGCATTGCGACGTAGCCCAAACGACGGAAGTGTGAAAGTAGCCTTAAGAGGCAAAACCGTGAAATGTGTCTGGAAATTGAGATTCTGATTTGGCTTTTATCTTTAGTCTTGTTGCAAGGCTCTTTAAAGAGTCAATATTGGCTTTTAGGATTGCTACTTCCAATAGGAGGCACTAGAGTTCAATTCATCTTCCTCTCTGAAGAGACAATTTGCAAGTTCTGTATAATTTCCAGAAAATCTAAATAAAGTATATTTAATTCCAGCTACAAAAACTTGTTGGAAAATGTTTGTGTCCAGGGAGTGAATTTAGACATAACAGGGCATCTGTGCACGGAGTGTGATATGCCCCCCAGATGAGGCCAATTTCACACATCTGTGTAGTTATACAGTTAGACAAATATCCTGTCGTATCTAACAGACTGAAATAAGAATGTCAAATGCTCATATATGTCTTCCAATAGCAGAACAGCTCAACATGTGCAAATTATAATTGATGCCACAATGAGGAGTTAAATTTCCCACGCTACCTCATAACTGCATTGGGCACATCTCTTACTAATCTTTATTTTTAGAAAAAGTAGTTTAGTCCCATTAAAAAAAAACATTAATCATGCATATGCAAGTGGCACTATGCTAGAAATATTTTCTAATATTTTCTAAAAAAAATAATAGCTAGGCAGGAATTTAAACAAATAACATTAAAACATAAGAAACATTAGCAGGAATCTAACATCTGGTAAGATAAAATCTGATACTTTAAAAAAAATCAATTATTTCTCATCTAAATGTCCAAAATATTGCAAAGTTTTAGGCTTCCCATGATGAGCTGTCATTGAGTTTTTGACGCTGCCCAATTTCTGCTACTATTACTTAAGTTAGGTTATTCGTATTTTTTTTATGTGCAGTTTTTAACATGCTCTTTTATCATGTTTTTTGTCTCTTGTTGGTGTGTCATGCTTAAATAAAACTGCTTTGTTTTTGATACTCCCTGTTATTGGCTTTGACCATACTTTATTGATATACCTAGGTGTGGATTACAAGCGTTTTTGATGCATTTCCACTGCGGAGATACACTAAAAACGAATGCGCATTTTTTTTATCTGCGGATTTTCTGCATCCAATGGGGAAAATATGCACAGAAAATTCAACATACCCTCAAGTGATGATAACATACTGAGGATTTGAAACACATACCGAGGGTCAGTTCACGCTGAGTTTTAAAAAAAAGTACAGTGGGTTTGAGATTTTTAAAAATCCCATCCACTTTACTGAAACTGTAAAATGCTGTAAAAAATGTACCAAAATCTCATCGACGGGAGCCTTAACCCATCACCAGGTTATAGGACCAATCAGTCATAGGCTATGTTCACAATGAGTTTTCTAAAAAATTGAAAAAATGAATTGCAGAAAGAGATCTGAAATTAAGAAGAGTTTTTCAGAAGATTTTGGAGCAGATCTGCTGAAAAAAACTGTATGAACATAGCCTTAGGCGCCTGAAACCCTCTTATAATTGGGAATGTGGCTGTATTCAGAATTAGCCAATTACATTTAAACTTATTCAAATAGTAGTCAGTGCACAGCGGCCATCATTTACATGGCTTATGATTAATCCCATGTAAAGTTTAGCCATTCTAGGAGGATTTTCCTGGCATTTTTTAATAGTTTTTTTTAAAGAAAAAGCTATGGTCTATAATCAGCTTACAACACAGCAAATGGATCTCATTGTTGAAAGTTTTCAGTCAGGACAAAGGTACAAATTTTGTTCGAGAACTGGCTTAAAATTGACACAACACTGACAATACTTAGAACGGTACGTCTCTCAAAAGTTGATGAAAAGACAAGATGAAAATTGTTCTGGGAGACTACAAAGAGGCCTACTGTAACAGTAAAGCAGCTGCAAGAATTCATAGCAAATACTGTTTGTGTACTGCACATAACATCAGTCTCCTGTAGTGTTAATATGTCTGGCCAGTGTGGTAGGGAGGCAAGACAAAAGCATTTTCTTATAAAGAAAAACATCCAAGCCTGGCTTTGTTTTGCCAAATATAACATCAAGTCTGCTAAAAGCATGTGGGAAAACTTGCCATGGTCAGATGAGACCAAGTTTGAACTTTTTGACCATACTTCCAAAAGGTATGGTTGGCCCAAAGTTAACACTGCACATCACCAATAGAATACCATACCCACAGTAAAGCATGGTGGAGACAGCATTATGCTTTGAGGGTGTTTTTTGGCAGCTGTTGCTTTAGCTTTATTCTAGGTGGAGGGAATTGTGAACAGTTCCAAATATCAGTCAATTATAAAACAAAATCATCAAGCCTATTCTAAGAAGCTAAATATAAATTTCAACAGGACAATGACTTGAAGCATACCTCTAAATCATCGAAAGAATGGCTTCACCACTAGAGGATCAAAGATTTGGAATGGCCCAGTGAGAGTCCAGACCTCAATCCAATTGAAAATCTGTGGGTGAGCTGAAGGAGGCACTGTACACAGGAGATGCCCTTTCAAACTGACAGGTTGGAGTGCTACTGCAAGGAAGAGTGGGAGAAGATTGCTAATTCTAGATGTGCCACGCTGTTGGAATCCTACTCACAATGACTGAATGCTGCCAAAAATTCAAAGGGTACTTAAACAAAAATATTATATTGAGACTGTGCATATTTATGCAATCACTTTATTCTAGTTCTTTATTTTTCTTTTTTGAACCAGAAAAAAATTTCAGTTTGTTCTTCAGTTAAATTGTACAGCTTATGGGTGACAATCAATGTGGATAATGTTCTGAAATGAAACATCTTACTGTATTATGATTTTTTTTACATGACAAAAACCTGGCCTTTTCACAGGGTTATGTTGACTTTGCATATCCACTGTATATAGGTTCATATATTACTGTTGACACTCTTCTGCATCTGACTGGAGAGAATGCATACTGTTATGATCTGGTGGCCTAGGAGCAGCATGTGACGCACTCTGGAGAAGGTGGTACCTGTACTGACCGCAGACCCTGAACTTAGCACCGCAACTAGAAGTAGCCGTGGGATGTACCTAACACTCCCTAGACACCTCAACACAGCCTAAGGACTAACTTCCCCTAAAGATAGAAACGGGACAACTATCTTGCCTCAGAGAAAATCCCCAAAGGATAGACAGCCCCCCACAAATATTGACTGTGAGAGGAGAGGGAAATGACATACGCAGACTGAAATCAGGATTTAGCAAAGGAGGCCTTTCTAGCTAAAAAGAAAGAATAGGACAGAGTACTATGCGGTCAGTATTAAAACACTAGAAAATATCCACCAGAGAAAATACAAATCTCCACATCTGACTAAAGACATGGAGGATCTGCATCTCCAGAGATACAGCTTGGCTGCAAAAAATCCTTACACAGACAAAGCTGGACAAGACAAAACATAAAAATGCACAGAACTATAAGGCTCACAGCATGTGGACAGCAAAAACAAAGCCAGAACTTATCTTTGTTGAAAAGAACAGCAAAACAGGAGAGACCAGTCAGGGATGTGAATCCTCCAAAAAACAATGGACAATTGGCACTGACTAAAGGATCAAGCAAGACTAAATAGCCCAGTCCATGCAATAAGTGGACACACCTGATAAATGCTGCGATCCAAAGACAGCAGCACTACCACTCATAACCACCGGAGGGAGCCCAAGAGCAGAATTCACAACAGTACCCCCCTTGAGGAGGGGTCACCGAACCCTCACCAGAGCCCCCAGGTCGATCAGGACGAGCCAAATGAAAGGCACGAACCAAATCGTCAGCATGAACATCGGAGGCAACAACCCAAGAATTATCCTCCTGGCCATAACCCTTCCATTTAACAAGATACTGAAGCTTCCGCCTCGAAAAACGAGAATCCAAAATCTTCTCAACCACATACTCCAACTCCCCATCAATCAACACCGGGGCCGGAGGATCAACAGAGGGAACAACGGGCACCACATAACTCCGTAACAAAGATCTATGGAAAACATTATGGATGGAAAAAGAGGCTGGAAGCTCCAAACGAAAAGACACTGGATTGATAATCTCAGAAATCCTATAAGGACCAATAAACTGAGGCTTGAACTTAGGGGAAGAAACCTTCATAGGAACATGATGGGAAGACAACCAGACCCAATCCCCAACCCGAAGCCGGGAACCAACACACCGACGACGGTTAGCAAAACGCTGAGCCTCCTCCTGAGACAACACCAAATTGTCCACCACATGAGCCCAAATTTGCTGCAGCCTGTCAACCACAGAATCCACACCAGGACAATCAGACGGCTCAACCTGCCCTGAAGAAAAACTAGGATGAAAACCAAAATTACAAAAAAAAGGCAAAACCAAGGTAGCAGAACTAGCCCGATTATTAAGGGCAAACTCGGCCAATGGCAAGAAAGCCACCCAATCATCCTGATCAGCAGACACAAAACATCTCAAATAAGTTTCCAAAGTCTGATTAGTTCGCTCGGTTTGGCCATTTGTCTGAGGATGAAATGCGGAAGAAAAAGACAAATCAATGCCCAGCCTAGCACAAAATGCCTGCCAAAACCTAGAAACAAACTGGGAACCTCTATCGGACACAATATTCTCCGGAATGCCATGCAAACGAACCACATGCTGAAAGAACAACGGAACCAAATCAGAAGAGGAAGGCAATTTAGGCAAATGTACCAAATGAACCATCTTAGAAAACCGATCACAAACCACCCAGATAACCGACATCCTCTGGGAAACCGGAAGATCTGAAATAAAATCCATAGAAATATGCATCCAAGGCCTCTCAGGGACCGGCAAAGGCAGAAGCAATCCACTAGCATGGGAGCAACAAGGCTTGGCCCGCGCACAAGTCCCACAGGACTGCACAAAAGAACACACATCTGGCGACAAAGAAGGCCACCAGAAGGACCTACCAATCTCTGGTACCAAAAATCCCAGGATGGCCAGCCAACACAGAACAATGAACTTCAGAAATCACTTTGCTAGCCCATCTATCAGGAACAAACAGTTTCCCCACTGGACAGCGGACAGGCTTATCAGCCTGAAATTCCTGAAGAACCCGTCATAAATCAGGGGAGATGGCAGAAAGAATCACCCCTTCCTTCAGAATGCCGACCGGCTCTAGGACCCCAGGAGAATCAGGCAAAAAATTCCTAGAGAGGGCATCAGCCTTAACATTCTTAGAACCCGAATGATACGAGACCACAAAATCAAATCGGGAGAAAAACAGGGACCATCGAGCCTGTCTAGGGTTCAGTCGTTTGGCAGACTCGAGGTAAATCAGATTTTTATGATCGGTCAGGACCACAATACCGTGCTTGGCCCCCTCAAGCCAATGTCGCCATTCCTCAAATGCCCACTTCATAGCCAACAACTCCCGATTGCCGACATCATAATTGCGTTCTGCAGGCGAAAACTTCCGAGAAAAGAAGGCACACGGTTTCATCAAGGAACCATCAGAATTCCTCTGAGACAAAACGGCCCCTGCCCCAATCTCAGACGCGTCAACCTCAACCTGAAATGGAAGAGAAACATCCGGCTGACGCAACACAGGGGCAGAAGTAAATCGACGTTTAAGCTCCTGAAAGGCAGAAACAGCAGCGGAGGACCAATTCGTCACATCAGCGCCTTTCTTCGTTAAATCGGTCAGAGGTTTAACCACACTGGAGAAGTTGGCAATGAAACGACGATAAAAATTAGCAAAGCCCAAGAATTTCTGAAGGCTCTTCACAGATGCGGGCTGAATCCAATCATGAATGGCCTGAACCTTAAACGGTTCCATTTCTATAGATGAGGGAGAATGTTGTGAATTCTGTGGCAGAGCTCCCTCCTGTGGTCACAAGTGGTACTTCGGCTGATTCTCTCTGTGAGCTTCTGTTGGTGGAGGGAAGTGGTACTGCGGCTTCTGAGTTTCCTCCCTCAGGTGTTCTGGTGAGGTCGTTAGGTGCTTCTCTACTTAACTCCACCTAATGCTTTGATCCTGGCTTCCTGTCAATGTTCCAGTGTTGGACTTGTTTTTCCCTGGATCATTCCTGTGGCCTGCTGCTCTGCATAGCTAAGTTCTTCTTTGCTATTTGTTTGCTATTTTTTCTGTCCAGCTTGTCTAATTGTTTTGCTGGAAGCTCTGGGACGCAAAGGGTGTACCTCCGTGCCGTTAGTTCGGTATGGAGGGTCTTTTTGCCCCCTTTGCATGGTTTCCTTTAGGGCTTTGTGTAGACCGCAAAGTTATCTTTCCTATCCTCGCTCTGTTAAGAAAGTCGGGCCTCACTTTGCTGAATCTATTTCATCTCTACGTTTGTCTTTTCATCTTAACTCACAGTCATTATATGTGGGGGGCTGCCTTTTCCTTTGGGGTATTTCTCTGAGGCAAGGTAGGCTTATTTTCTATCTTCAGGCTAGTTAGTTTCTCAGGCTGTGCCGAGTTGCATAGGCAGAGTTAGGCGCAATCCACAGCTGCCTCTAGTGTTGTTTGGAGAGGATTAGGGATTGCGGTCTGCAGAGTTCCCACGTCTCAGAGCTCGTTCTATGATTTTGGGTTATTGTCAGATCACTGTATGTGCTCTGACCGCTATGTCCATTGTGGTACTGAATTGCCTTTCATAACAGTACAGGAAGCCCAAAGTACTAATGATTCTCAATAGAGGGAAAAAAGAAGTTCTGACACCATTTTTTTTTCTTTGCACTGTGTTTTGCCTTTTTTTTCCCCTAGACATTTGGGTGGTTCAGTACACAGGTGTAGCGATGGACATTAGAAGTCTGTCTTCATTTGTGGATCAGCTCTCGGCAAGAGTACAAAAGATTCAAGACACTATTGATCAGAAAGCTATGTTGGAACCAAGAATTTCTATTCCTGATTTGTTTTTTGGAGATAGAACTAAGTTTCTGAGTTTCAAAAATAATTGTAAATTATTTCTGGCCTTGAAACCTCGCTCCTCTGGTGATCCAGTTCAACAGGTTTTGATTGTTATTTCTTTTTTGCGCGGCGACCCTCAGGACTGGGCATTTTCTCTTGCGCCAGGAGATCCTGCATTGAGTAATATTGATGCGTTTTTCCTGGCGCTCGGATTGCTGTACGATGAACCTAATTCAGTGGATCAGGCAGAGAAAAATTTGCTGGCTCTTTGTCAGGGTCAGGATGAGATAGAGGTATATTGTCAGAAATTTAGAAAGTGGTCTGTGCTCACTCAATGGAATGAATCTGCGCTGGCAGCTATGTTCAGAAAGGGTCTCTCTGAAGCCCTTAAGGATGTCATGGTGGGATTTCCTATGCCTGCTGGTTTGAATGAGTCTATGTCTTTGGCCATTCAGATCGGTCGACGCTTGCGTGAGCATAAATCTGTGCACCATTTGGTGGTATTACCTGAGCTTAAACCTGAGCCTATGCAGTGCGATAGGACTTTGATCAGAGTTAAACGGCAAGAACACAGACGTCTGAATGGGCTGTGTTTCTACTGTGGTGATTCCACTCATGCTATCTCTGATTGTCCTAAGCGCACTAAGCGGTTCGCTAGGTCTGCCACCATTGGTACGGTACAGTCAAAATTTCTTCTGTCCGTCACCTTGATCTGCTCTTTGTCATCGTATTCTGTCATGGCATTTGTGGATTCAGGCGCTGCCCTGAATTTGATGGACTTGGAGTATGCTAAGCGTTGTGGGTTTCTCTTAGAGCCCTTGCAGTGTCCTATTCCATTGAGAGGAATTGATGCCACGCCTTTGGCCAAGAATAAGCCTCAATGCTGGACCCAGCTGACCATGTGCATGGCTCCTGCACATCAGGAGGTTATTCGCTTTCTGGTGTTGCATAATCTGCATGATGTGGTCGTGTTGGGGTTGCCATGGCTACAAGCCCATAATCCAGTATTAGATTGGAAATCCATGTCGGTGTCCAGCTGGGGTTGTCAGGGGGTACATGGTGATGTTCCATTTCTGTCAATTTCGTCATCCACCCCTTCTGAGGTTCCAGAGTTCTTGTCTGATTACCGGGATGTATTTGATGAGCCCAAGTCCGATGCCCTACCTCCACATAGGGATTGTGATTGTGCTATCAATTTGATTCCTAGTAGTAAATTCCCAAAAGGTTGACTGTTTAATTTATCCGTGCCTGAGCACGCCGCTATGCGCAGTTATGTGAAGGAATCCCTGGAGAAGGGGCATATTCGCCCGTCATCGTCACCATTAGGAGCAGGGATCTTTTTTGTAGCCAAGAAGGATGGTTCGCTGAGACCTTGTATAGATTACCGCCTTCTAAATAAGATCACGGTAAATTTTAGTACCCCTTGCCATTGTTATCTGATTTGTTTGCTCGGATTAAGGGGGCTAGTTTGTTCACCAAGATAGATCTTCGTGGTGCGTATAATCTGGTGCGAATCAGGTGAGGAGATGAATGGAAAACTGCATTTAATACGCCCGAGGGTCATTTTGAGTATCTAGTGATGCCATTCGGACTTGCCAATGCTCCATCAGTGTTTCAGTCCTTTATGCATGACATCTTCCGAGAGTACCTGGATAAATTCCTGATTGTGTACTTGGATGACATTTTGATCTTCTCGGATGATTGGGAGTCTCATGTGAAGCAGGTCAGAACAGTTTTTCAGGTCCTGCGTGCTAATTCTTTGTTTGTGAAGGGATCAAAGTGTCTCTTTGGTGTGCAGAAGGTTTCATTTTTGGGGTTCATCTTTTCCCCTTCTACTATCGAGATGGATCCTGTTAAGGTCCAAGCCATCCATGATTGGACTCAGCCTACATCTCTGAAAAGTCTGCAAAAGTTCCTGGGCTTTGCTAATTTTTATCGTCGCTTCATCTGCAATTTTTCTAGTATTGCCAAACCATTGACTGATTTGACTAAGAAGGGTGCTGATTTGGTCAATTGGTCTTCTGCTGCTGTGGAAGCTTTTCAAGAGTTGAAGCGTCGTTTTTCTTCTGCCCCTGTGTTGTGTCAACCAGATGTTTCTCTTCCGTTCCAGGTCGAGGTTGATGCTTCTGAGATTGGAGCAGGGGCTGTTTTGTCGCAGAGAGGTTCTGATTGCTCAGTGATGAAACCATGCGCTTTTTTTTCCAGGAAGTTTTCGCCTGCTGAGCGAAATTATGATGTGGGCAACCGAGAGTTGCTGGCCATGAAGTGGGCATTCGAGGAGTGGCGTCATTGGCTTGAAGGAGCTAAGCATCGCGTGGTGGTATTGACTGATCATAAGAACTTGACTTATCTTGAGTCTGCTAAGCGGTTGAATCCTAGACAGGCTCGTTGGTCGCTGTTTTTTGCCCGTTTTGACTTTGTGATTTCGTACCTTCCGGGCTCTAAAAATGCTAAGGCGGATGCTCTGTCTAGGAGTTTTGTGCCCGACTCTCCGGGTTTGTCTGAGCCGGCGGGTATCCTCAAGGAAGGAGTAATTGTGTCTGCCATCTCCCCTGATTTGCGGCGGGTGCTGCAAAAATTTCAGGCTAATAAACCTGATCGTTGTCCAGCGGAGAGACTGTTTGTCCCTGATAGGTGGACCAATAAAGTTATCTCTGAGGTTCATTGTTCGGTGTTGGCTGGTCATCCTGGAATCTTTGGTACCAGAGAGTTAGTGGCTAGATCCTTTTGGTGGCCGTCTCTGTCGCAGGATGTGCGTGCTTTTGTGCAGTCCTGTGGGATTTGTGCTCGGGCTAAGCCCTGCTGTTCTCGTGCCAGTGGGTTGCTTTTGCCCTTGCCGGTCCCGAAGAGGCCTTGGACACATATCTCTATGGATTTTATTTCTGATCTTCCCGTTTCTCAAAAGATGTCAGTCATTTGGGTGGTCTGTGATCGCTTTTCTAAGATGGTCCATCTGGTACCCTTGTCTAAATTGCCCTCCTCCTCTGATTTGGTGCCATTGTTCTTCCAGCATGTGGTTCGTTTGCATGGCATTCCAGAGAATATCGTTTCTGACAGAGGTTCCCAGTTTGTTTCAAGGTTTTGGCGAGCCTTTTGTGGTAGGATGGGCATTGACTTGTCTTTTTCCTCGGCTTTCCATCCTCAGACTAATGGCCAGACCGAACGAACCAATCAGACCTTGGAAACATATCTGAGATGCTTTGTTTCTGCCGATCAGGATGACTGGGTGTCCTTTTTGCCTTTGGCTGAGTTCGCCCTTAATAATCGGGCCAGCTCGGCTACCTTGGTTTCGCTATTTTTCTGCAATTCTTGGTTCCATCCTCGTTTCTCTTCAGGACAGGTTGAGTCTTCGGACTGTCCTGGTGTGGATACTGTGGTGGACAGGTTGCAGCAGATTTGGACTCATGTAGTGGACAATTTGACCTTGTCCCAGGAGAAGGCTCAACGTTTCGCTAATCGCAGACGCCGTGTGGGTCCCCGACTTCGTGTTGGGGATCTGGTTTGGTTATCTTCTCGTCATATTCCTATGAAGGTTTCCTCTCCTAAGTTTAAACCTCGTTTCATTGGTCCGTATAGGATTTCTGAGGTTCTTAATCCTGTGTCTTTTCGTCTGACCCTTCCAGATTCTTTTTCCATACATAACGTATTCCATAGGTCATTGTTGCGGAGATACGTGGCACCTATGGTTCCATCTGTTGATCCTCCTGCCCCGGTTTTGGTGGAGGGGGAATTGGAGTATATTGTGGAGAAGATTTTGGATTCTCGTGTTTCTAGACGGAAACTCCAGTATTTGGTTAAATGGAAGGGTTATGCTCAGGAAGATAATTCCTGGGTTTTTGCCTCTGATGTCCATGCTCCCGATCTTGTTCGTGCCTTTCATGTGGCTCATCCTGGTCGGCCTGGGGGCTCTGGTGAGGGTTCGGTGACCCCTCCTCAAGGGGGGGGGGGTACTGTTGTGAATTCTGTGGCAGAGCTCCCTCCTGTGGTCACAAGTGGTACTTCGGCTGATTCTCTCTGTGAGCTTCTGTTGGTGGAGGGAAGTGGTACTGCGGCTTCTGAGTTTCCTCCCTCAGGTGTTCTGGTGAGGTCGTTAGGTGCTTCTCTACTTAACTCCACCTAATGCTTTGATCCTGGCTTCCTGTCAATGTTCCAGTGTTGGACTTATTTTTCCCTGGATCATTCCTGTGGCCTGCTGCTCTGCATAGCTAAGTTCTTCTTTGCTATTTGTTTGCTATTTTTTCTGTCCAGCTTGTCTAATTGTTTTGCTGGAACACTAGACGCAAAGGGTGTACCTCCGTGCCGTTAGTTCGGTACGGAGGGTCTTTTTGCCCCCTTTGCGTGGTTTCCTTTAGGGTTTTGTGTAGACCGCAAAGTTATCTTTCCTATCCTCACTCTGTTAAGAAAGTCGGGCCTCACTTTGCTGAATCTATTTCATCTCTACGTTTGTCTTTTCATCTTAACTCACAGTCATTATATGTGGGGGCTGCCTTTTCCTTTGGGGTATTTCTCTGAGGCAAGGTAGGCTTATTTTCTATCTTCAGGCTAGTTAGTTTCTCAGGCTGTGCCGAGTTGCATAGGCAGAGTTAGGCGCAATCCACGGCTGCCTCTAGTGTTGTTTGGAGAGGATTAGGGATTGCGGTCTGCAGAGTTCCCACGTCTCAGAGCTCGTTCTATGATTTTGGGTTATTGTCAGATCACTGTATGTGCTCTGACCGCTATGTCCATTGTGGTACTGAATTGCCTTTCATAACAGGAGAAAAAATGAAGCCCAAAAAAGAAACCTTCTGCACTCCAAAGAGGCACTTAGACCCCTTCACAAATAAAGCATTATCACGGAGGATCTGAAATACCATCCTGACCTGTTTCACATGAGACTCCCAATCATCGGAAAAAATCAAAATATCATCCAAATATACAATCATGAATTTATCAAGATAACTCCGAAAGATATCATGCATGAATGACTGGAACACAGATGGGGCATTAGAGAGTCCGAATGGCATCACAAGGTATTCAAAATGGCCTTCGGGCGTATTAAATGCAGTTTTCCATTCGTCACCCTGCTTAATACGAACAAGATTATATGCCCCTCGAAGGTCAATCTTAGTAAACCAACTAGCTCCCTTAATCCTAGCAAACAAATCAGTAAGCAATGGTAAAGGGTATTGAAATTTGACCGTGATCTTATTCAAGAGGCGATAATCAATACAGGGTCTCAAGGAGCCATCCTTCTTGGCAACAAAAAAAAACCTGCTCCCAATGGTGAAGAAGATGGCAGAATATGCCCCTTCTCCAAAGACTCCTTCATATAGCTCCGCATGGCGGCATGTTCTGGCACAGACAGGTTGAAAAGTCGGCCCTTAGGGAACTTACAACCTGGAATCAAGTCAATAGCACAATCACAGTCCCTATGCGGTGGAAGGGAAGTGGATTTGGGCTCATCGAATACATCCTGGAGATCTGACAAAAACTCAGGAATTTCAGAAGAGGGGGAAGAGGAAATTGACATCAAAGGAACGTGACCATGAACCCCCTGACAACCCCAACTAGTCACAGATATAGATTTTCAATCTAACACCGGATTATGTACCTGTAACCATGGAAAACCTAGCACAATAGCATCATGCAAATTATTCAACACCAGAAAACGACAATCTTCCTGATGGGCTGGCGCCATGCACATGGTCAGCTGTGTCCAAAACTGAGGTTTATTTTTAGCCAACGGTGTAGCATCAATGCCCCTTAAAGGAATAGGGTTCTGCAAAGGCTGCAAGGGGAAACCACAACGTCTGGCAAATTCTAAGTCCATTAAGTTCAGAGCGGCGCCTGAATCCACAAATGCCATGACAGAAAATGACGATAATGAGCAGATCAAGGTCACAGATAACAGAAATTTAGGTTGTACAGTACTGATGGTAATAGAACTAGCGATTCTCTTTGTACGCTTAGGGCAATCAGAAATAACATGAGCAGAATCGCCGCAGTAAAAACACAACCTATTTTGACGCCTGAATTTTTGTCGTTCAGCTCTAGACAAAATCCTATCACACTGCATAGGCTCAGGGCTCCGCTCGGAGGACAACGCCACAGTGTGCACAACTCTGCGCTCGCGCAAGCGCAGATCAATCTGAATGGCCAGAGACATAGAATCACTCAGACCAGCAGGTATGGGGAACCCCAACATAACATCTTTAACGGATTCAGAAAGACCCTTTCTGAAAACTGCCGCCAAGGCATCCTCATTCCATTTAGTCAATACAGACCATTTTCTAAATTTCTGGCAATACGGTTCTGCCGCTTCTTGACCCTGACACAGAACCAACAAGGTCTTCTCTGCATGATCCACTGAATTAGGTTCATCATACAATAACCCTAGCGCCTGAAAAAAAGTTGTCTACATTAGGCAAAGCAGGATTCCCAGATTCCAGGGAAAATGCCCAATCCTGAGGATCACCACGCAGCAGGGAAATAGCAATTTTAACCTGCTGAATGGGATCACCAGAAGAACGGGGTTTCAGAGCAAAAAACAGTTTACAGTTATTTTTAAAGCTCAAAAATTTGGACCTGTCCCCAAAAAACAAATCAGGAGTTGGAATTCTAGGCTCTAAAACCGGAGTCTGAACGATATAATCGGAAATACCCTGTACTCTAGCAGCAAGTTGGTCCACACGAGAAACCAATTCCTGAACCTCCATGCCAGCGCCTAACTCCTGAGCCACCCAGAGGAAAAGAGGGAAGGAAAGACAAAACAGACTACAGAAAAAAAATGGCTAAGCACTTTCCTTCCCTTCTTTTGAGATGCGTTTAACTCATTGTTGGCCAGTTGTACTGTTATGATCTGGTGGCCTAGGAGCAGCATGTGACGTACTCTGGAGAAGGTGGTACCTGTACTGACCGCAGACCCTGAACTTAGCACCGCAACTAGAAGTAGCCGTGGGATGTACCTAACACTCCCTAGACATCTCGACACAGCCTAAGGACTAACTTCCCCTAAAGATAGAAACGGGACAACTATCTTGCCTCAGAGAAAATCCCCAAAGGATAGACAGCCCCCTACAAATATTGACTGTGAGAGGAGAGGGAAATGACATACGCAGACTGAAATCAGGATTTAGCAAAGGAGGCCTTTCTAGCTAAAAAGAAAGAATAGGACAGAGTACTATGCGGTCAGTATTAAAACACTAGAAAATATCCACCACAGAAAATACAAATCTCCACATCTGACTAAAGACATGGAGGGTATATCTGGACAACATAGTCCTGGATACTCTGTACTCTTGCAGCAAGTTGATCCACACGAGAAAACAAACCCTGAACATCCATGCCAAAGTATATATCCTGAACCACCCAGATATCAAGAGGAAAAGAAAAAAAAGACAAACTAGAGCACAGAAAAAAAAATGGTTCAGAACTTTCTTTTCCTTCTTTTGAGATGCATTTAATTCATTTTTGGCCACTTGTACTGTTATGATACGGTGGTCTACAGTTAGGGCCAGAAATATTTGGACAGTGACACAAGTTTTGTTATTTTAGCTGTTTACAAAAACATGTTCAGAAATAAAATTATATATGTAATATGGGCTGAAAGTGCACACTCCCAGCTGCAATATGATAGTTTCCACATCCAAATCGGAGAAAGGGTTTAGGAATCATAGCTCTGTAATGCATAGCGTCCTCTTTTTCAAGGGACCAAAAGTAATTGGACAATGGACTCAAAAGGCTGCAATTAACTCTGAAGGCGTCTCCCTCGTTAACCTGTAATCAATGAAGTAGTTAAAAGGTCAGGGGTGGATTCCAGGTGTGTGGTTTTGCATTTGGAAGCTGTTGCTGTGAGCAGACAACATGCGGTCAAAGGAACTCTCAATTGAGGTGAAGCAGAACATCCTGAGGCTGAAAAAAAAGAAAAAATCCATCTGAGAGATAGCAGACATGCTTGGAGTAGCAAAATCAACAGTTGGGTACATTCTGAGAAAAAAGGAAATGACTGGTGAGCTTGGGAACTCAAAAAGGCCTGGGCGTCCACGGATGACAACAGTGGTGGATGATCGCCGCATACTTAATTTGGTGAAGAAGAACCCGTTCACAACATCAACTGAAGTCCAGAACACTCTCAGTGAAGTAGGTGTATCTGTCTCTAAGTCAACAGTAAAGAGAAAACTCCATGACAGTAAATACAAAGGGTTCACATCTAGATGCAAACCATTCATCAATACCAAAAATAGACAGGCCAGAGTTAAATTTGCAGAAAAACACCTCAAGAAGCCAGCTCAGTTCTGGAAAAGTATTCTATGGACAGATGAGACAACGATCAACCTGTACCAGAATGATGGGAAGAAAAAAGTTTGGAGAAGAAAGGGAACGGCACATGATCCAAGGCACACCACATCCTCTGTAAAACATGGTGGAGGCAACGTGATGGCATGGGCATGCATGGCTTTCAATGGCACTGGGTCACTTGTGTTTATTGATGACATAAGAGCAGACAAGAGTAGCCGGATGAATTCTGAAGTGTACCGGGATATACTTTCAGCCCAGATTCAGCCAAATGCTGCAAAGTTGATTGGACGGCGCTTCATAGTACAGATGGACAATGACCCCAAGTGTTATGTTTGCTAATGACAGGTGTTATGAAGGCAATCCAGAAACACAGTGTGCTTAGCGATCAGAGCGCACACAGTGATCTGACAAATACCCAAAAATACAAGAACGAGCTCTGAGACGTGGAAACTCTGTAGACTGCACACCTGATCCTATCCTAAACACAACTAAAAGCGGCTGTGGATTGCGCCTAACAACTACCTAGGCAACTCGGCACAGCCTAAGAAACTAGCTAGCCTGAAGATAGAAAAATAGGCCTGACTTGCCCCAGAGAAATTCCCCAAAGGAAAAGGCAGCCCCCCACATATAATGACTGTGAGTAAGATGAAAAGACAAAACGTAGGGATGAAATAGATTCAGCAAAGTGGGGCCCGATATTCTAGGACAGAGCGAGGACAGTAAAGCGAACTTTGCAGTCTACAAAAAACCCTAAAGCAAAACCATGCAAAGGGGGCAAAAAAAACCCCACCATGCCGAACTAACGGCACGGCGGTACACCCTTTGCGTCTCAGAGCTTCCAGCAAAACAAAAGACAAGCTGGACAGAAAAAAAGCAACAAAAAAGGAAAAAGTACTTAGCTATACAGAGCAGCAGGTCACAGGAACAATCAGGAGAAGCTCAGATCCAACACTGAAACATTGACAAGGAGCAAGGATAGCAGCATCAGGCGGAGTTAAGTAATGAAGCAGTTAACGAGCTCACCAGAACACCTGAGGGAGGAAGCTCAGAAGCTGCAGTACCACTTGTGACCACAGGAGTGAATTCAGCCACAGAATTCACAACACCCAAGCATACAGCCAAAGCTACCCAGGAGTTCATGAGTGCCAAAAAGTGGAACATTCTGCAATGGCCAAGTCAATCTCCAGATCTAAACCCAATTGAGCATGCATTTCACTTGCTCAAATCCAGACTTAAGACGGAAAGACCCACAAACAAGCAAGACCTGAAGGCTGCGGCTGTAAAGGCCTGGCAAAGCATTAAGAAGGAGGAAACCCAGCGTTTGGTGATGTCCATGGGTTCCAGACTTAAGGCAGTGATTGCCTCCAAAGGATTTGCAACAAAATATTGAAAATAAAAATATTTTGTTTGGGTTATGTTTATTTGTCCAATTACTTTTGACCTCCTAAAATGTGGAGTGTTTGTAAAGAAATGTGTACAAGTCCTACATTTTCTATCAGATATTTTTGTTCAACCCTTCAAATTAAACGTTACAATCTGCACTTGAATTCTGTTGTAGAGGTTTCATTTCAAATCCAATGTGGTGGCATGCAGAGCACAACTCGCGAAAATTGTGTCACTGTCCAAAAATTTCTGGCCCTAACTGTAGGAGCAACATGGAACGAGCTCTGAAGGAAGTGGTAACTGTACTGACCGCAGTCCCTAAGCTCAACACAACACTAGAAGTAGCCGTGGAATGCTCCTAACTCTCCCTAGGCATCTCGTCACAGCCTAAGAGCTAACTACCCCTAAAGATAGAAGCAGGAAAGCTATCTTGCCTCAGAGAAAATCCCCAAAGGATAGATTAGCCCCCACAAAAAATGACTGTGAGTGGAGAGGGGAAAGACATACACAGATTGAAACCAGGATGAGCACAGGAGGCCAGTCTAACTAAATAGATAAGACAGGATGGAATACTGTGCGGTCAGTATAAAACACTACAAAAATCCACGCAGAGTTTACAAAAAACCTCCACACCTGACTAAAGGTGTGGAGGGCAAATCTGCCTCCCAGAGCTTCCAGCAAGACAGAATTAATTCACACTGATAAGCTGGACAAACATAGAAAGCACAGAATGGATAAGTCCACAATCTATGGACAGAAAATGGCAAGCAAAAACTTAGCTTAGCTGAACTGGTCAGGATAACAGGGAACTCCAAAGAGATGTGAATCCAACCAGGAACCATTTACAAGTGGCACTGGCTGAAGATAGAGCCAGACTTAAATAGCCGAGCAGAAGAGACGATAAGTGGAGGCAGCTGATGACAGCTAACTCCAAGGAGCAGCCATACCACTAGAAACCACAAGAGGGAGCCCAAGAGCAGAACTCACAAAAGTGCCACTTACAACCACCGGAGGGAGCCCAAGAGCGGAATTCACAACAATCTGCATCTCCAGAGATACAGCTTGGCTGCAAAAAATCCTTACACAGACAAAGCTGGACAAGACAAAACATAAAAATGCACAGAATTATAAGGCCCACAGCATGTGGACAGCAAAAACAAAGCCAGAACTTATCTTTGTTGAAAAGAACAGCAAAACAGGAGAGACCAGTCAGGAATGTGAATCCTCCAAAAAACAATGGACAACTGGCACTGACTAAAGGATCAAGCAAGACTAAATAGCCCAGTCCATGCAATAAGTGGACACACCTGATAAATGCTGCGATCCAAAGACAGCAGCACTACCAGTCATAACCACCGGAGGGAGCACAAGAGCAGAATTCACAACAGCATACATATTAGTCCTTACACCCTAAGCTACATGGTATAGGTCACACTCCGTATAAAACTATGTATACTCACAAAGCCAAATCAATTAGTGGCAAAAGGAATGTAAGAAAAATCACCCCCGGTCTATGGAACAGCTTTTGCAGATGGTCATAATTAGCACTCTTGCATGATCCACTGATACAGAAGTTGCTAGCATTGTCTGTGTAGTATTGTATTTGTGATCACTGGATCACTGATGATCATATGATCAAGCTGCAGCTACATGTTATGGGTGCCATATAGCGTTTATTGGATTTATTAAGACTGTTTTGTGCCGAATTTTGCTGTCTCTCTCTAGTTCTATTTTGAGGTACCTGTATACATTGATATGATTTTATATGAATTTTTTGTATAAATAAAACTATTGATTTTTCTTACATTCCTTGTGCCACTAATTGATTTGGCTTTGTGAGTATACATGACTGGAGAGACTGTAGCATTGATCCCAGATTTTTAACCCTGTAGGTGTTATGGTTAATAGCCACTGCGGCTTCTAAGTGATTGACAGAAATGGAAAGAGCAAATTGGTCTACAATTGTTTCCACTATGGTATATCGGCTGCCCAAAAGCCAAATAGCATGACTTTCCTCCAGAGCTGTGTAATTTGCCAATAGAGCACTTTATTGGCCTTAGTCTTTGTAACCATTAATTTAATTAGCTGGAGGAAGTCCATTAAAGGGCTGCACAATTTTCTAAAAATTGGCGAACAGCACCAATTGGTCGGATAATCTTGCCTGGGTTCTGTTCTTCTATATTACCTGAAACCCTTTTGTGAATCACCTTCAGATACTTGGTAGTATATGGGGGCAGATAGACACTCATGTGGTGTGGTGTAAGATACTGTATTTTTCGGACTTTAAAAAGCACCTTTTTCCTCCAAAAAAGGTGTCTGGAGTCTGGATGTACAGGCTCTGGCTGTGGTGGGGAGGTGGGGGAGCGGGATTGGAGGAGCAGCGGGTCACACAGGCAGGAGCCGGCTGCTGTGGCTAAGTCCTGTGCCCGCTGCTAAAGAGAAATTAATATCCACTGCATACCAGGATAGGGATGAGGGGGCGGTGTGTATCAGGATGGGGATGAGGGGACCATATATACCAGGATAGGGTACTTCACTAGTTGCACATTTTGCCTGTTAAGGGGTAGAAATCTCTGTTTCTTTCTCTATCTAGAGGAAAGCAGAAAATGTTAAACCCTCCATCAAGTACCGATATATCAAACTCCATTTTTTAACAAAAGTCAACAAGAAAAGCTAAAAACAGTAGAAAAAAGCAAATAGTTGAATTAGAAGGTACTATTCCTTGTTTATTGGTACAATGGGTATGTTTACATGTAGGTGGTTTATTGAAAGACTCGTGTCATTCATCAGTTTGCATAAATGCTTGCCCCATGCTGTAGAGATATCTGCAACAAATCCCAGTGTGAATGTTCCTTGAAATGTCCCATCTTAGCTAACAAAGTGAAGTAAGAATGTCATCTAATAGAAGAACCTCTTTGTGCCACCACATCTTCAAACTATAATTACAGTGTCCTCGCTTTGAAGAGTTACATTTTCCCACGACACCCCACAACTAAAGTCATCATTAATTACTAATCGTTTATTTTTGGACAAAGCATGTTGTTCTCAATCAAAAATATAGTTCTCCAGTAGTAATTTGTAAGATAATGAGTGAGGAATAATAGTTTACTCCCATAATGTGAATCTGTTGCAAGATTTCACAATACAAACTGCGTACACTATTAAAGGGATCCCTTAGAACAAACAAGGTGATGTATTCACTTTAAAAAATCCAAGTCAAAATGGCTGCAATTTTTTTAATGTGCCACACATGTGCACATGGAGAACAGTGTACAATGTCCTCCCTGTGCACGGACGGCCTTGGGGAACGCAACGCTACTGTAAGCCGCTGTTCCCCTGTGTGTGGTGCTGAAGCCGGCTGTCATCCCTTCTCACCTGCTCTGCTGGTGAGCAGGGGAGAAGGGATGAAAGAAAAAAACAATGTGGGGTCCCCCTAGATTTTTAAACCAACCCAGCAAAACTCACAGGTGCGGGCTGCTTTTCTCAGGCTGGTAAGGGGCCATGGATATGGGCCCCCCCAGCCTAAAAACAGCAGCCCGCAGCTCCCCAGAAAAGGCACATCTATTAGATGCGCCAATTCTGGAGCTTTCCCTGGGTCTTCCAACTTGCCCTGTAGCGCTGGCAAGTGGGGTAATGAGGGGTTAATGTCGCCTTCCGTTTGTAAGCTGACATTAAGCCGGCTTAGTAATGGAGAGGAGTCAATAAGACACCTATCCATTACTAATCCTAAAGTTTGTAAAGGGTTAATCAAACACCACACAGTAAGAAAAAAGTCTTTAAATGAAATAAAACAATATACACAGTTTTGCCATCTTTATTAGTCTGCCACTCCAAGCGAAGCCCTCGATCTCCTGTAAAAAACGTAAAAATAAAAAGCCAAAAAATATACCCATACCTGTCCGGTGTACAGTCAGTCCCACGCCGTAATCCATATCTGGGGAATGTACAGTTTACAACCGGGAGCGGTGCTAATGCGACCACTCCCAGCTGTAAACTACTGTAGAATGAATGATGCGCAGTGGGCGCTGAGTCAGAAACTAGCGGTGACTTCACTGTGTCTGTGCTCGCTCGCAGACATGAACTCCTGTGACCTCAGGACCATGGGAGAATGCAAGTGATGAGGTCAAGGCAGTTCAAGCTCTGTCACAGTAACCTCATCACTGCACTACCCCAGACAATCCGGTAATACCCAATACTGACTGTTTCAAGCTTTTCAATATTACTCAACAATTATTATTTTCATTAATACAAAAAAACACTAAAAAGTTGCTGACAGTTATCTCGGCATGCACAGGTATACGAGGATAGGAAAGATCCAAAATACCCTGGTTATTAAATAAATCAAGCAAAGAACAGGGAACTCAAGCTCTGCACACCCTGCATAGTGTTACCCTGATCCTAGAACTTGTTATACTAGAGGAAACAGGTTCAGAGGACTGATGTACTCAATTGTCAAAAATAGGAGGACAAGTACTAAAATTATGTAAATCATTGGTCTCACGACCTAATCTTGTAAACAAATTTCTGATGGTTAATATGTCTACTGAATTTAAGTAGACCTGTTTACTGAAACAATAAATTGACTCCTGTCATTTTGACCCCTTACATTTGGCATAAAAAGAGGACACATGTCTCTATTGGGCACCCAGTGAGTCAACTACAACCACACAGTCTGTCCCCATTATATTATTCCAAGAAATCATTGAATAAATGATGAACATGTTTAGAGAATTTGTCAAAGACACTACCCAGCTGAGAGCGGCCAGCGCAATCTTGGTAAGTTGCGCCTGTAACCAAAGGAATAATACAGTTGAGTCTCACAGGAGCTGGAAATATGAAAAATTATGAATGCACGGCCCCTAGGGGGAATAGAGAACATACAGTTCTAGAGAAGATTAAATCTTTTGAATTTCAAATTCTCCATGACCCTGGTATTGTCGACGGTGTAGTCTTTAACGGTAAAACACCCCCACCCCTCTTTTTCCCACCCGTGGCCCAATAGCTATCATTCCTATACTCAATAAAAACACGACCACTGTAATTCTTTGGAATGATATAGGCCATAGTAGCTCTTTTATTAAAACATATAACAATAAATACATTGATAACAAAGCAATAATAACATTTTAAAGGCTAGAAGGAGTCCTTGGAGCCCCAAGAATCTGGTGATTGACAACCCATACCGTGAACGTACATAACACCAACTTTACTCCCAGCCGTACAAAACCCTGGCTCGGGAGCACCAAAAACCCAAATGAGGGTTCACTGTTCACGGTAAAAAATCCCAGGAGATCCGGCCACCCCTGCCGGAACTCCCCAACTACCATTCACCAGATTCAAAAGATACCAACACCAAAACAGAGGAGCCATATGCCAAAATGGATCCCCAAAACCAATTTTTACCAACTCCCAGGACTCCCTCCAGCCGCCACGGCCACAATGACCCAAAAGAAAAAACAACCTTGCCATTTAACGATCAAAACCTAACAGAACCCCCTTTTGAAACCAACAATAGGGCGGGAGGGCGGGACTGCTCGCGATCCTCTAAGAGCGGGAAGTGTCAGATTCCTCCCCTAAATTCCCATAAACCCTCGGGCCAGAACCTTCCCCCCACTCATTACCATACTTCCTACACCTCTCCCCCCCATTGTCATGCAGGCCTTCGCCTACGCCGTGGGGGGAGGGGTACGGCTTGCTCCGGCCTTTTCTAGTTCAGCATATTGAAGTAAAAAGTTTAATTTTAGTACAGAGAAAATACAGGTCCTATTACAAGAAAAGAGACCATGGCTGAGTGTCAAGCACCAGTGGTGGTTGGGGGTGCTTACTAAATCCACTTTCAAGAAGATTATTATTATTTATTTATATAGCACCATTAATTCCATGGTGCTGTACATGAGAAAGGGGTTACGTACAGAGTTATAGATATCATAAACAAATTTACAATGACAGACTGGTACAGAGGGGAGAGGACCCTGTCCTTACGGACTTACATTCTATGGGGTAATGGGGAAGAGACAGAAGGTCGGAGGTGCAGCAGCTCTGGTGGTGGTGAGGCGGCAGCTCGGGTAGTGGTGAGTTGGCAGAATGGTTATTGCAGGCTGTAGGCTTTCCTGAAGAGATGGGTTTTCAGGTTCTGTCTGAAGGATCTGAGGGTGGTGGATAATCAGACGTGTTGAGGCGTGGAATTCCAGAGAATGGGGGATATTCGGCAGAAATCTTGGAGGCGGTTGTGTGAGAAACGAATAAGTGTGGAGGAGAATAGGAGGTCTTGGGAGGATCGGAGATTACGTGAGGGAAGATAGTGGGAGATTAGTTCAGAGATATAGGAAGGGGACAGGTTGTGGATGGCTTTGTAGATTAGTGTTAGTAGTTTGAACTGGATTCGCTGGGGAATTGTGAGCCAGTGGAAGGATTTGCAGAGGGGAGAAGCAGGGGAGTAGTGAGGAGAGAGGTGGATTAGCCGGGCAGCAGAGTTGAGAACAGACTGCAAGAGAGTTAGCGGGGAGGCCACAGAGGAGGGTGTTGCAGTAATCGAGGCTGGAGATGATGAGGATATGCACAGGAGTTTTGGTAGATTGTGGGCTGAGGAAGGGACGGATTCTGGCAATATTTTTGAGTTGGAGGTGACAGGAGGTGGCAAGATTTTGGACGTGTGGCTTGAAGGACAGGGCAGAGTCGAGAGTTACCCCATGTACTGCTTCATGAAACTGTCTACTTTTCCAGAGCCAATAGAGGTTATCCATTAGTTCAAAGTACAAGCCAGTAAAGTGGGTGGAATAGTGAAATGGTTTGATGCCCACAAAGGGTATGTTTTTTTCAGGCAAATTGGGGATGTGTTTGTCCACTGGACTACTTTCTTCACAGTGGCATGCTTAGATGTCCTTATGGTCTCAGAGAGATGGTCGATGTCGATGATAGAGGAAGAAAAAAGTGACTAAGTTTTTTGTGTTACAGGTCTTGGTGGGTCCTCAATCAAGACTACTAGAACTGTTTTTAAAAGATTACAAATTTTTTTATGCTCCTCCAGGCCAAACAGAGTCAATGTAACAGAGACCATTTGTCACAATCCATTTTTGGATGCGTGACAGCTTTGGTTCCACTAAGATTGAATGTATGGTGGCTGAGTGGATATCACTGCAGCCTTGCAGCGCTGAGGTCCTGGGTTCAAATCCCATCAAGGACAACATCTGCAAGGAGTTTGTATGTTCTCCCCATGTTTGCGTGGGTTTCCTCCAGGTACTCTGGTTTCCTCCCGCATTCCAAAAGCCTACTGATAGGGATTCTAGATTGTGAGCCCCATTGGGGACAGCGATGATAATGTGTGCAAACTGTAAAGTGCTGCGGAATATGTTAGCGCTATATAAATATTTTTATTATTATGTAGCTTTTTTCTTTTCAGGCCAGTGGGGGTTAATATCCGTTTTCCTTGCTGGCTGTGTACTGCAGTTGCAGAGTTGCAAGCTCAGCTGATGTGGATGGTGACAACTCCCACCATCCTTTAAATAGTCATCAGCTGACTGTTGGTGATAGATTTTCTCTATGGAGACCAGCCTTGCAGTTGCAGCTCTTTGGTGTCAGCTACTTCTGGAGATTTGAAGTCCTGCTTCTGTGTTATCTGCTAAGTGTAGTGTTTATTCCTTGTCTGTCTCATTTTTGCCACTGTCCCCTGTGTTGTATTATTTGCAGTGGTGAGGCTGACGCCCTTGCCGGCCAGTGCACTATCCAGGGCATTGTTAGGTGGCAGCGAGGGCAAGGTTCCTGATGGCAGTGGGGGAAATGACCCACTTAGAGCGTTAGGGGATTTTAGGGACAGGCTCAGGTTTGAGAAGGAGGTGACATCGCTCATTTCCTATCGGAAGAGCCTTCTTCTCCCCTATACAATCCTTTTGTGCATGTGTTGTGCCATCTGCTGACCGACCCCCTGCTGGGACGTGACATATCGTGACATTATTACCAACCTTTTTTTTTTCCGGTGAACCTATGGTGCAAGCAGGGGCTTTGGCTCGCCTGATCCATACACTCATGGATGAGTTAATGGAACTGCGGTCTCAGATGGTGCAGCAGCTCCAGCAAGTGTTTGGGTTCATGGTCTTGGCCCATGTCTTGGCTTAACTGGAGCCCAAGATATCTCTCCCTGATAGGTTCTCTGGAGGGAGAGATAAATTTATTGTATTTAAAGAAGTTTGTAAGCTATATTTCAGGCTTCACCCTCATTTTTCAGGTAGTGACTAACAGCGTGCGGGGTTTAATGTCTCCCTTCTCAAGGGTGATCCTCAATCCTAGGCCTTCTCCCTGATCCTGATAGCATCTCCCTGGCTGAGTCTAGACTCAATAAAATCAAGCTGGTGGGGGGGGGGAAGGAGGCGGCCGGCTGAGGAGTACTACTCAGAGTTTAGGATATGGGCCACTGACACGAAGTGGAACGACCCTGCTCTTAGAAGTCATTTTTGTCAGGGTCTGTCAGCTAGGGTACAGTGCAGTATGCTACTCCTGGTTCATTGGACGCCATCATAGCCCTTGCTATCCGGGTCGATAGACGCCACAAGGAGAGACATACACTTAATCTGCCCCCTGTTGTTCTTTCTAGGGAGGAGGGCACACTGGTGCCGACGGAAGAACCTATGCAGGTGGAAGGAGTCTCTTCTCAAACTGTGTCGCCTGCGGTTAGCACTGTGGACTTATTGGTCATTAAATTAATGTCTGCCTATCTCAAAGTTGGTACTTGTCTCCAAATTCGTGTTCCTCTAGTCATGTGGAGAAAAGTGACTAGGGTGTTTGTATTTTCTCCATCATTTCATCTCAGTGTACCATTCTTGCTGAACTGTTGGTTGGCGTGGTTACTGAGACTATTCCGCTGCTTGTGGATAGTGGAGCCGGAGTCAATTTTGTGGATTCTCGCTTTGTTCAGACCCATGGTCTGATGGGTAGAAAGCTGGAGAGGCCCATTAGTGTTCAGGCAACAGACTATCACTCAAAGGGAGGGTGACCCAAGTCGTAAATAACATTATACTGCGTATAGGGACTCTTCATGAGGAGTCCCTGTCGTGCTACGTCTTGGAGGGAATGACAACTCCCATCATCTTAGGGTTCCCTTCATTGAAGAGACACAACCCGGTCATACAGTGGGTACGGAAAGTATTCAGACCCCTTTAAATTTTCACTGTTTGCTTCATTGCAGCCATTTGGTAAATTCAAAAAAAGTTCATTTTTTCTCATTAATACACACTCTGCACCCCATCTTGACTGAAAAAAGCAGAAATGTAGAAATGTTTTCAATTTTTTTTAAAAAACGGAAATATCACATGGTCATAAGTATTCACACCCTTTGCTCAGTATTGAGTAGGAGCACCCTTTTGAGCTAGCACAGCCATGAGTCTTCTTGGGAATGATGCAACAAGTGTTTCACACCTGGATTTGGAAGTCCTCTGCCATTCTTCCTTGCAGATCCTCTTCAGTTCCATCAGCTTGGAAGGTGAACATTGGTGGACACTGGACAGCCATTTTCAGGTCTCTCCAGAGATGCTCAACTGGGTTTAGGTCAGGGCTCTGGCTGGGCCAGTCAAGAATGGTCACAGAGTTGTTCTGAAGCCACTCCTGTGTTATTTTAGCTGTGTGTTTAGGGTCATTGTCTTCTTGGAAGGTAAACATCCGGCCAAGTCTGAGGTCCAGAGCACTCTGGAAGATGTTTTCATCCAGAATATCTCTGTACTTGGCCGCATTCATGTTTCCTTCAATGACTACCAGTCATTCTGTCACTGCAGCTGAAAAACACCCCCAGAGCATGAAGCTGCCACCACCACCATGTGTCATTGTTGGGATTGTATTGTGCATGTGATGAGCAGTGCCTTTTTTTTCCACTCATATCGCTTAGAATTATCACCAAAAAGGTCTACCTTCGTCTCATCAGACCAGAGAATCTTATTTCTCATAGTCTGGGAGTCCTTAATAAAAAATAAAAAATAAAATCACATGGTCATAAGTATTCAGACCCTTTGCTCAGACACTCATATTTAAGTCACATGCTGTCCATTTCCTTGATGAGCGAACGTGCTCGCCACTACTCGGTACTCACCCGAGTATCACTATGCTCGGTGTACTCGGCGAACACCGAGTATTTCCGGGATTATTCAGTGGGAGCGCGGGTCTCCGCCGTGCAATTCTGGTGCTCTTTAGAGCGCCAATGACAGTGCAGGGTTTGTCAGCCATGCACTGTAATGCTGCAGCCATCTTTATTGTGGTATTACAGTGATTGGCTGGCCGCATAGCGTCATTATGTCTATAAGAGACCTGAGGCCGCCCTGCTCGCCGCTTAGAAGTGTCTAAGGGGTATAGTTTCTCCTTATGGAGAGTGACATACCATCTCTGGCTTGTCAAGGTAAGGAGGCTTATTCGCCGTGCAATGCTCCTCTGAGAAATATAAAAAAGTTAAATGTTCATTTTTATGTAAACATTCCAAAAATTCCTGTGAAACACCTGAAGAGTTAATAAACTTCTTGAATGTGGTTTTGAGCACCTTGAAGGGTGCATTTTTAGAATGGTGTCACACTTGGATATTTTCTATCATATAGACCCCTCAAAATGACTTCAAATGAGATGTGGTCCCTAAAAAAAATGGTGTTGTAAAAATGAGAAATTGCTGGTCAAATGTTAACCCTTCTAACTCCCTAACAAATAAAAATTTAGATTCCAATATTGTGATGTAAAGTAGACATGTGGGCCTGAGTACGCTGATACCCCATATGTGGGGGTAAACCAATGTTTGGGCGCATGCAGAGCTCGGAAGGGAAGGAGCGCCATTTGGAATGCAGACTTAGATGGATTGGTCTGCCGGCTTCACGTTGCATTTGCTGAGCCACTGATGTAACTAAACAGTAGAAACCCCCCACAAGTGACCCCATATTGGAAACTAGATCCCCCTTGGAACTTATCTAGATGCGTAGTGACAACTTTGAACCCCCAAGTGTTTCACTACAGTTTATAACGCAGAGCCGTGAAAATAAAAAATCATTTTTTTCCACAAAAATCATTTTTTAGCCCCCATTTTTGTATTTTCCCTAGGGTAACAGGAGGAATTGGACCCCAAAAGTTGTTGTCCAATTTGTCCGGAGTACGCTGATACCCCATATGTGGGGGGAACCCCCTTTGGGCGCATGGCAGAGCTCGGAAGGGAAGGAGCGCCATATGGAATGCAGACTTAGATGGAATGGTCTGCAGGCATCACATTGCGTTTGCAGAGCCCTTAATGTACCTAAACAGTAGAAACCCCCCACAAGTGACCCCATATTAGAAACTAGACCCCCCAAGGAACTTATCTAGATGTGTTGTGAGAACTTTGAACCCCCAAGTGTTTCACTACAGTTTATAACGCAGAGCCGTGAAAATAAAAAATCATTTTTTTCCACAAAAATAATTTTTTAGCCCCTAGTTTTGTATTTTCCCAAAGGTAACAGGAGAAATTGGAGCCCAAAAGTTGTTGTCCAATTTGTCCTGACTTCTCTCATACCCCATATGTGGGAGGAACCACTGTTTGGGTGCATGGCAGAGCTCGGAAAGGAAGGAGCGCCATATGGAATGCAGGCTTAGGCTGGCGTCACACTAGCAGTATTTGGTCAGTATTTTACATCAGTATTTGTAAGCAAAAGCCAGGAGTGGAACAATTAGAGGGAAAAGTATAATAGAAACATATGCACCACTTCTGCATTTATCACCCACTCCTGGTTTTGGCTTACAAATACTGATGTAAAATACTGACCAAATACTGCTAGTGTGTCGGCAGCCTTAGATGGATTGGTCTGCAGACTTCACGTTCAATTTGCTGAGCCACTGATGTAACTAAACAGTAGAAACCCCCCACAAGTGACCCCATATTGGAAACTAGATCCCCATTGGAACTTATCTAGATGTGTTGTAAGAACTTTGAACCCCCAAGTGTTTCACTTGTTTATAACGCAGAGCCGTGAAAATAAAAAATAATTTTTTTCCACAAAAATAATTTTTTAGCCCCCAGTTTTGTATTTTTCCAAGGGTAACAGGAGGAATTGGGCCCCAAAAGTTGTTGTCCAATTTGTCCTGAGTACGCTGATACCCCATATGTGGGGGGAACCACCGTTTGGGTGCATGGCAGTGCTCGGAAGGGAAGGAGCGCCATATGGAATGCAGACTTAGATGGGTTGGTCTGCAGGCGTCACATTGCGTTTGCAGAGCCCCTAATGTACCTAAACAGTAGAAACCCCCCACAAGTGACCCCTTATTAGAAACTAGTCCCCTCATGGAACTTATCTAGATGTGTTGTGAGAACTTTGAACCCCCAAGTGTTTCACTACAGTTTATAAAGCAGAGCCGTGAAAATAAAAAATCATTTTTTTCCCCACAAAAGTGGTTTTATAGCCCCCCCAAATTTTTATTTTCCCAAGGGTAACAAGAGAAATTGGACCCCAAAAAGTTGTCCAATTTGTAATGAGTATGCTGATATCCCATATGTTGGGGTAAACCCCTGTTTGGGCACACGGGAGAGCTCAGAAGGGAAAGAGCACTGTTTTACTTTTTCAACGCAGAATTAGCTGGAATTGACATCATACACCATGTCGTGCTTGGAGAGCCCCTGATGTGCCTAAACAGTGGAACCCCCCAATTCTAACTGAAACCCTAGCCCCAACCCTAACCCTAGCCCCAACCCTAACCCTAGCCCCAACCCTAGCCCTAACACTAGCCCTAACCCTAGCCCTAACCCTAGCCCTAACCGTAGCCCTAACCGTAGTCCTAACCCTAGCCCTAATCCTAGCCTTAACCCTTGCCTTAACCTTACCCCTAACCCTAGCCATAACCCTAACCCCAGCCCTATCCCTAATCCTAACCCTAGCCCTAATCCTAGCCCTACCCTAACCCTAGCCCTATCCCAATCCCTAACCCTAATGGGAAAATGGAAATAAATACATGTTTTTAATTTTATTATTTTTCCCTAACTAAGCGGGTCATGAAGGGGGGTTTGATTTACTATTTATAGCATTTTTTAAGTGGATTTTTATGACTGACAGCCGTCACAGACTAAAGGACGCTTTTTATTACAAAAAATAGTTTTTGCGTCTCCACATTTTGAGAGCTATAATTTTTCCATATTTTGGTTCACAGAGTCATGTGAGGTCTTGTTTTTTGCAGGACGAGTTGTCGTTTTTATTGGTAACATTTTCAGGCACATGACATTTTTTGATCGCTTTTTATTCCGATTTTTGTGAGGCACAATGACCAAAAAACAGCTATTCATGAATTTCTTTTTGGGGGGCGTTTATACCATTCCACGTTTGGTAAAATTGCTAAAGCAGTTGTATTCTTCGGGTCAGTACGATTAAAGCGATACCTCATTTATATCATTTTTTCATGTTTTGGCGCTTTTATACAATAAAAACTTTTATAGAAAAAATTTTTTTTTGCATCGCTTTATTCTGAGGACTATAACTTTTTTCTTTTTTGCTGATGTTGCTGTATTGCGGCTCGTTTTTTTGTGGGACGAGATGACGTTTTCAGTGGTACCATGATTATTTATATCCGTCTTTTTGATCACGTGTTATTCCACTTTTTGTTCGGCGGTATGATAACAAAGCGTTGTTTTTTGCCTTTTTTTCTTTTTACCGCGTTCACTGAAGGGGTTAACTAGTGGGACAGTTTTATAGGTGGGGTCGTTACGGACGCGGTGATACTAAATATGTGTACTTTTATTGTTTTTTTATTATTATTTAGATAAAGAAATGTATTTATGGGAACAATATTTATGGGGGGGCATCATGTTATAGGGTCAGATCGCTGATCTGACACTTTGCAGAGGACTGTGTCAGATCAGCGATCTGACATGCAGCGCTGCAGGCTTACCAGCGCTTGCTCTGAGCAGGCGCTGGTACGCCACCTCCCTGCAGGACCTGGATGTAGCCCCGCAGCCATTTTGGATCCGGGGCCTGCTGGGAGTAGACGCTCGATACAAGGTGAGCACATCGCCTTGTACCGAGGGTCTCAGGGAAACACGCAGGGAGCCACCTCCCTGCGCGATGCTTCCCTGTATCGCTGCAATGCTGTGATCATGTTTGATTGCAGTGTTCCAGGGGTTGATGTGCCAGGGGCGGTCCGTGACCACTCCTGGCACATAGTGCCCGATGTCAGCTGCGATAGTCAGCTGACACCTGGCCGCGATCGGCCGCGCTCCCCCCGTGAGCGCTGCCGATCGCATATGACGTACTATTCGTCACTGGGTATTAAGTCCCAGGTCACCTCGATGGGATAGTACATCATATGGGATTGAGGGGTTAAGGCTGTGTGCACACGTTCCAGATTTTTCGCGTTTTTTCGCTATAAAAACACTGTAAAACCGCAAAAAAACGCATCCATTAAGCAACCTATTAATAGAATGCAACCCGCAATTGTTGTGCACTCTCGGAAAAATGCATCGCGTTAAAAAACGCAGCATGTTCATTAATTTTGCTGATTTTTCGTGGATTTCCTGCTATTTAATGCATTGGGAAGCCCCAGAAAAAAACGCAAAAAATCTGCAAAAATCCGCACAAAAACGCGAAAAAAAAACACATGCGGATTTCCTGCAGAAAAAGTCCAGTTTTTATCAGGAAATTTCTGCAAAGAATCCTGACATGTGCAGATAGCCTAAGGCCGGCGTCACACTAGCGTATTGCATCCGATGCGAGAGCATCGGATGCGATATGCTAATGACCCTCGGCTGCTGCTCTGCTGCGAGCAGGAGCCGAGTGTCATTCGTCTGTGCTCCGAGCCTCTCGCACAGGGAGGATCGGAGCACAGCTGCGGAGGAGGCAGAGAAACTAATTTCACCATCTCCTCCATTGCTGGGGTCCGCGTTTAGCGCACAGCACTCAGATGATATCCGAGTGATGTGCGCTGTCTCACTCACACCCATAGGATTATATGGGTGTGAGTGAGCCGAGAGTCGGCCGAGTGTCCGTGACAATCGCAGCATGCTGCGATTGTCTTGGACTGAGGAAATCGGCTGACAAAAAAATCGGCTGCTGGGAGCTGCCCCATAGTGTAACATTGGTCCGAGTGCAATGCGATTTTTTATCGCATTGCAATCGTCCGTTTAAGTCGCCAGTGTGACGCCAGCCTAATAGTGTAGGTCTGCAACTGTTCAGTCCACAAATCCTTTTTAGGGCTAATTCGGGGGTCCCGAGATTGCAGCGCTAGGTAGGCAGGGGAGTCTGTGTGCGCATATCCACATCAGTGCAAGGCCTGCAGGCACTGTACGTGGATACATAGCTCTCACTGCATACCTCCAAAAGCTTCATTACTGTCTGCTGCCACTTATTTAATATACAGTATATCTAGCTGCAGTTTTCTGTGGCTTTTTTTTTCTTCACCTGATACCTGCTCCTTTTATTCTAAAGCAATCCATAGCCCTCTTATTTTAACATTTATTTGCTTGTTCACACTGCCTACTAGTGGACAGCCAGGTTATAGAATTCTAAGAACGTGCAAATCTACCATTTTTTTTGTCCCAGACACCAGCTCTGAGTGTGCCAAAAAATCCTTTTTTTGGTTATTTTAAAAATTCTCCAACCCCCCGCCCCCCACAAAAAAAAAATAAAAAAATAAAATTATACAGCCTGTGATGTCAGGCTGAGGCCTGTTGTACCTGTGGTGGAAAGATTCTTGCTTCGCAGACATAAGTTTCATAGTTCTGTCTGCTAGCCTTGTTCCACTTTTTTTTTTTAATTATTCAACCTTTCCCCCAACAAATTATACAGTCTGTTACTTCAAGCTGAGGCCTGATGTATTGGTGGTGGAAAAGTTGCAGCTTTGCAGGCATAAGTTTCATAGTTCTCTCTGCTAGCCTTGTTCCACTTTTTTTTTATATTTTAAAAATCCTCCAAACCCCCCCCCCCAAAAAAAATTATACAGTCTGTTATGTCAGGCTGAGGCCTGTTGTGTCTCTGGTGGAAAAATCGTAGCTTTGCAGGCATAAGTTTCATAGTTCTGTCAGCTAGCCTAGTTCCACTATTTTTTTATTATTTTAAAAATTCTACAAAAACCCCACAAAAATTATACAGTCTGTTTTGTCAGACTGAGGTCTGTTGTATCTGTGGTGGAAAAATTTTAGCTTTGCAGGGATAAGTTTCATAGTTCTGTCTGCTAGTGTTGTTGCACTCATTTAAAATTTTTTGCCAAATTTCACATACAGGTCCTTCTCAAAAAATTAGCATATAGTGTTAAATTTCATTATTTACCATAATGTAATGATTACAATTAAACTTTCATATATATTATAGATTCATTATCCACCAACTGAAATTTGTCAGGTCTTTTATTGTTTTAATACTGATGATTTTGGCATACAACTCCTGATAACCCAAAAAACCTGTCTCAATAAATTAGCATATTTCACCCATCCAATCAAATAAAAGTGTTTTTTAATAACAAACAAAAAAACCAACAAATAATAATGTTCAGTTATGCACTCAATACTTGGTCGGGAATCCTTTGGCAGAAATGACTGCTTCAATGCGGCGTGGCATGGAGGCAATCAGCCTGTGACACTGCTGAGATGTTATGGAGGCCCAGGATGCTTCAATAGCGGCCTTAAGCTCATCCAGAGTGTTGGGTCTTGCGTCTCTCAACTTTCTCTTCACAATATCCCACAGATTCTCTATGGGGTTCAGGTCAGGAGAGTTGGCAGGCCAATTGAGCACAGTAATACCATGGTCAGTAAACCATTTACCAGTGGTTTTGGCACTGTGAGCAGGTGCCAGGTCGTGCTGAAAAATGAAATCTTCATCTCCATAAAGCATTTCAGCCGATGGAAGCATGAAGTGCTCCAAAATCTCCTGATAGCTAGCTGCATTGACCCTGCCCTTGATGAAACACAGTGGACCAACACCAGCAGCTGACATGGCACCCCACACCATCACTGACTGTGGGTACTTGACACTGGACTTCAGGCATTTTGGCATTTCCTTCTCCCCAGTCTTCCTCCAGACTCTGGCACCTTGATTTCCGAATGACAAGCAAAATTTGCTTTCATCAGAAAAAAGTACTTGGGACCACTTAGCAACAGTCCAGTGCTGCTTCTCTGTAGCTCAAAAGTGGCTTTACCTGGGGAATGCGGCACCTGTAGCCCATTTCCTGCACACGCCTGTGCACGGTGGCTCTGGATGTTTCCACACCAGACTCAGTCCACTGCTTCCTCAGGTTCCCCAAGGTCTGGAATCGGTCCTTCTCCACAATCTTCCTCAGGGTCCGGTCTCCTCTTCTCGTTGTACAGCGTTTTCTGCCACATTGTTTCCTTCCAACAGACTTACCATTGAGGTGCCTTGATACAGCACTCTGGGAACAGCCTATTTGTTGAGAAATTTCTTTCTGGGTCTTACCCTCTTGCTTGAGGGTGTCAATGATGGCCTTCTTGACATCTGTCAGGTCGCTAGTCTTATCCATGATGGGGGTTTTGAGTAATGAACCAGGCAGGGAGTTTATAAAAGCCTCAGGTATCTTTTGCATGTGTTTAGAGTTAATTAGTTGATTCAGAAGATTAGAGTAATAGGTCGTTTAGAGAACCTTTTCTTGATATGCTAATTTATTGAGACAGGTTTTTTGGGTTATCAGGAGTTGTATGCCAAAATCATCAGTATTAAAACAATAAAAGACCTGACAAATTTCAGTTGGTGGATAATGAATCTATAATATATGAAAGTTTAATTGTAATCATTACATTATGGTAAATAATGAAATTTAACACTATATGCTAATTTTTTGAGAAGGACCTCTACAAGAGAAAAAAAAATTAGACAGTCTGTTATCTGTGGCTGCGGCCTGGTGTATCTGGGGTGGAAAAATCGTAGCTTCGCAGGCATAAGTTTCATAATTCTGTCTGCTAGCCTTGTTCCACTCTTTTTTTCTTATTTTTAAAATTCTCCAACCCCCAAAAAAATTATACAGTCTGTTATGTTAGACTGAGGCCTGTTGTTTCTGTGGTGGAAAAATCGTAGCTTCACAGGCATAAGTTTCATAGTTCTGTCTGCTAGCCTTGTTCTACTTTTTTTTTTAATTATCCAAAAACCAAACAAAAACTATACAGTCTGTTATGTCAGGCTGAGGCCTGGTGTATCATGGTGGAAACATCGTAGCTTTGCAGGTATAAGTTTCATAGTTCTGTCTGCTAGCCTTGTTCTACTCTTTTTTTGTTATTTTAAAAATTCTCCAACCCCCCAAAAAAAAATGATACAGTCTGTTATGTCAAGCTGAGGCTTGTTGTATCTGTGGTGGAAAAATCGTAGCTTCACAGGAATAAGTTTCATAGTTCTGTCTGCTAGCCTTGTTCCACTTTTTTTTTAAATTATCCAAAAACCACAAAAAAATATACAGTCTGTTATGTCAGGCTGAGGCCTCGTGTATCGGTGGTGGAAAAATTGTAGCTTCGCAGGCATAAGTTTCATTTTCTGTCTGCTAGCCTTGGTCTCCTTTTTTTGTTGTTTTAATTTAAAAATTCACCCCCCAAAAATATATATTTTATACAGTCTGTTATGTCAGGCTGAGGCCTGGTGTATCTGTGGTGGAAAAATCGTAACTTTGAAGGCATACCGATCAGATATAATTTTTCTCCAAATAAATACATTTGTATTGAACTTTTGAAATAGTTCAGTAGTCCATTTAAAATGGGCAAGGCAAGGGGCAAATGACGGGGAAGTGGACGTGAGGCTGATGGTGCATGCAGAGGATGAGGCTGTGGCCAAGCTGAAAGTGGGCCACAACAAAGACCCACATCTTCTCACTCGAACTTCCTGTCCCAGTTTCTAGGGGATCGCAGCACACCACTATTGAAGCCAGAGCAGTGTGACGTGGTTGTTGGTTGGATAGCGGATAATGCTTCCAGTCACTTAGCCACCACCACCATCACCATGTCTTCCACACGGTCAAGTCTGAGTAGCTGTGAGTGCGGCCCGGATATTCCTCACCCTGATCCTCCTTCCTCCCACCATGCCGAGTGGCCTGAGACAACTGATCCCACACTTGTACACTACGAAGAGCTGTTCAGTTTTCCCTTTCAAGATTCCAGACTCTCGGCTGGTCAACTTGAAGTGGGTCCAGATGAGATCGCATGTGGCAATGCCCAAAGCTTTGACTAGCCATGGTCACACGAAGGCGAAGGTGGGAAAGTGTCAAAAGAGGTGGACGATGGTGAAACATAACTGCCAGAAAGTCAGGAGGAGGAGCAGGGTGCGGATGTGGAAGATGCGGTGGTGGATGACATAATGACTGACCCAACCTGGCAGGAGGACATGCAGAGCGAGGACAGTAGCAGACATGTGGAAGGAGGCATATCACCCAACAGGCAGGAAGAAGAAGTGTGGTGGCCACAGACAGAAGGTGTGCATCTGTTCCCCCGTAACACCAACATGAGGGAAGTTGCCATTCCAACTGTTAGAACTTCCCGAGTCTGGTTATTTTTTAAAGACTCTGCCCGATAACCCCAAACAGGCAATTTGCAGCATCTGCCATGCCCGCATCAGCAGGGGTATCAAAACTACCAGCCTGACCACCACCAGCAGGATCAGGCACATGGCAGCAAAGCACCCCACTTTGTGGGTCGAACCCCAGGCTCCAGGAACACTGTCTGCAGGTGACACCACTGCTTCTTCCACTGTTTTGTGTAGAAGCCAATGCCTAGTTCACCGCGCAATGTGAAGATGCCTGTAGAAGATGCTTGTTGTCCACAGTCAAGCAGCACCATCAAGCCCGTCCACATCCTTGTCCCAGCACAGCCTTCAGTTGTCTATACCCCAGTCATTGGAACGCGAACGGAAATACCCAGCCAACGCCCCACAGGCCACAGTACTAAATTCTAATATTTCTCTTCTGCATGCACTCGAATTGTTGCCATTTAGGCTCATTGAGACGGAAGCTTTCCGCAACCTGATGGCAGCGGCCGTCCCAAGGTACTCGGTTCCCAGTCGCCACTATTTCTCCAGTGTGCCATACCGACATTACACCAGCATGTGTCCCACAACATTACTCATGCCCTCAACAATGCTGCTACTGGGAAAGTCCACCTAACCGCAGACACGTGGACAAGTGCTTGTGGACAGGGACAGTACATCTCACTGATGGCACACTGGGTTAACATAGAGGAAGCTGGGACCCAGTCGAACCTTGGGATGGAACACATACTCCCCACGCCGAGGATTGCGGGCCCTACGTCAATCAGGGTTACCCCACAGTCTACAGCTACTGCACCTCCTCTTCCTCCTCTTCAGCCTCCATCTCTGGAAACAACACTTCAGTCAGAAGCTGGAAGCACTGCAGCACTGCCTGCCAAGCGGCAACAGGCTGTGCTGAAGCTAATCTGCATATGTATCGCACCCAGTCACAGGGCCACAAGTCACTCGGTACCGGTTCTTTCTGCTCGGTTATGCGGTTTTCACGGTGGCTGGACCCGGTCGTGACCCTGCTAAGGGGCGTCCAATAAAGGTGATAGTACAGTCTGTCAGGGGTTCGTGACGCCACCTGTGGTGTTCGGTCAGGGTGACCGACGCTGCTGTGGGGTCCACTGGGGTGATGGAATGGCAGGTGGATGGTATACCTTCCCACAGGTGAAGTATGTCCCCAGGGCTTCCCAGTAAGGTACATGGTGATGGTGTGAGGTGCAGGCAATAACGAGGACACAAGGTTGCAGTCTCTTTACCTCTTTACTGAAGGCTTCAATATCCTCAGTCCAGAGCACGTTCAACCGGGCTATCACAGACCGGCCGGTCCGATGGCTCTCCTTTGTGCTGATCTCGTTTACACTGTTCCACAATATCCTTCCCTTCGTGTCTCTCTCCTGGATACCGCCGCAGGGAGTGCAGGCGCGGTTCTGTTACGTTGTGTTCTGTTCGCTAGGCACCTGCCAGGTTCCCACGCCTGACAGGGACCCCCCAGTGCCTTCTCCCTGCAACACCCCCTGCCACGGGATGTTGCCTGGTTCCAACCCAGTCAGCTTCTAACTAACTTCCTCCCCAACCCCTAGTTTTACCAGTGTGAGGAGTGGCCCAATAAATAAAGCCTTTTTCTCCCCCTAGTGGCCGGAGTGTGTAGTGTAATGTGTTCTGGTGATACCTGGTCAGGAGAACTCCTTAGTGCCATCAGACGTACCGCTACTCCCCTTGGTGGCAGAGTGCCATACTGCAACGACCAGGTCTCTGGGGCGCTGCACTCTCCCCCGGTTAAATCCAGTACTCCTGGACTGGGAAGAAGAACAACAATATAATGCAGTGAAAGACATACAAAATTTTTGAATGCTAAGAACAAGTAAATAGAAAAAGTGCTTCCCTTTATGGGAGGTGAGGACGCTTAAACGTTACAAACAATAAAAAGATTAAATATTTTTAAATAACATTTAGAGTATAAATAAGTTTCAGTACCCAGCCGGGTATTCTACTAAGTGCAAATTTTTGAACAATAAACTAACTCTTCGTTTAAGGGCGTATTCGCTGAACCCAATAAAGGCCTACCATAGAATGCTACATAACTCAACTTTTCTTTCTGTTCCAACTTCCCCAATGCAGGACCGCCTAGCTCCTTGGCTGGGACTACCGTCATTGTACCGACCATCTTTCTATATCTCTCAGGAGGACTCTCTCTCTAACCCCTACGGGTTCACTTCCAAACTTTCCTGTACTCAATCTTTGTCAACATTATTAAACTATCTAAATTCTTTAACATTATTAACGTTTCAACCTTTATTAAAGTAATCATCAAACATTCCCTTTAAGAGGGACCCAAGTCTCTGGTGCAGATTCTCTTTCAGCAAGCAAGTTCACAGCAAGCAAGTCCTTCTGCATCATGTCTTCGCAAAGTCTTCTTTGGCTTATAAAACCAGTAGGGAGCACCTTTAAGAAGGTGCAAACTATTTACAAAGCAGTTCTGAATCATTCATCGTCCATGATCCGGCAGTCTTTAAAACAATGATGAATGTGGTGTAACAGTAGAAAAACAATGGAAAACCATAGGGATCCCAGGTAAACGAAGGGATCCCTAGGAGTTAACCCTGGACGGGTTGAAGGTAGCAGCAGGAACACAATGAACTATATACAAATCTCGGGGTTTCGAGGTTTATTCCTATAAGGCCGGCGTCACACACAGCGTAAAACAATACGGTCCGTATATTACGGCCGTAATACGCTGAAAAGTCCCGAAAAAAGTGGTCCGTAGCTCCTCCGTAGGTAGGGTGTGTCAGCGTTTTTTGCGCATGGCATCCTCCGTATGTAATCCGTATGGCATCCGTACTGCGTGGTTTTCTCGCAGGCTAGCAAAACCAACATACCGCTATAGAAGTGATCCATGTGTCCCAAAAAGAAAAGAAAATATATATATACTGTCTATATATATATATATATATATATATATATATATGTCAGTAGACACATATATTAGAGAGAAAAGCCGGTAATTCAGTGCGGTGTACAGTAAAATCACACTGACAGCTTACAGTAGAATAGGTAGAATAAATGTGTACACATAGAATAGGTATATATATATATATATGTCAGTGAGACACATATATGTATATATATTAATATTTATTCCAGCGCTATACAGCTTGAAAGCCGGTAATTCAATTACCGGCTTTTTCTTTCTCCTTCCTAAAACCCGACATGATTTGAGACATGGTTTACATACAGTAAACCATGTCTTCTCTCCATTTTTTTTGCAGATTCCACACTACTAATGTCAGTAGTGTGTATCTGCAAAATTTGGCCGTTCTAGCTCTTAAAATAAAGGGTTAAATGGCGGAAAAAATTGGCGTGGGCTCCCGCGCAATTTTCTCCGCCAGAGTAGTAAAGCCAGTGACTGAGGGCAGATATTAATAGCCTGGAGAGGGTCCACGGTTATTGGCCCCCCCCTGGCTAAAAATATCTGCCCCCAGCCACCCCAGAAAAGGCACATCTGGAAGATGCGCCTATTCTGGCACTTGGCCACTCTCTTCCCATTCCCGTGTAGCGGTGGGATATGGGGTAATGAAGGGTTAATGCCACCTTGCTATTGTAAGGTGACATTAAGCCTAATTAATAATGGAGAGGCGTCAATTATGACACCTATCCATTATTAATCCAATTGTAGTGAAGGGTTAAATAAAACACAAACACATTATTTAAAATTATTTTAATGAAATAAAAACAATGGGTGTTGCAGTATTTTATTCAACGCCCAATCCAGTCACTGAAGACCCTCGTTCTGTGAGTAAAAAAACATAATAAACCAACAATATACTTACCCTCCGCAGATCTGTAACGTCCAACGATGTAAATCCTTCTGAAGGGGTTAAAACATTTTGCAGCAAGGAGCTGTGCTAATGCAGGCTGCTCCTCGCTGCAAAACCCCAGGGAATGAGGCTAAAAATAGATCAATGATCTATATTTAGCTTCATTTGCGGTGAGGCGCCCTCTGCTGGCTGTTCATAGATCGTGGGAAATTACCTAGAAAGCTCCCTGGCTCCCTGGCTTTCTAGGTAATTTCCCACGATCTATGAACAGCCAGCAGAGGGCGCCTCACCGCAAATGAAGCTAAATATAGATCATTGATCTATTTTTAGCCTCATTCCCTGGGGTTTTGCAGCGAGGAGCAGCCTGCATTAGCACAGCTCCTTGCTGCAAAATGTTTTAACCCCTTCAGAAGGATTTACATCGTTGGACGTTACAGATCTGCGGAGGGTAAGTATATTGTTGGTTTATTATGTTTTTTTACTCACAGAACGAGGGTCTTCAGTGACTGGATTGGGCGTTGAATAAAATACTGCAACACCCATTGTTTTTATTTCATTAAAATAATTTTAAATAATGTGTTTGTGTTTTATTTAACCCTTCACTACAATTGGATTAATAATGGATAGGTGTCATAATTGATGCCTCTCCATTATTAATTAGGCTTAATGTCACCTTACAATAGCAAGGTGGCATTAACCCTTCATTACCCCATATCCCACCGCTACACGGGAATGGGAAGAGAGTGGCCAAGTGCCAGAATAGGCGCATCTTCCAGATGTGCCTTTTCTGGGGTGGCTGGGGGCAGATATTTTTAGCCAGGGGGGGGCCAATAACCGTGGACCCTCTCCAGGCTATTAATATCTGCCCTCAGTCACTGGCTTTACTACTCTGGCGGAGAAAATTGCGCGGGAGCCCACGCCAATTTTTTCCGCCATTTAACCCTTTATTTTAAGAGCTAGAACGGCCAAATTTTGCAGATACACACTACTGACATTAGTAGTGTGGAATCTGCAAAAAAAATGGAGAGAAGACATGGTTTACTGTATGTAAACCATGTCTCAAATCATGTCGGGTTTTAGGAAGGAGAAAGAAAAAGCCGGTAATTGAATTACCGGCTTTCAAGCTGTATAGCGCTGGAATAAATATTAATATATATACATATATGTGTCTCACTGACATATATATATATATATATACCTATTCTATGTGTACACATTTATTCTACCTATTGGACTGTAAGCTGTCAGTGTGATTTTACTGTACACCGCACTGAATTACCGGCTTTTCTCTCTAACACCGCTGCGTATTTCTCGCAAGTCACACTGCTTGTCCGTGTGTAATCCGTATTTTTCACGCTTCCATAGACTTTCATTGGCGTATTTCTTGCGCAGTACGGTGACAAACGCAGCATGCTGCGATTTTGTACGGCCGTAGAAAGCCGTATAATACTGATCAGTAAAATACGGCAAATAGGAGCAGGGGCATAGAGAATAATTGTGCCGTATTTTTTGCGAGTTTTACGGACGTAGATTCTGCGCTCTTACGTCCGTAAAACTCGCAAGTGTGACGCCGGCCTAATAGGTTGCAAGGCATCCAT
Source organism: Ranitomeya imitator (assembly GCF_032444005.1). NCBI lineage: Eukaryota > Metazoa > Chordata > Amphibia > Anura > Dendrobatidae > Ranitomeya > Ranitomeya imitator. The sequence goes on along the minus strand of NC_091286.1, from coordinate 582,718,711 downwards.
CGGTAGGGGACTCTTCCCGGCCGTGGAAGTTCCGGTCCCGTGATCTCGCCCGTTGCAGTGTCCTTGTCATGGTTTCGTCGCTCAGGTGCGGACAAGTCACCCGGTTTCTGAATCCGTATATCGGCTTGAGCTGCCAGTTCTGTAGCAGCGATGATGCATACTGTGGTGACAGGGGTGGAATTCGTCAAATCCGTGTTAGTCGTGGTCAGGACTGCAGGTGGCGCCACTACCAGCTCGCATCTGTGAACGTTCCGGGCGCACCACCCCTGCGCACTCCGATAGCGGGTGTACGTCACCTGATCCCCTTGGTACAGCAGCTGATTATCCCATCTATCATGGCGCGGAGCCCTCACGCTGTAGCTAGTAAAGAAGACTTCCGTCGGTAGCCCCGGTTCCTGTATATAGCCCCAACCTCGCTTCGGGTGAAAGGCTACCACAGTTCCCCGCTTTACCGGACTTCCTTTACTGCGTCCTGTCTTTGGTTCTGGTACTTTCCGTGGGTCACTTTGTTCTGTCTCTTGTCGGTCTTTCCAGTGTAAAATCAGGCATTGTTTATACTGTTCCCAGGTGAGCACAGCGATGCTGAGGCCCTCCTGTCTGGTCCCGTCTGGCCCTATTCTCGCGTTATCCCATTGGAAAATCACCCCCTCGGTGCTTACGCACAGCGGTGTCCCCATAGTTGTTGGTAGCGGAGGCACCAGCTTCTCCATGGTGCCAGGGGTTATAGCCACCAGTTCAGGGGCAGGGAGTCGGTCACTGTCAGGATGGGGAGCTGTCGTGGGAACCGGATCGGTCATGAGGGCAGGGGCGTTTTCCGTACCTCCGTCTGATATGGTTCCACCGATGCCGATCGGTTCCGTTGATAAGGCCGCTGGAATCGGCTACGGCTCGCACTGCGGTTCTCCCGACGCGGCTCTCGGTGGCGGCTCCGATCTCCATAGCTTCGCATCGGCTGGCTCCTCGCTCGGGATAGGCTAACTCGGCTCCTCCACCCACGACCCCGGAAAATCTGGGTCCTCCTCCGGTTGGCGGGGACAAGCCAGGATCACTTCTTCGCTGCTCGGGTACCCTTTGGTCGTCATCCCCTCTCCGGGATCTGCAATGGCACTCCCACGCTGCTCCTCCATTTCCTGGGGGTCGGGTTCCTCCTTGCCTTGGTTCCTGCCGTTGCAACTCAGGGGGCGGTTCTCCTCTGCTTCGGGGCAGATCGTCCTCCCGCAACAGTAATCGGAGGGGGCGGTCAGTACTTCTGGCGCCACTTTGATAGTCTCCTCCCATGGCACGCCCTCCTTCTTCTCCTGCGCTCCTCGTGGCGCGGCAATGGCGGCGGTTCTGGCGGGAATCTTGCGGCAATAGCAGTACACAGTCTTTGCAATAAATCACAATTCCAACACATCTCAATCACAGTTCCAAGGCACACATGACCCAATTCTTCAGGCTTAAGTATGATCCTGTTCGTGACGCCAAGTTGGATCGCCCCCAGACACAGGGCCACAAGTCACTCGGTACCGGTCCTTTCTGCTCGGTTATGCGGTTGTCACGGTGGCTGGAGCCGGTCGTGACCCTGCTAAGGGGCATCCAATAAAGGTGATAGTACAGACAGTCAGGGGTTCGTGACGCCACCTGTGGTGTTCGGTCAGGGTGACCGACGCTGCTGTGGGGTCCGCTGGGGTGATGGATTGTCAGCTGGATGGTATACCTTCCCACAGATGAAGTATGTCCCCAGGGCTTCCCAGTAAGGTAGATGGTGATGGTGTGAGGTGCAGGCAATAACGAGGACACAAGGTTGCAGTCTCTTTACCTCTTTACTGAAGGCTTCAATATCCTCAGTCCAGAGCACGTTCAACCGGGCTATCAGAGACCGGCCGGTCCGATGGGCACATCTAGAGTTTCCTTCGCAGATGGAAATCGTTGCCTACCAATAGCGCCTGTGTGTTGTAGTCCTACCCTGCTGAGCATTCGGAATAGTCCTCACAACTGCTGCTCTCGTTCGTTCGTTCTCTATAGCTTTCTTTCTCTCTCTCGTTCTTTGGTTCCAGATGTTACTAGTTTCTAACGTCCCCCAGATATGTTATGGCTAGGACGCCACCCGTTTGACGGGAAGGCTTGGAGGTCTTCCGGGATCCTAGAGACGCCACTCTCCCAATGTTGCCCCCTATGTCTTCGTAGGTGTAGAAGGTAGACAGCCAACCTATGATTAACTGTCCAGCGGAATTTGAAGTAAGGCCTGAAGTCAGTTACTCCTACGGTGATCCGGCCACCGACTACGCGCCTCAGTAAGATGTTGCCTCTCTCTCGGCACGACTCTTACTGGCTCTCCTTTGTGCTGATCTCGTTTACACTGTTCCACAATATCCTTCCCTTCGTGTCTCTCTCCTGGATACTGCCGCAGGGTGTGCAGGCGCGGTTCCGTTACGTTCTGTTCTGTTCGCTAGGCACCTGCCAGGTTCCCACGCCTGACAGGGACCCCCCTGTGCCATCTCCCTGCAACACCCCCTGCCACGGGATGTTGCCTGGTTCCAACCCAGTCAGCTTCTAACTAACTTCCTTCAAAACCCCTAGTTTTACCAGTGTGAGGAGTGGCCCAATAAATAAAGCCTTTTTCTCCCCCTAGTGGCCGAAGTGTGTAGTGTAATGTGTTCTGGTGATACCTGGTCAGGAGAACTCCTTAGTGCCATCAGACGCACCGCTACTCCCCTTAGCGGCAGAGTGCCATACTGCAACGACCAGGTCTCTGGGGCGCTGCACATATAATTGACAAACCGCACAATGTAGAAGAGTTGTGGACAGCGCTGAAAGACCAGCCAGATACTTGGATGACACCGCTGAACCTACAGCCAGGCTTGGTCATGTATGACAATGCGATATGCTGAAAAAAAAGACTAAATAGCCACAGCCAGCTCACCGATCCACGCAGGTGCACGGAACTTCATCTCGGACCAGGATGAGTGAATAGCAGAAGGAATAGAAGAAAGGCATTCCAGCTCCTTTAAAAATTTCAAAAACTTTATTTCTCCATTAAAATGCGAAACAGCAATCCTTGCCTTAGTGCGAAAATGTGAGTGCAGAGTACATGCGACGCGTTTCGATCTAAATGATCTTACTCAATGCATGATGTTTGGCAAACTGCGGTGGCTATTAATATACAGATGGACCAATCTCTTCACTGATACAAGTCACATGACTCATTGCCACAGGTCCTATACATGTGAACTCCACCGCAGCTGCAAGAGATGAACAAACAAATAAGCCAAGGTAACACAACATACTTAAAAAATGTAGATACACAATAATAAAAACAATAATACAATAAGTAACTAGCAGTAATGATACATGATCTCATTTTTACGATTTAGACCAAATGGGTGTCTTGTTCCCAAATTAAAAATCCAGAAAGCTTCTCTGGTCAGAAGCTGTCTTTTGACATCTCCACCTCGCTGTGATAAATTAATATGCTCTATGCCCTGGATTGTCATGGTAGATGTATTCCCTTCGTGGTGCACATTAAAATGCTTGGCGACAGCTGATATATTTTTACTAGCGATGTCATTTCTTCCTAAGTCCCTTAAGTGTTCAGATATCCTAGTCTTCAGCTTTCTGGTCGTGCAGCCTATATACGCTGCATTGCATTCAGTGCAATCGATTTTATAAACCACGTTCTTAGTGTGACAATTAATGAAACTTTTTATGTGATAGGTTTGGGTTTTATCTCTGTTCTGGAACATATTTTTTACCAGTGCATTATGGCAAGTGGTACAAGCGGCAACTCCACACTTATAAAAACCTTTACATTCAAGCCAGGTTTTGGAAACCGGCTGTGAAGAAAAGAAACTCGGCGATAAAGAGTTGCCAATAGTGGGCGCCCTTCTCGCCACAACGTTAAGACCATCCCTAAGGATTTCAGAGAGAAAATCATCTTCTTTTAATAAAGGTAACCTTTTCAAAATAATATTTTTTATCTCCTGAAATTGAGTGCTATACTGAAAGCACACATACGGTTTTTTCTTTCTGGCCTCTTTTTCTTTGTTTTTTTCTTTGTCATGGGTCAAAAGACTATCTCTGGGCTTACTATCCACTATTTTTTGTGCTCTGCTGAGGGTCCAATCTGGATACCCTCTTTTTTTTAATTTAGTTTTTAACAAAGAAAACTCCTCTTTGCTTGCCGTATCTTTACTACAATTTCTTTTGAGCCGCGTGTATTCCCCAACGGGAATCGATTTGACGGTATGTTTAGGGTGGCTACTTTTAGCGTGTAGTACCGTGTTCCCACTGATGGGTTTAACATGCGTTTTACTATTGATGATCTCATCGTTTACACCCATTAGATCAATATCCAGGAAGGAGATTTCATTCTGGTTCCATCTGTGGGTGAATCTAATGCCATAATCGTTCCCATTAATGTACTCCATGAAGTCCGGCACGGTAGACACATCGCCACCCCAGATGATAAGGGTGTCATCAATGTATCTACCGTACCAGACAAGGAGACTGGCAAAAGGGTTATCTGCACAATAAATGAAATTACGTTCCCAATACGACATAGTAAGATTAGCTAATGAGGGTGAATATTTAGCCCCCATCGGAACACCTGTTCTTTGCTCATATACCGTTTTTTCAAAGGAAAAAATGTTGTGCTTCAAAAGAAAAAAAGTGACATCCAGGACATAATTAGTAAAGTCTTGTGTATAAGTACTGAAATTTTCCAAATAGAAACGTACCGCTTCCATGGCCAATGTGTGTGGGATACACGTGTATAATGAAATTACATCACAACATAGCCATGAATGGTTTTCGTTCCACACTTTGGTAGAAAAAGTTCGGAGGACCTCTCTGGAATCTTTAATGTGACCGGGTAATTTGACTACAAGCGGTTGTAAGATGGAATCCACCCACTCACATAAATGCTCATTCATTGAGCCTATGCCCGAAACTATTGGTCTCATTGCTGGTAAACCCACCCCTTTGTGTACTTTAGGCAAACCATATAGTATGGGCATTTTAGGAGGGGGAACACGAAGGGAATACATCTACCATGACAATCCAGGGCATAGAGCATATTAATTTATCACAGCGAGGTGGAGATGTCAAAAGACAGCTTGAAACTGAAATCATGGATCGCAAAAAACGGAAATTCGAGAGAGATCTCAAAGATTATGCCTCGGATAAAGTTTATGAGTGGGGTCAGTGGGACAGAAATTATAAATCCCCGAGATCCATTTTAGTCAAATTACCCGGTCACATTAAAGATTCCAGAGAGGTCCTCCGAACTTTTTCTACCAAAGTGTGGAACGAAAACCATTCATGGCTATGTTGTGATGTAATTTCATTATACACGTGTATCCCACACACATTGGCCATGGAAGCGGTACGTTTCTATTTGGAAAATTTCAGTACTTATACACAAGGCTTTACTAATTATGTCCTGGATGTCACTTTTTTTCTTTTGAAGCACAACATTTTTTCCTTTGAAAAAACGGTATATGAGCAAAGAACAGGTGTTCCGATGGGGGCTAAATATTCACCCTCATTAGCTAATCTTACTATGTCGTATTGGGAACGTAATTTCATTTATTGTGCAGATAACCCTTTTGCCAGTCTCCTTGTCTGGTACGGTAGATACATTGATGACCCCTTATCATCTGGGGTGGCGATGTGTCTACCGTGCCGGACTTCATGGAGTACATTAATGGGAACGATTATGGCATTAGATTCACCCACAGATGGAACCAGAATGAAATCTCCTTCCTGGATGTTGATCTAATGGGTGTAAACGATGAGATCATCAATAGTAAAACGCATGTTAAACCCATCAGTGGGAACACGGTACTACACGCTAAAAGTAGCCACCCTAAACATACCGTCAAATCGATTCCCGTTGGGGAATACACGCGGCTCAAAAGAAATTGTAGTAAAGATACGGCAAGCAAAGAGGAGTTTTCTTTGTTAAAAACTAAATTAAAAAAAAGAGGGTATCCAGATTGGGCCCTCAGCAGAGCACAAAAAATAGTGGATAGTAAGCCGAGAGATAGTCTTTTGACCCATGACAAAGAAAAAAACAAAGAAAAAGAGGCCAGAAAGAAAAAACCGTATGTGTGCTTTCAGTATAGCACTCAATTTCAGGAGATAAAAAATATTATTTTGAAAAGGTTACCTTTATTAAAAGAAGATGATTTTCTCTCTGAAATCCTTAGGGATGGTCTTAACGTTGTGGCGAGAAGGGCGCCCACTATTGGCAACTCTTTATCGCCGAGTTTCTTTTCTTCACAGCCGGTTTCCAAAACCTGGCTTGAATGTAAAGGTTTTTATAAGTGTGGAGTTGCCGCTTGTACCACTTGCCATAATGCACTGGTAAAAAATATGTTCCAGAACAGAGATAAAACCCAAGCCTATCACATAAAAAGTTTCATTAATTGTCACACTAAGAACATGGTTTATAAAATCGATTGCACTGAATGCAATGCAGCGTATATAGGCTGCATGACCAGAAAGCTGAAGACTAGGATATCTGAACACTTAAGGGACTTAGGAAGAAATGACATCGCTAGTAAAAATATATCAGCTGTCGCCAAGCATTTTAATGTGCACCACGAAGGGAATACATCTACCATGACAATCCAGGGCATAGAGCATATTAATTTATCACAGCGAGGTGGAGATGTCAAAAGACAGCTTCTGACCAGAGAAGCTTTCTGGATTTTTAATTTGGGAACAAGACACCCATTTGGTCTAAATCGTAAAAATGAGATCATGTATCATTACTGCTAGTTACTTATTGTATTATTGTTTTTATTATTGTGTATCTACATTTTTTAAGTATGTTGTGTTACCTTGGCTTATTTGTTTGTTCATCTCTTGCAGCTGCGGTGGAGTTCACATGTATAGGACCTGTGGCAATGAGTCATGTGACTTGTATCAGTGAAGAGATTGGTCCATCTGTATATTAATAGCCACCGCAGTTTGCCAAACATCATGCATTGAGTAAGATCATTTAGATCGAAACGCGTCGCATGTACTCTGCACTCACATTTTCGCACTAAGGCAAGGATTGCTGTTTCGCATTTTAATGGAGAAATAAAGTTTTTGAAATTTTTAAAGGAGCTGGAACGCCTTTCTTCTATTCCTTCATGTGTGACAATGGCCGGAACCTAGTGGCAGCTCTATGGCAAGGTGAGCTCACACATATATTTTGCCTGGTCCATGTGCTTAACCTCGTGGTTCAACGTTTTCTGAAAAGCTACCCAGAGCTGCCGGATCGGCTAGTAAAAGTACGCCGTCTGTCTGTCCATTTTAGAAAGTCAGCTGCAGCTTCAGTCGCCCTTGTCGTGCTTCAGCAGCGTTTGCAGCTTCCGGCCCACTGACTGGTGTGTGATGTCCCCACACATTGGAAATCTACGCTGCATATGTTGGAAAGGATTTGTGAGCAGAAGAGGGCAGTTGTTGACTACCAACATCAACAAGTTCATCAATATTCAGTTCAGACTCCACACATAAGACCTCAGGAGTGGACATGGATGTCAGATATATGTACCTCACCAAGATGGTGAGCGGTGATGACGCCATAATTTGGGTCACCATCCCGCTTCTCAGCATTCTGAAAACCTCTCTGGTCACAAATAAAGAGGATGCATTGCAATCAGAGCACGAGGACATGGACCAAGGAACCATACTGGGGATTACACTCAGCTCAGCCTCATGTCTTCCCAACGTGGATTGGTAGGTAATGAGTGGGAGGAGGAAGAACAGGAGGTACTTTCATGCGCTATAGATGGTACTACAAGCACAGCTGTCATACCGTCTGTTCAGCGGGAATGGCCTGGGGACAGGGAGTAGGAGGATAAGGATGAGGAGGAGGACAGCATGGTCAGTAGTCCTGTTGGTGAGGACACAGATGTCTTGCCTGTTAGCAGTCTGGCACACATGGCTGACTTTATGTTGCGCTGCATTTCACGTGACCCTCGCATTATAAAATTTTTTGGTGACACTCATTATTGGTTGGTGACACTTCTAGACCCACGCTACAAGGAGAACTTTCAATATCTGCTGCCAGAGGCAGAGAGGTGTACTAATATGTAACAGTACCAGAGGGAGGGCCCTTGTAGTGGAATTACTTAGGAAATTTCCATGCGAGAACGCTGGCAACAGACGTCAGAGTTTGTTGTACAACCAAGGAGTCCAAGCGAGAGAGACAGAAGTACAATCCAGCTCAGGAAGGGGAACAGATGCGCCTTTTCTGGGGTGGCTGGGAGTACATGTTTTTAACCAGGGGGGCAATAACCATGGTCCCTCTCTAGGCTATTAATATCTGCCCTCATTCACTGGCTTTCCCATTCTGGTGGAGAAAATTGCGCGGGAGCCCACGCCAGTTTTTTCTGTGATTTAACCCTTTATTTTAACACCTAGAGCCCCCAAATTTTACACACAGACACTTCTAACATTATTAGTGAGGAATACAGTATGTGAAAAAAAGGGATATGAAATGGTTTACTGTATGTAAACCATGTCTCATATCCTGTCGGGTTTGATAAGGAGATAGCAAAAGCCGTCAATTGAATTACCGACTTTTAAGCTATCTAGCTCTGTATTAAATATATATATGTGTCTCAATGACATATATACAGTGGGGCAAAAAAGTATTTAGTCAGTCAGCAATAGTGCAAGTTCCACCACTTAAAAAGATGAGAGGCGTCTGTAATTTACATCATAGGTAGACCTCAACTATGGGAGATAAACTGAGAAAAAAAATCCAGAAAATCACATTGTCTGTTTTTTTATCATTTTTTTTGCATATTATGGTGGAAAATAAGTATTTGGTCAGAAACAAACAATCAAGATTTCTGGCTCTCACAGACCTGTAACTTCTTCTTTAAGAGTCTCCTCTTTCCTCCACTCATTACCTGTAGTAATGGCACCTGTTTAAACTTGTTATCAGTATAAAAAGACACCTGTGCACACCCTCAAACAGTCTGACTCCAAACTCCACTATGGTGAAGACCAAAGAGCTGTCAAAGGACACCAGAAACAAAATTGTAGCCCTGCACCAGGCTGGGAAGACTGAATCTGCAATAGCCAACCAGCTTGGAGTGAAGAAATCAACAGTGGGAGCAATAATTAGAAAATGGAAGACATACAAGACCACTGATAATCTCCCTCGGTCTGGGGCTCCACGCAAAATCCCACCCCGTGGGGTCAGAATGATCACAAGAACGGTGAGCAAAAATCCCAGAACCACGTGGGGGGACCTAGTGAATGAACTGCAGAGAGCTGGGACCAATGAAACAAGGCCTACCATAAGTAACACACTACGCCACCATGGACTCAGATCCTGCAGTGCCAGACGTGTCCCACTGCTTAAGCCAGTACATGTCCGGGCCCGTCTGAAGTTTGCTAGAGAGCATTTGGATGATCCAGAGGAGTTTTGGGAGAATGTCCTATGGTCTGATGAAACCAAACTGGAACTGTTTGGTAGAAACACAACTTGTCGTGTTTGGAGGAAAAAGAATACTGAGTTGCATCCATCAAACACCATACCTACTGTAAAGCATGGTGGTGGAAACATCATGCTTTGGGGCTGTTTCTCTGCAAAGGGGCCAGGACGACTGATCCGGGTACATGAAAGAATGAATGGGGCCATGTATCGTGAGATTTTGAGTGCAAACCTCCTTCCATCAGCAAGGGCATTGAAGATGAAACGTGGCTCGGTCTTTCAACATGACAATGATCCAAAGCACACCGCCAGGGCAACGAAGGAGTGGCTTCGTAAGACGCATTTCAAGGTCCTGGAGTGGCCTAGCCAGTCTCCAGATCTCAACCCTATAGAAAACCATTGGAGGGAGTTGAAAGTCCGTGTTGCCAAGCGAAAAGCCAAAAACATCACTGCTCTAGAGGAGATCTGCATGGAAGAATGGGCCAACATACCAACAACAGTGTGTGGCAACCTTGTGAAGACTTACAGAAAACGTTTGACCTCTGTCATTGCCAACAAAGGATATATTACAAAGTATTGAGATGAAATTTTGTTTCTGACCAAATACTTATTTTCCACCATAATATGCAAATAAAATATTAAAAAAACAGACAATGTGATTTTCTGGATTTTTTTTTCTCAGTTTGTCTCCCATAGTTGAGGTCTACCTATGATGTAAATTACAGACGCCTCTCATCTTTTTAAGTGGTGGAACTTGCACTATTGCTGACTGACTAAATACTTTTTTGCCCCACTGTATATATATATATATATGCAGCGCCCCAGAGATCTGGTCATTGCAGTATGACACTCTGCCACTAAGGGGAGTGATGGTACGTCTGATGGAATTCTACTGACCAGGTATCACCAGCACACATTACACTTCACACTCCGGCCACTAGAAGGAGAAAAAGGCTTTATTTATTGGGCCACTCCTCACACTGGTAAAAATAGGGGTTGGATAGGAAGTTAGTCAGAAGCTGACTGGATTGCATTCAGGCATCATCCCGTGGCAGGGGGTGTTGCAGGGAGAAGACACAGGGGGGTCCCTGTCAGGCGTGGGAACCTGGCAGGTGCCTAGCAAACAGAGCAGAACGTAACGGAACCGCGCCTGCACACCCCGCGGCGGTATCCCAAGAGAGAGACACGAAGGGAAGGATATTGTGGAACAGTGAGAAACGAGATCAAGCACAAAGGAGAACCAGTAGCAGTCGTGCCGTGAGACCGAGGCAACATCCTACTGAGGCGCGTAGCCGGTGGCCGGAACATCGCGGGAGTAACTGACTCTAGGCCTTACTTTGAACTCCGCAGGACAGCTAATTATAGGTTGGCTGTCTACCTTAAATTTCCTACGAAGACATAGGGGGCAACGCGTGGAGAGGGGCGTCTCTAGGGTCCCGGAAGAGCTCCGAGCCTTCCCGTCATATGGGTGCGTCCTAGCCATAACATACTGGGGGACGAGAAACTAGTAACATCTGGAACAAGCAAGAGAGAATTAGAAAGAAGGTACGAATGAGAACAGAAGTTGTGAGGACTATTCCGAATGCTCAGCAGGGTAGCACTACAACACACAGGCGCTAGTGGTAGGCACTGATTTCCACCTGCAAAGGGAACTCTGGATGTGCCCATCGGACCGGCCGGTCTCAGATAGCCCTGTTAAGCGTGCTCTGGATTGAGGATCCTGAAGTCTTCAGTAAAGAGGTAAAGAGACTGCGACCTTGTGTCCTTGTTATTGACTGCACCTCACACCATCACCATCCACCTTACTGGGAAGCCCTGGGGACATACTTCCCCTGTGGGAAGGTATACCATCCAGCTGCCATTCCATCACCCCAGCGGACCCCACAGCAGCGTCGGTAACCCTGACCGAACACCACAGGTGGCATCACAAATCCCTGATAGACTGTACCACCTTTATTGGACACTCCTTAGCAGGGTCGCGGACCGGGTCTAGCCACCATGACAGCCTCAGAACCGAACCAGAGAGGCCCGGTACCAAGAACGCGTGGCCCTGTGTCTGGGGGCGCTCCATATATATATATAAATATATACTTATACTATGTGTAGACATTTATTCTATCTATTCTATTCTAACCTGTCAGTGTGATTTTACTGTACACCGCACTGAATTGCCGGCTTTTCTATAGAACACCGCTATTTCTCCCAAGTCACACTGATGGTCCGTGTGTAATCCGTATTTTTCTCACCCCCATAGACTTTCATTGGCAGATTTTTTGCGTAATACGCTGACAAACGCAGCATGCTGTGATTTTCTCAGCTCGTAAAATACGGCTGCGAAATATATGGCAGATAGGAGCTGCCCCATAGAGAAACATTGGTCCGTGTGCAATGCGTTGTTTTTGTGCCTCTCATACATCTGTAAAACTCTCTAGTATGATGCCGGCCTTACATTGGGTTCCTTGCTCGGGTCGAGTACCCGAGTATTCCAATTTGCTCGACCCGAGCAACGTGCTCTTGCATTTTAGTGCTCACTCATCACGATTCACACCGTGACTGTCACCCCTATGTCACGAGTCGGGGTGACTTTAGGCCAATAGACGGCTATCACATGTGCAGGGGGCTTATCTTAGTTATCCCTCCACTCCACAGTGTGATGAAAAAACACACACAAGGCTATTGACCTCTTAGTTAACAGCAGGGGCTTATTCCAGGTATCCCACTGCTCTTCAATATACCACGAACTGCAGGGATTTATGTATATCCCGCTTACAGTTCCACTTAAGACTTGCAGCTCTCTGGTTCCCCCCTTACTCTCAGGTCAGATTAGGTACTGCACCTAGGGTAATTAGTCACCAGAAAGGCTGCCTGCTATGTACTGGCTATTGGGCACGCTGCAGCGATGCGATAAACTACTTCCACTCAGGCAGGAACAATAATTATCAACGCCGCAGTCGCTACAACGCCACCCAACTACCCAGTACAAAACGTATGCTGCCACCAGCTTCGATTAAACGGGTCCGAAGCTAACCCAAAAACAGCGTAATTCCCTTCAGAAGACAGGGTACGTTTTAGAACAGGAGAACGTCTCTACCGTAGTATTAAATATTATACTCCGTCAAACGTTTCAGGCAGTGTTTATAAAAGGTCATATAAAGATGTTACAATATGAGACAATTGAAAATATGTACAAGATAATTATAAAATAAACAGGGATTACATAAGAAAAGGTACAACTCACATGTTCTCAGTTCATATCAGTTCAGGCAAAAACCATGCTGGTGGGGGTTTCCATCTGTCCCAGTGCATTAGAACAGCTCTTCAGTTAGACTCACATGTTCTTCCAACAGCAGACTGTCACCTGGCTTATCCATGTTTTTTTTTTCTATACTATGTTGTGCATAAATATGTGATTCTTCATATTTTGTTTTAGTCTTTGCCTGATGAAGAGATCTGTGTAGTCTCGAAAGCTTGCAATCTGTTACCATCTTTTCAGTTAGCCATTAAAAGGTATCAACCACTGAGGACTCTCAATTCTAAATATTTTTCATTCATCACTAGTAAAGATACCTGGGGATGGCAATAATGGAAAGCTGCTATTTGGAGTTTGCTACAAGCCTCGTAATATAGCTGAACAGGTAGCGGATGCAATTCTGCAACAAATTAAAAGGCAGCAAACAGTAATAGGGTTCTTATTATGTGGTATTTTATCTATCCAGACATCAATAGGACATGGAATCTTCTGGTTGTGCTAAAATCTGCAAGTTGTTATCCACAGTTCAGGATAATTACCTCTCTCAGCTTGTAGATGACTAAACCAGAGGAGGTAATCTGCTGGATCTGGTTCTGTGAAACAGACCAGATACAATTTCAGTTCTACAGGTCAGGGAGCATTTGGAAAGCAGCGACCATAATATGGTAAGTTTCAAAGTAGTTTTCAATCAAACATTCAAAAGGGGAAATTGCCAAAACCTGGAACTTTAGGAAAGCTGATTTCAACAAATTAAGGGAAGAGCGTAATCATGTAGACTGGGACCATATCATGGTAACTGGGGATCCCGAACATATATGGGGCATTTTTAACCCCTTCATGACCCAGCCCATTTTGACGTTAATGACCTGGCCATTTTTTGCAATTCTGACTAGTGTCCCTTTATGAGGTAATAACTCTGGAACGCTTCAACGGATCCTAGCGCTTCTGAGAATGTTTTTTCGTCACATATTGGGCTTCATGTTAGTTGTAAATTTAGGTTGATCATTTTTGCATTTATTTGTGAAAAAAGCGGAAATTTGGCGAAAATTTTGAAAATTTTGCAATTTTCTAATTTTGAATTTTTATTCTGTTAAACCAGAGAGTTATGTGACACAAAATAGTTAATTTTCCATTTTCTGTTACAAGACTTGTTAAAGCCAATGGCATCGTTCAAAAGTACAACTCGTCCCGCAAAAAATAAGCCCTCCTATGGCCATATTGACAGGAAAATTATAAAGTTATGGCTCTGGAAAAAGGGAAGCGAAAAACGAAAACACAAAACTGAAAAAAGCTCGGGTCATGACGGTGTTAAATGTCTGCTGGAAAATGCAAGAAATCTTGCAAACAAAATGAATGAACTGGAGACTCTTATGTAGGTCACAGAATGTGATGTAATGTGATGGGCACTACGGTAGAAATAGAAAGTCGAGCGGGCACCACTACAATATCACTTAACCCCCTAACGACCGCCGATACGCCTTTTAACGGCGGCAGTTAAGGGTACTTAAACCACAGCGCCGTTAATTAACGGCGCTGTGTAAAAAGTGAATAGCGCCCCCCAGAGTCGGATTTTCTCTGGGGTCTCGGGTGCCGGGGGTAGCAGAGACCCCAGAGAACATGATTCGGGGTTTTTTTTACCGACCCCCGAGTTGCGATCGCCGGTAATTAACCGTTTACCGGCGATCGCAAAAAAAAAACAAAACGCGATTTCCCTTTTAATTTCTCTGTCCTCCAATGTAATCGCACATCGGAGGACAGATAAATGGGGTCCCAGATCGCCCCCGATACTTACCTGTCTCCCCCGGTGCTCCTTGTGGCTCCCGATGGGCGCCGCCATCTTTTTCCGGCAAAAAATGGCGGGCGCATGCGCAGTGCGCCCGCCGGCCGGCACCGGGAGGATCTTTGGGGTCTCGGCTACCGGGGGTAGCCGAGACCCCAAAGAACAAGATCGGGGTCGTACTGTTTTGCGATTGCCGGTTATTAACTGTTTACCGGCGGTCGCAAAAAAAAAGTGATGTGTAATTCTCTGTCCTCTGATGTGATTGCACATCAGAGGACAGAGAAATAGGGGGATTCGGGGACCCTATTATACTCACCGATGTCCATGGGTCCTCTTGCGTCCTCTCCTGCCCGCCGGCGTCTTCTATGGGAAACAAAATGGTGGGTGCATGCGCAGTGCGCCCGCCATCTGTCGCCATCTGCTGGCCGGCAGGAGAAGAGCAGTTGGGGCTAAAATTAGGGTTAGGGTTAGGGTTAGGGTTTGGACTAAATCTAGGGTTAGGGTTAGGGTTGGGGCTAAATTTAGGGTTAGGGTTAGGGTTGGGGCTAAATTTAGGGTTAGGGTTGGGGCGAAATATAGGGTTAGGGTTGGGGCTAAATTTAGGGTTAGGCTTTCACACTTGCGTCGGTACGGGGCCGTCGCAATGCGTCGACCCGACATACCGACGCACGTTGTGAAAATTGTGCACAACGCGGGCAGCGGATGCAGTTTTTCAACGCATCCGCTGCCCAGTCTATGTCCTGGGGAGGAGGGGGCGGAGTTACGGCCACGCATGTGCGGTCGGATATAGCGGACGCATCGTACAAAAAAAGTTACATTGAACGTTTTTTTGTGCCGACGGTCTGCCAAAACACAACGGATCCAGTGCACGATGGCAATACAAGTCTATGGGCAAAAAAATGCATCCCGCGGGCACATTTGCAGGATCCGTTTTTTGTCCAAAGCGACGGATTGCGACGGATGCCAAACGACGCAAGTGTGAAAGTAGCCTTAGGGCTAGGGTTAGGGCTAAAGTTAGAACTAGGGTTAGGGTTGGAGCTAAAGTTAGGGCTAGGGTTAGGTTTGGGGCTAAATTTAGGGTTATGGTTAGGGCTAGGGTTGGGGCTAAAGTTAGGGCTAGGGTTGCGGCTAAAGTTAGGGTTAGAGTTGGGATTAGGGTTAGGGTTTGGATTAGGGTTGGTATTAGGGTTAGGGTTGGCATTAGGGTTACGCTTGGGATTAGGGTTAGGCTTGGGATTAGGGTTAAGGTTAGGGTTGGGATTAGGGGTGTATTGGGATTAGGGTTAGGTTTGAGGTTAGGGTTGAGATTAGGATTAGGTGTGTGTTGGATTTATGGTTTTGATTAGGGTTATGGTTAGGGTTGACATTAGGGTTGTTTTGGGGTTAGGGTTGTGATTATCGTTAGAGTTGTGATTAGGATTATGGATCGGGTTTGGATTAGGGTTAGGGGTGTGTTGGGGATAGGGTTGGAGTTAGAATTGGGGGGTTTCCACTCTTTAGGTACATCAGGGGATCTCCAAACATGACAGCCAATTTTGCGCTCAAAAAGTCAAATGGTGCTCCCTCCCTTCTGAGCACTGCCGTGCGCCCAAATAGTGGGTTAACCCCACACATGGGGCATCAACGTACTCGGGATAAATTGGACAACAACTTTTGTGGTCCAATTTCTCCTGTTACCCTTGTGAAAATAAAAACTTGGGGGCTAAAAAATCTTTTTTGTGGAAAAAAAAGTATTTTTTATTTTCACAACTCTGCGTTATAAACTTCTGTGAAGCACTTTGGCATTCAAAGTTCTCACCACACATCTAAATAAGTTCCTTGGGGGGTCTAGTTTCCAAAATGGGGTCACTTGTGGGGGGTTTCTACTGTTTAGGTACATCAGGGGCTCTGCAAACGCAACATAATGCCCGCAGACCATTCTATCAAAGTCTGCATTCCAAAACGGTGCTCCTTCTTTCCGAGCTCTGCCGTGTGCCCAAACAGTGGTTTACCCCCACATATGGGGTACCAGCATACTCAGGACAAATTGGACAACAACTTTTGGGGTTCAATTTCTCCTGTTACCCTTGTGAAAATAAAAACTTGGGGGCTAAAAAAATCTTTTTTGTGGAAAAAAAAAATATTTTTTATTTTCACGACTCTGCATTATAAACTTCTGTGAAGCACTTGGGCATTCAAAGTTCTCACCACACATCTAGGTAAGTTCCACGGGGTGTCTAGTTTCCAAAATAGGGTCACTTGTGGGGGGTTACTACTGTTTAGGCACATCAGGGGCTCTCCAAACGCGACATGGCGTCCGATCTCAATTCCAGCCAATTCTACATTGAAAAAGTAAAACGGCACTCCTTCTCTTCCAAGCTCTAGATAAGTTCCTTAAGGGGTCTAGTTTCCAAAATGGTGTCACTTGTGGGGGGTTTCCACTGTTTAGGCACATCAGGGGCTCTCCGAACGCAACATGGTGTCCGATCTCAATTCCAGCCAATTCTACATTGAAAAAGTAAAATGCACTCCTTCTCTTCCAAGCTCTGTGGTGCGCCCAAACAGTGGTTTACCCCCACATATGGGGTATCGACGTACTCAGGAGAAATTGCACAACAACTTTTGTGGTCTAATTTCTCCTGTTACCCTTGTGAAAATAAGAATTTGTGGGCGAAAAGATCATTTTTGTGTAAACAAATGCGATTTATTTTTTTCACGGCTCTACATTATAAACTTCTGTGAAGCACTTGGGGGCTCAAATTGCTCACCACACATCTAGATAAGTTCCTTAAGGGGTCTATATTCCAAAATGGTGTCACTTGTGGGGAGTTTCCACTGTTTAGGCACACATGGGCTCTCTAAACGTGACATGGCATCCAATCTCAATTCCAGCCAATTCTGCATTGAAAAAGTCAAACGGCGCTCCTTCACTTCCAAGCTCTGCAGTGCGCCGAAACAGTGGTTTACCCCCACATATGTGGTATCGGCGTATTCAGGAGAAATTGCACAACAAAATGTATGGTTTAATTTATGTTTTTACACTTGTGAAAATAAAAAAAAATGGTTCTGAAGTAAAATGTTTGCAAAAAAACGTTAAATGTTCGTTTTTTCCTTCCACATTGTTTCAGTTCCTGTGAAGCACGTAAAGGGTTAATAAACTTCTTGAATGTGGTTTTGAGAACCTTGAGGGGTGCAGTTTTTAGAATGGTGTCACACTTGGTTATTTTCTATCATATAGACCCCTCAAAATGACTTCAAATGTGATGTGGTGCCTAAAAAAAATGGTGTTGTAAAAATGAGAAATTGCTGGTCAACTTTTAACCCTTATAACTCCCTAACAAAAAAAAATTTTTGTTTCCAAAATTGTGCTGATTTAAAATAGACATGTGGGAAATGTTATTTATTAACTATTTTTCGTGACATATGTCTCTGATTTAAGGGCATAAAAATACAAAGTTTGAAAATTGCTACATTTTAAAAATTTTCGCCATATTTCCATTTTTTTCATAAATAATCGCAAGTAATATCGAAGAAATGTTACCACTAACATGAAGTACAATATGTCACGAAAAAACAATCTCAGAATCAGCGGGATCCGTTGAAGCGTTCCAGAGTTATAACCTCATAAAGTAAAAATTGGCTCGGTCATTAAGTACCAAATTGGCTCTGTCACTAAGGGGTTAAGATACAAGCCAGGTGCTACCAATGCGCCAATAACAACATGCAATTGGAGAAAGAAGAGAGAAGCGCAATGAAGGAGCACACACAGCCATAGTATTAAATGTGAAAAAAATGCTTTATTGAGACCAAGTTAAAGTGCATATAAACATAAAAACATATTTAAAAAGCATATAAAACATACCCACACACATATTCAATATTCTCTGGATATGGGGATATGAAAAATAGCAGGCTCCCAGGAAAAAGATAATACCTAAAGATCACCCAGTGAGTCACATACAATATTAATATAACAACGTTAAATCATGCGCGTGCTTCTGTTTCTGCTTCCAGTGTCAAATCTGCCCTTACATTGATCTTCAATAATTGGGTCTGATTTCACAAATATACAGTGATAAACCTGATATCCTGTGTTTTAATGAGTTAGATAAATATTAACCCACATCAAATCACACTATATATAAGCACATGAACAATCTCAATAAGCATGTGGGACAATAGGATAATATGAGTAATATGTCCAACAAAAATCAGGATACAGAGATAATGCTGGAATGTCCCTGAGTTGCAATATATAAATCTATGTTTTAGTGTATATATATATCACTGGTAAGGGTGCCCCCACCGGAATACCTACTACATGCACTGTCCATCTACTATATAATTGTCTAAGGGGTACTTCCGTCTGTCCTTCTGTCTGTCTGTCTGTAATGGTTATTCGTTCGCTGATTGGTCGCGGCAGCTGCCTGTCATGGCTGCCGCGACCAATCAGCGACGCGTACAGTCCGGAAGAAAATGGCCGCTTCTTACTCCCCGCACTCACTGCCCGGCGCTCGCATACTCCCCTCCAGTCTGCCCTCACACAGGGTTAATGGCAGCGGTAACGGAACGCGTTATGCCGCGGTGTAATGCAATCCGTTACCGCTGCTATTAACTCTGTGTGACCAAGTTTTTTACTATTGACGCAGCCTATGCAGCGCCAATAGTAAAAACATCGAATGTTAAAAATTATAAAAAAAATAAAAAATGATTATATACTCACTTCTTGCCGCCTTTCCCGCTCCTCACGATACAACCGGCACTTTCCGGTCGCACGGATGGTGTGGCAGAAGGACCTGCCATGACGTCACGGTCATGTGACCGCGACGTCATCACAAGTCCTGTGCGCCTGCGTGAAAAGGACCTGCCGTGACGTCACGGTCATGTGACCGCTACACGGCCATGTGACCGCGATGTCACGGCAGGTCCTGCACGACAAGGACCTTGCCACTTGCAATGGAGCGGTCCCAGGAGTGTGGCGAGGAGCGGCAAAGGCGGCGGATGGTAAGTATAGCAGGACTTCCAACGGGCCTTCGGAAGGTGAGTATATGTTTATTTTTTTTTTACGTCTCTATACTACGTGGCTCTGTGCTGGGCAATGTACTACGTGGCTGGACAATATACTTCGTAACTGGGCAATAAACTACGCGGCTGGGCAATATACTATGTGGCTGGACAATATACTCCGTAACTGGGCAATATACTACGTAACTGGGCAATATACTACATGGCTCTGCTATATACTATGTGGCTGGGCAATATACTACGTGACTGAGCAATATACCGTACTACGTGCCTCTGCTATATACTACGTGGCTGGGCAATATACTACGTAACTGGGCAATATACTTCGTGGCTGGGCAATATACTACGTGACTGGCCAATATACTACGTGACTGGGCAATATACTACGTGGCTGGGCAATATACTACGTGGCTGAGCGATATACTACGTGGGCTGTGAAATATACTATGTGGGCTGTGCAATATACTACGTGACTGGGCAATATACTACGTGGCTGGGCAAGATACTATGTGGCTGGACAATATACTCCGTAACTGGGCAATATACTACGTAACTGGGCAATATACTACATGGCTCTGCTATATACTATGTGGCTGGGCAATATACTATGTGACTGAGCAATATACCGTACTACGTGCCTCTGCTATATACTACGTGGCTGGGCAATATACTACGTAACTGGGCAATATACTACGTGGCTGGGCAATATACTACGTGACTGGCCAATATACTACGTGACTGGGCAATATACTACGTGGCTGGGCAATATACTACGTGACTTGGCAATATACTACGTGGCTGGGCAATATACTACATGACTGGGCAATATACTACGTGACTGGGCAATATACTACGTGGCTGGGCAATATACTACGTGACTGGGCAATATACTACGTGGCTGGGCAATATACTACGTGACTGGGCAATATACTACATGGCTGGGCAATATACTACGTGGCTGGACAATATACTATGTGGCTGGGCAATATACTACGTGGCTGGGCAATATGCTACGTCACTGGGCAATATACTACGTGGCTGGGCAATATACTACGCGGCTGGGCAATATACTACGTGGGCTGTGAAATATACTACGTGGGCTGTGCAATATACTACGTGACTGGGCAATATACTACGTGGCTGGGCAATATACTACGTGGCTGGGCAGTATACTACGTGGCTGGGCAATATACTATGTGTGCTGCGCAATATACTATGTGGACATGCATATTCTAGAATACCCGAGTGAGCCCAGTGAGTATAACAGCATCATTATTTAATTATGTGTTATGGACAGTGCATGTAGTAGGTATTCCGGTGGGGGCACCCTTACCAGTGATATATATATACACTAAAACATAGACTTATATATTGCAACTCAGGGACATTCCAGCATTATCTCTGTATCCTGTTTTTTGTTGGACATATTACTCATATTATTCTATTGTCCCACATGCTTATTGAGATTGTTCATGTGCTTATATATAGTGTGATTTGATGTGGGTTAATATTTATCTAACTCATTAAAACACAGGATATCAGGTTTATCACTGTTTATTTGTGAAATCAGATCCAATTATTGAAGATCAATGTAAGGGCAGATTTGACACCGGAAGCCGAAATAGAAGCACGCGCATGATTTAACGTTGTTATATTAATATTGTATGTGACTCACTGGGTGATCTTTAGGGATTATCTTTCCCCTGGGAGCCTGCTATTTTTCATATCCCCATATCCAGAGAATATTGAATATGTGTGTATGTATGTTTTATATGCTTTTTTAATATGTTTTTATGTTTATATGCACTTTAACTTGGTCTCAATAAAGCATTTTTTCACATTTAATACTATGGCTGTGTGTGCTCCTTCATTGCGCTTCTCTCTTCTTTCTCCTATTGCGTGATGGGCTCTACCTGATTACACTACATTTAGAAAGGACAGGAAAGACCAAAAAGGTGGAGGGGTGTGCATTTTCATAAAATCCAACTTAAAACCTGTGCTCAGTGAAGACGCTGGGGAGAGTAACGGTAAGGCCGGTTTCACACGTCAGTGGCTCCGGTACGTGAGGTGACAGTTTCTCCACGTACCGGAGACACTGACTCACGTAGACACATTAAATTCAATGTGTCTCTGCACATGTCAGCGTGTTTTCACGGACCATGTGTCCGTTTGGAAAACACGGAGACATGTCAGTGTTCGTGGGAGCGCACGTATTACACGGACCCATTAAAGTCAATGAGTCCATGTAAAACACGTACCGTACATGGATGTTGTCCGTGTGCAGTCCGTGTGCCATGCAGGAGACAGCGCTACTGTAAGCGCTGTCCCCCCGCGTGTGGTGCTGAAGACCCATTCATTTCTTCTCTCCAGCAGCGTTCGCTGGAAAGAAGGAATGAATAATCTTTTTTTTTAATTTATTTTTGTTTTTAAAATAAAGTTGCTGGTAATCTGCCCCCTCCCACCCCCTGTGTGCCCCCCCCCCCCCGCTGGCATTAAAATACTTACCCAGCTCCCTCGGCGATTGCATCCTCTCAGCATCGCTGCTTGTCCTGTATGAGCGGTCACGTGGTGCCGCACATTACATTGATGAATATGCGGCTCCACCTCCCATAGGGGTGGAGCCGCATATTCATCACTGTAATGGGCGGCACCACGTGACCGCTCGTACAGGAGAAGCTGCGGCGAGGACAGGAAGCAGCGAGGGAGCCGGGTAAGTATTTTATTAACAGCAGGGGGGGGGGGCACAGGGGGTGGGAGGGGGTTGGGGACAGCGATCTTTTTTTTTAACCCCTTTAAGACATCGGACGTACTATCCCGTCCATGTGGGGTGGGCCCCTATGACCATGGACGGGATAGTACGTCCAGCGCGATCGGCGGCGCTCACTGGGGGAGGGCCGCCGATCGCGGCCGGGTGTCAGCTGCCTATCGCAGCTGACATCCGACACTATGTGCCAGGAGCGGTCACGGACCGCCCCCGGCACATTAACCCCTGGCACACCGCAATCAAAGATGATCGCGATGTGCCGGCAGTGCAGGGAAGCACCGCGCAGGGAGGGGGCTCCCTGCGGGCTTCCCTGAGCCCCCCGCAGCAACGCGATGTGATCGCGTTGCTGCGAGGGTCTTACCTCCCTCCCTCCCTGCTCGAGCCCCGGATCCAAGATGGCCGCGGATCCGGGTCCTGCAGGGAGGGAGGTGGCTTCACAGAGCCTGCTCAGAGCAGGCACTGTGAAGCAGCCTGCACTGCTCTCAGATCGGTGATCTGACAGAGTGCTGTGCAAACTGTCAGATCACCGATCTGTGATGTCCCCCCCTGGGACAAAGTAAAAAAGTAAAAAAAAAAATTTTCAAATGTGTAAAAAAAAATAAAAAAAAATATTCCAAAATAATGAAAAAATATATATATATTATTCCCATAAATACATTTCTTTATCTAAATAAAAAAAAAAAAAAACAATAAAAGTACACATATTTAGTATCGCCGCGTCCGTAACAACCCGACCTATAAAACTGGCCCACTAGTTAACCCCTTCAGTAAACACCGTAAGAAAAAAAAAAAAAAAACGAGGCAAAAAACAACGCTTTATTATCATACTGCCGAACAAAAAGTGGAATAACACGCGATCAAAAACACAGATATAAATAATCATGGTACCGCTGAAAACGTCATCTTGTCCCGCAAAAAATGAGCCGCCATACAGCATCATCAGCAAAAAAATAAAAAAGTTATAGTCCTGAGAATAAAGCGATGCCAAAACAATTATTTTTTCTATAAAATAGTTTTTATCGTATAAAAGCGCCAAAACATAAAAAAATGATATAAATGAGGTGTCGCTGTAATCGTACTGACCCGAAGAATAAAACTGCTTTATCAATTTTACCAAACGCGGAACGGTATAAACGCCTCCCCCAAAAGAAATTCATGAATAGCTGGTTTTTGGTCATTCTGCCTCACAAAAATCGGAATAAAAAGCGATCAAAAAATGTCACGTGCCCGAAAATGTTACCAATAAAAACGTCAACTCGTCCCGCAAAAAACAAGACCTCACATGACTCTGTGGACCAAAATATAGAAAAATTATAGCTCTCAAAATGTGGTAACGCAAAAAATATTTTTTGTAATAAAAAGCGTCTTTCAGTGTGTGACGGCTGCCAATCATAAAAATCCGCTAAAAAACCCGCTATAAAAGTAAATCAAACCCCCCTTCATCACCCCCTTAGTTAGGGAAAAATTAAAAAAATGTATTTATTTCCATTTTCCCATTAGGGCTAGGGTTAGAGTTAGGGCTAGGGTTAGGGCTAGGGTTAGGGCTAGGGCTAGGGTTAGGGCTAGGGTTAGGGCTAGGGTTAGGGTTAGGGCTAGGGCTAGGGTTAGGGCTAAGGTTAGGGTTAGGGCTAGGGTTAGGGCTAGGGTTAGGGTTAGGGCTAGGGTTAGGGCTAGGGTTAGGGCTAGGGCTAGGGTTAGGGCTAGGGTTAGGGTTAGGGCTAGGGTTAGGGCTAGGGCTAGGGTTAGGGTTAGGGCTAGGGTTAGGGTTAGAGCTAGGGTTAGGGCTAGGGTTAGGATTAGGGTTAGGGCTAGGGCTACAGTTTGGGTTGGGGCTAAAGTTACAGTTAGGGTTTAGATTACATTTACAGTTGGGAATGGGGTTGGGATTAGGGTTAGGGGTGTCTGGGTTAGAGGTGTGGTTAGGGTTACTGTTGGGATTAGGGTTAGGGGTGTGTTTGGATTAGGGTTTCAGTTATAATTGTGGGGTTTCCACTGTTTAGGCACATCAGGGGCTCTCCATAAGCGACATGGCGTCCGATCTCAATTCCAGCCAATTCTGCGTTGAAAAAGTAAAACAGTGCTTCTTCCCTTCCGAGCTCTCCCGTGTGCCCAAACAGGGGTTTACCCCAACATATGGGGTATCAGCGTACTCAGGACAAATAGGACAACAACTTTTGGGGTCCAATTTCTCCTGTTACCCTTGGGAAAATACAAAACTCGGGGCTAAAACATATTTTTTGTGGGAAAAAAAACGATTTTTTATTTTCACGGCTCTGCGTTATAAACTGTAGTGAAACACTTGGGGGTTCAAAGTTCTCACAACACATCTAGATTAGTTCCCTGGGGGGTCTAGTTTCCAATATGTGGTCACTTGTGGGGGGTTTCTACTGTTTAGGTACATTAGGGGTTCTGCAAACGCAATGTGACGTCTGCAGACCATTCCATCTAAGTCTGCATTCCAAATGGCGCTCCTTCCCTTCCGAGCTCTGCCATGCGCTCAAACGGTGGTTTCCCCCAACATACGGGGTATCAGCGTACTCAGGACAAATTGGACAACAACTTTTGGGGTCGAATTTCTCCTCTTACCCTCGGGAAAATACAAAACTGGGGGCTAAAAAATAATTTTTGGGGGAAAGATTTATTTTTTTAATTTTCACGGCTCTGCGTTACAAACTGTAGTGAAACACTTGGGGGTTCAAAGCTATCACAACACATCTAGATGAGTTCCTTAGGGGGTCTAGTTTCCAAAATGGTGTCACTTGTGGGAGGTTTCTACTGTTTAGGTACATTAGGGGCTCTGCAAATGCAATGTGACACCTGCAGACCATTCCATCTAAGTCCTCATTCCAAATGGAGCTCCTTCCCTTCCGAGCCCTCCCATGCGCCCAAACAGTGGTTCCCCTCCACATATGGGGTATCAGCGCACTCAGGACAAATTGGATAACAAATTGTGGGGTTGAATTTCTCCTGTTACCCTCGGGAAAATACAAAACTGGGGGCTAAAAAATAATTTTTGTGGGAAAAAATTTTTGTTTTATTTTTACGGCTCTCCATTATAAACTTCTGTGAAGCCCTTGGTGGGTCAAAGTGCTCAGCACACATCTAGATAAGTTCCTAAGGGGGTCTACTTTCCAAAATGGTGTCACTTGTGGGGGGGTTTCTACTGTTTAGGTACATTAGGGGCTCTGCAAACGCAATGTGACACCTGCAGACCATTCCATCTAAGTCTGCATTCAAATGGCACTCCTTCCCTTCTGAGCCCTCCCATGTGCCCAAACAGTGGTTCCCCCCACATATGGTGTATCATCGCACTCAGGACAAATTGGGCAACACATTTTGGGGTCCAATTTCTCCTGTTACCCTCAGGAAAATACAAAACTGGGGGCTAAAAAAATAATTTTTGTGGGAAAAAAAATTTAGTTTTATTTTTACGGCTCTGCATTATAAACTTCTGTGAAGCACTTGGTGGGTCAAAGTGCTCACCACACCTCTAGATAAGTTCCGTAGGGGGTCTACTTTCCAAAATGGTGTCATTTGTGGGGGGTTTCAATGTTTAGGCACATCAGTGGCTCTTCAAACGCAACATGGCGTTCTATCTCAATTCCTGTCAATTTTGCTTTGAAAAGTCAAACGGCGCTCCTTCCCTTCCGAGCTCTCCCATCCGCCCAAACAGTGGTTTACCCCCACATATGGGGTATCAGCGTACTCAGGACAAATTGTACAACAACTTTTGGGGTCCAATTTCTTCTCTTACCCTTGGGAAAATAAAAAATTGGGGGCGAAAAGATAATTTTTGTGAAAAAATATGATTTTTTATTTTTACGGTTCTACATTATAAACTTCTGTGAAGCACTTGGTGGGTCAAAGTGCTCACCACACCTCTAGATAAGTTTTTTAGGGGGTCTACTTTCCAAAATGGTGTCACTTGTGGGGGGTTTCAATGTTTAGGCACATCAGTGGCTCTTCAAACGCAACATGGCGTCCCATCTCAATTCCTGTCAATTTTGCATTGAAAAGTCAAACGGCGCTCCTTCCCTTCCGAGCTCTCCCATCCGCCCAAACAGTGGTTTACCCCCACATATGGGCTATCAGTGTACTCAGGACAAATTGTACAACAACTTTTGGGGTCCAATTTCTTCTCTTACCCTTGGGAAAATAAAAAATTGGGGGCGAAACGATAATTTTTCTGAAAAAATATGATTTTTTATTTTTACGGTTCTACATTATAAACTTCTGTGAAGCACTTGGTGGGTCAAAGTGCTCACCACACCTCTAGATAAGTTCCTTAGGGGGTCTACTTTCCAAAATGGTGTCACTTGTGGGGGGTTTCAATGTTTAGCCACATCAGGGGCTCTCCAAACGAAACATGGCGTCCCATCTCAATTCCAGTCACTTTTGCATTGAAAAGTCAAATGGCACTCCTTCGCTTCCGAGCTCTGCCATGCGCCCAAACAGTGGTTTACCCCCACATGTGGGGTATTGGCATACTCAGGACAAATTGTACAACAATGTTTGGGGTCCATTTTCTCCTGTTACCCTTGGTAAAATAACAAATTGGAGCTGAATTAAATTTTTTGTGAAAAAAAGTTAAATGTTCATTTTTATTTAAACATTCAAAAAATTCCTGTGAAACACTTGAAGGGTTAATAAACTTCTTGAATATGGTTTTGAGCACCTTGAGGGGTGTAGTTTTTAGAATGGTGTCACACTTGGGTATTTTCTATCATATAGACCCCTCAAAACGACTTCAAATGAGATGTGGTCCCTAAAATAAAATGGTGTTGTAGAAATGAGAAATTGCTGGTCAACTTTTAACCCTTATAACTCCCTAACAAAAAAACATTTTGGTTCCAAAATTGTGCTGATGTAAAGTAGACATGTGGGAAATGTTACTTATTAAGTATTTTGTGTGACATATCTCTGTGATTTAATTGCATAAAAATTCAAAGTTGGAAAATTGCGAAATTTTCATAATTTTCGCCAAATTTCTGTTTTTTTCACAAATAAACGCAGGTACTATCAAAGAATTTTTACCATTGTCATGAAGTACAATATGTCACGAGAAAATAATGTCAGAATCACCAGGATCCATTGAAGCGTTCCAGAGTTATAACCTCATAAAGGGACAGTGGTCAGAATTGTAAAAATTGGCCCGGTCATTAACGTGCAAACCACCCTTGGGGGTAAAGGGGTTAAACACCCCCCCCAAAAAAAAATAAATTTTTCATATCTTCTCTCCAGCGAACGCTGCTGGAGAGAAGAAATGAATGGCGGCTTCAGCACCAGATACAGGGGACAACGCTTAACTGTAGCGCTGTCTACTGCACGGTGCGTGTGGTACCCAGTGGGCACATTGGTGGCACATGGATGCCGCACGTGTGCCACACTGATGTGCCACGTGAGCACACGGACACACGGACACGGATAATTCCGGTACCGATTTTTCCGGTACCTGAATTATCTGGACATGTGGGACAGGCCTAATGTAGAGTCACTATGGGTAAATATTAGTGATGAGCGAACGTGCTCACCACTACTCGGTACTCGCCCAAGTATCACTATGCTCGGTGTACTCGGGGAAGCACCGAGTATTTCTGGGATTATTCGGTTATTCGGCGGGAGCTCGGGTCTCCGCCATGCAATTCTGGTGCTCTTTAGAGCGCCAATGACAGTGCAGGGATTGTCAGCCATGCACTGTAATGCTGCAGCCATCTTTGTTGTGGTATTATTATTATTATTATTATTATTATTATTTATTATTATAGCGCCATTTATTCCATGGCGCTTTACATGTGAGGAGGGGTATACATAATAAAACAAGTACAATAATCTTGAAAAATACAAGTCACAACTGGTACAGGAGGAGAGAGGACCCTGCCCGCGAGGTCTCACAATCTACAAGGGATGGGTGAGGATACAGTAGGTGAGGGTAGAGCTGGCCGTGCAGCGGTTTGGTCAATCGGTGGTTACTGCAGGTTGTAGGCTTGTCGGAAGAGGTGGGTCTTCAGGTTCTTTTTGAAGGTTTCGATGGTAGGCGAGAGTCTGATATGTTGTGGTAGAGCATTCCAGAGTAGGGGGGATGCACGAGAGAAATCTTGTATGCGATTGTGGGAAGAGGAGATAATAGGGGAGTAGAGAAGGAGATCTTGTGAGGATCGGAGGTTGCGTGCAGGAAAGTACCGGGAGACGAGGTCACAGATGTATGGAGGAGACAGGTTGTGGATGGCTTTATATGTCATGGTTAGGCTTTTGTACTGGAGTCTCTGGGTGATGGGGAGCCAGTGCAGGGATTGACAGAGGGGAGAGGCCGGGGAATAGCGGGGGGACAGGTGGATTAGTCGGGCAGCAGAGTTTAGAATAGATTGGAGGGGTGCAAGAGTGTTAGAGGGGAGGCCACAGAGCAGGAGGTTACAGTAGTCAAGGCGGGAGATGATGAGGGCATGGACTAGGGTTTTTGCAGATTCTTGGTTTAGGAATGTGCGGATCCGTGAAATATTTTTGAGTTGGAGGCGGCAGGAAGTGGAAAGGGTTTGGATATGTGGTTTAAAGGAGAGATCAGTGTCAAGGATTACCCCAAGACAGCGGGCTTGTGGGACTGGGGAGAGTGGGCAGCCGTTTACTGTAATGGATAGGTTCGTTGGGGAGATCGCGTGAGATGGGGGAAAGATGATGAATTCTGTTTTGTCCATGTTAAGTTTTAGAAATCTAGTGGAGAAGAAGGATGAAATAGCAGACAGACATTGAGGGATTCTGGTTAGTAGGGAGGTGATATCTGGTCCAGAGATGTAGATCTGTGTGTCGTCAGCATAGAGATGATACTGAAAGCCGTGAGATTCTATGAGCTGTCCCAGGCCAAAGGTGTAGATGGAGAAGAGCAGGGGTCCTAGAACTGAACCTTGCGGGACTCCGACAGATAGGTATTACAGTGATTAGCTGGCCGCACGGCGTCATCATGTCTATAAGAGACCTGAGGCCGCCCTGCTCGCCACATTCTACTATGGACTTAGCGAGTGTAAGGAGAGCTGCTGCTGAGATAGGGTCCGAATCATCCTTTTAACCCCTAAAGCCCCAAGGGTGGTTTGCACGTTAATGACCGGGCCAATTTTTACAATTCGACCACTGTCCCTTTATGAGGTTATAACTCTGGAACGCTTCAACAGATCCTAATGGTTCTGACACTGTTTTCTCATGACATATTGTACTTTATGATAGTGGTAAAATTTCTTTGGTATTACCTGCGTTTATTTGTGAAAAAATGGAAATTTGGCAAAAATTTAGAAAATTTCACAATTTTCAAACTTTGAATTTTTATGCCCTTAAATCACAGAGATATGTCACACAAAATACTTAATAAGTAACATTATCCACATGTTTACTTTATATCAGCACAATTTTGGAAACAAAATTGTTTTTGCTAGGAAGTTTTAAGGGTTAAAATTTGACCAGCGATTTCTCATTTTTTCAACAAAATTTACAAAACCATTTATTTTAGGGACCACTTCACATTTGAAGTCAGTTTGAGGGGTCTGTATGGCTGAAAATACCCAAAAGTGACACCATTCTAAAAACTGCACCCCTCAAGGTGCTCAAAACCCCATTCAAGAAGTTTATTAACCCTTCAGGTGTTTCACAGCAGCAGAAGCAACATGGAAGGAAAAAAATAACATTTAACTTTTTAAATTAAAATGATATTTTAGCGACAATTTTTTATTTTCCCAAGGGTAAAAGGAGAAAGTGGACCCCAAAAGGTATTGTACAATTTGCCCTGAGTACACGGATACCCCATATATGGCGGGGGGGAACCACTGTTTGGGCGCACGGCAAGGCTCGGAAGGGAAGGAGCGCCATTTTATTTTTTGAATGAAAATTGGCTCCAATCTTTAACGGACACCATGTTGCGTTTGGAAAGCCCCTGTGTGCCTAAAGATTGGAGCTCCCCACAAGTGACCCCATTTTGGAAATTAGACCCCCCAAGGAACTTATCTAGATTCATAGTGAGCACTTTGAAGCCCCAGGTGCTTCACAAATTGATCCGTAAAAATGAAAAAGTACTTTTTTTTCACAAAAAAATTCTTTTAGCCTCAATTTTTTCATTTTCACATGGGCAACAGGATAAAATGAATCCTAAAATTTGTTGGGCAACTTCTCCTGAGTGCACTGATACCTCATATGTGGGGGTAAACTACTGTTTGGGTGCACGACAAGGCTCGGAAGGGAGGGGGCGCCATTTGACTTTTTGAATGAAAAATTAGCTCCAATCGTTAGCGGATACCATGTCGCGTTTGGAGAGCCCCTATGTGCCTAAACATTGGAGCTTCCCCAAATGTGACCCCCATTTTGGAAACTAGACCTCCCATGGAACTTATGTAGATGTGTGGTGAGCATTTTTTACCCCCAAGTGCTTCACAGAAGTTTATAACATAGAGCCGTGAAAATAAAAAATCTTTTTCTTTTCCTCAAAAATGATTTTTTTAGTCTGCAATTTTTTATTTTCTCAAAGGTAACAGGGGAAATTGGACCCCAAAGTTGTTGTCCAGTTTGTCCTGAGTACATTGGTACCCAATATATGGGGGTAAGCCACTATTTGGGCACACGTCGGGGCTCGGAAGGAAAGTAGTGATATTTTGAAATGCAGACTTTAATGGAATGGTCTGTGGGCGTCATGTTACGTTTGCAGAGCCCCTGATGTGCCTAAACAGTAGAAACGCCCCACAAGTGACCTCATTTTAGAAACTAGACCCCCAAGGAACTTATCTAGATGTGTGGTGAGCACTTTGAACCCCCAAGTGCTTCACAGAAGTTTATAACATAGAGCCGTGAAAAAAAAAATGTTTCCTCAAAAATGATTTTTTATTCCGCAATTTTTTATTTTCCCAAGGGTAACAGGAGAAATTGGACCCCAAAAGTTGTTGTCCACTTTGTCCTGAGTACGCTGATACCCCATATGTGGGGGTAAACCCCTGTTTGGGCGCACGGGTGAGCTCGTAAGGGAAGAAGCGCTGTTGGCTGAAATTGAGATCATGTCGCGTTTGGAGAGCCCCTGATGTGCCTAAACAGTGGAAACCCCCAATTGTAACTGAAATCCTAACCCTAGCCTCAACCCTAACCCTAGCCCCAACCCTAACCCTAACCCTAGCCCCAACCCTAGCCCCACTGTTTGGGCACACGTCGGGGCTCAGAAGGGAGGGAGCACCATTTGACTTTTTGAACGCAAGATTGGCTGGAAACAATGGTGGCGCCATGTCGCGTTTAGAGACCCCTTATGTGCCTAAACAGTGGAAACCCCTCAATTCTAACTCAAACACTAACCCCAACACACCCCTAACCCTAATCCCAACCCTAACCATAACCCTAACCACAAGCCTAACCCCAACCCCAACACACCGCTAACCCTAATCTTATCCCTAATTCCAACCCCAACCCTAATCCCAACCCTAAATCTAATTCCATCCCTAACCCTAAGGCTGTGTGCCCACGTTGCGGATTCGTGTGCAGATTTTTCAGCGCCGTTTTTGAAATAGCCACGGTAAAATGCACTGCATTTTACCTGTGGTTTTACCGTGGATTTCCTGTGTTTTTTGTGGGGATTTCACCTGCAGTTTTACACCTGCGGATTCCTATTGAGGAACAGGTGTAAAACGCTGCAGAATCAGCACAAAGAATTGACATGCATTGGAAAATACAGCGCTGCATTTCCACGCGGTATTTACTGCACCATGGGCACAGTGGATTTGGTTTCCCATAGGCTTACATGGTACTGTACACCGCATGGAAAACTGCTGCGAATCCACAGCCAAATCCGCACCATGTGCACATACCCTAATTCCAACCCTAATTCTAACCCTAACCCTAGTTATGTAAAGCGCTGCGGAATATGTTAGCGCTATATAAAAATAAAGATTATTATTATTATTATTAGTTCTAACCCTAACCCTAGTTCTAATCCTAACCCTAGTTCAATCCATAATTCTAACCCTAACCTTAGTTCTAACCCTAACCCTAGTTCTAACGATAATTCTAACCCTAACCCTAGCCCTATCCCTAACCCTAGTTCTAACCCGAACCCTAGCCCTAACCCTAACCCTACTTCTACCCCTAACACTAGTGGAAAAATAAAAATAAATATATTTTCTTTATTTTATGATGTTCCCTACCTATGGGGGTGATAAAGGGGGGGCTATTTACAATTTTTTTTTAATTTTGATCACTGTGGTAGAATTTATCACAATGATCAAAATGAATGAACAAATCTGCCGTCTAGCAGATTCGGCGGGCGCACTGCGCATGCACCCACCATTTTGGAAGATGGCGGCGCCCATCCTAGATGCCGAACAGACCCCGGGAAGGACCCCAGGACTCCGGAGGTATGGGGGGGTGGGATCGGACACTTTCAACAGCCAATCAGAGCAATCGTAGCCACGTGGGGGCAAAGCCACCCCCTGGACTGAAGTACCACTCCCCCTGTCCCTCCAGATTGGGTGAAATTGGAGTTAAACCTTTCACCCGATCTGCAGGGACGTGATCCCTCCATGACGCCACATAGGTGTCACAGGTCAGATTGGAACCGACTTTCATGATGCCTAAGTGGCGTCACAGGTCGGGAAGGGGTTAAGGAAATAACACTAGAATCCTGCAGAAAACTTATACCATTTGGTAATAAAATGTCCGTTTTTCGCCGGATCCGTCGCTGTCCGTTTTTTCACCGGACAGAAAACACGTTCCTATGTCCGTTTTCTCTGGCCGCAGGAAAACAAATTTCTGATGAATTCGGAAAAAAACAGATGAAACGTGAGGCCATCCATCGCTAATACAAGTCCATGAGAAAAAACGGATCTGGCGGCAACTTTTGCAGGATCTATTTTTTTTAAAATTTGCTGATTTGTGCCTGACGGCAAAAAACTGATATGTGAAAGTAGCCTCAGGCTCATCGGGTGTGTGGGTCCACCCCAACGCGCATTTTGGATGCTGTTCCTTCGTCAGGGTTGAGCCTTAGCCTGCCCATCCATACAGGCACTATGTTATACCTTGAATTTAACCCCTCCTTACTGGTCATTCATACATGCATATTTTGCACATTATATGTAATATCTAGCTCTAGTTTGACTGGTGTACTCTTTACAGTTGGACAGGCTTCCTACTCTTGTTTATATGTATTATGTGAATTCACATCTTTGGTAGATTATTCCTTGATGTTTGATAAAATGATTTCTACATTGTATGATTCCATTGTCTCACCGACTCCCGGGAAGTCCTTCTGCATTTATGCACCTGTTTTTATGTGGAATTATCCATTATTCTCCCATACTTGTTTTTTTATATAATAAAGTTTAGATGTTTTATACTTTCAACGGATTGTTGAGTTCCAGTACGTGAGCAGTTCACAAACCAGTCAGTGTGATGGCACTTGCAAGCACTGCTGCACCAACAAAAAATGAACATTTTGAAAAGGGACATTGCCACGTGTGGTTGCCCACCTTCTTCCTCTAGTCACACCAATACCTCTGAGGGCCCAATAAAAATTATTATTAATTATAGGAAGAATGAAACCACAGCTACAGCTACGACTGTTTGGTAGCCCAGCTCGACTACTTATCTCTACTGAAGACCCGTTTAGCTTTAAGAGAGTTGGGTGGAGGACATCATCTCTGAAAATATGGTTGTGACGACACAGCATTTTACCTTAACCAATCAGATGTCCATCTATTTTCAGTAAGCCTTGAGGAATAGACGGTTATCTCTATGTTGACATTTGAATGTATGTGTTTCTTTCTTGTTGGTCAAGAAAAACAGACTTTTGGTTGTATAATCCTGTAATATTGACATTTGTTGTAACATATTGTGTTGTTATCCTGGATGACTAGAGACTCAGGGTAATTGAACAATAACTTTTGCTGATATATTGATTACAGATTGTCCAGGCCAGCTAGCTTGCAAAACAGAGCAGTTAAAACTATGCAAATAGATGAAATAATCGAATGCAAGTTGATCTTGTCAGCATTCTGCTCCTTTACCTGTGAATGCTGGCTTGAAGGACAACAACTATGTGAGATATATCCAATCAGATACAGATACATCCAAACATCCAAAAAAACAGAGACTCCATCATGAGGGTAACAGATTTGTCATTCTACCAGGTTAGGAGACTATGGCCCTGGCTGAAATAATACAGATCAGCTCCATTGGCCATTGATGAACCATGGGTACATTTGGGGTAGTCAGGATTTGAACCCTTCTGTTACCTGATCCCTATGGATATGTTTGTGAAAACCAGGAATGGGACCCAGTAGTCACGTGGCTCCATCATGTTTGGAGAAGCTAGGTTGTGACCCTCATGTCAACAGGTCATTGTA
The DNA here is from genome assembly GCF_032444005.1 of Ranitomeya imitator. Classification (NCBI taxonomy): domain Eukaryota; kingdom Metazoa; phylum Chordata; class Amphibia; order Anura; family Dendrobatidae; genus Ranitomeya; species Ranitomeya imitator. The sequence continues at coordinate 582,684,139 of NC_091286.1, read as the reverse complement.
CCTCAATGGACCCATATAAGAACCAGAATAATTGGCACAACTCATAATATATCAAAACCAGACCGAAGTAGGAAAAGAGGAACCTACAGAGTGTATGTACCCAATAAAAAATAAGCTTTATTAATTAACACTTAAAATATTAAAATAATGAATAAATCAGAGGCTGCTGAGCACACATGCAGAGGAACACTAGCATGGGCAGATGGTGGTTAGAAATACATGTTAGGCATAAAATAAATGTAAATGTAGCATGATCCCCTAATTAAACTGTAGTAAGGTCAGATATAAAAGTTTCCAAAAACATGCATTAAACACAAGCGGAGCCAAAGTAAAGATTAACACTTACATGTAAATCATACCAGCTGCCTGCAGAGTTCCAGCTCGCCTCAACGCACATTTCGTTATGTCTTCATCAGGAGCAGGGCAATTATCCTGATGCCTGAACCACATTCGGCCAAACCCAACAAACTCACACAGAATGAAACCATCAGTTAGTTGCTTTTGCTAGGAAAGAGGGAAACAGGGGCCACGGCACATGTTCAGCATGTTAGGCTAAGCACATGCACCCTTTATGAATTTAGACATGTCACCAAATAGACATAGATAGAGTGAACACAATTCAGACACCCAGATGTCCTAAAAATTGAGGCATTGTCTTTAATTAAGGCATGTATTTAAGGCATTTATTTAAGACTCTAATATGCAAAGATGATTTTTATGTAAGTAGCTTGAAGACTGAGGGACACTGCGGCATAGCCCGCTGTCACCTGACTGCGGGGCCTCTGTATGGCTCCTCCCCGGTCTCCCACGGGGTGACGGCGCTTTGATTGGAGGCCACGCCGCCGGCGGGCGGGGCCTCATTTGAAAAGGGGGTTGGCGCCGATTTGAGCTTCCGGATCCTCTCACTTGGACCCGGACCTGTTTGGGGCTGCCGGCGCTATGGACCCGCTCCAGGAGGCGGTGAGACAAAAAATCAGCAGGGAGGGTAGCGACTGGCTAGCGGCACTACTGGCTGCGAGCGGCTCCCTCCCTGCAGCGAGCCAGGCGATGCCGTCGGGCGGGCGGCGTTCTGGCAGAGCCTCCCGGCCGCCGGCTCGCCTGAGCCCGCCATTAGTAGCAAAGAGGAGCGCGCGCGGCGCGAGTGCGCGCGCTTCCTCACACGTGGGCAGGAGACAGCGCGGCTCAGCAGCTGCAGTCGGGCAGGTGCGGGAGGGGGATTTGGGACACTATTCCAGCGCCGCTCCTTCAGCGGTTAGTATTGTGTGGGAAGGGGCTTCACAGCAGCAGACGCTGAGCACCATAGCCGGGTCAGGTCCCACAACTGCGATTAACATGGGAGGCGCACAGGGGTCATCCGCATCGTCACAAGAGGTGGAAGGGGTAGAAGGCTCACAGGAGCTAATTTCCCCGACACCACAGCCAATGGGGGAAAGCAGCAATGACACGGGGAGAGGATGGGGGACATTAATAACAGCCCAGCAACAGATACGTTCTGCGTCAATACTAGGGCAGCAAATAGTAGGAGGGCACGCAGGAGCTAGAGTGGATTCCCCCTTTCCCTCTTGCCCAGTGATTTTCACAACACCACCTTCTTTAACCCCCGGGGGACAAGTAGTGACACCGCATTTATCTGTAGGAGCGGGAGAACATCAGAATGCTTCAGCAGCTATACCGCTGGTGGCAACCGGTGTTGGACCTCCCACGCAGGGTGCTGGCACCTCGGCTCTGGTTGGCGTTCAGAGTGCGGGTAACCGCCCCGCGCGCAGCGTATCCTCCTCCTCGTCATCAGGACACTATAGACGACGCAGAAAAAGACGTAGGGAACACTACGTTAGCAGGGGGCATTCCCACAGGTCCAAATCCAGTCGCCGAAGCAGGCGGTCTAGGTCATCGAGGTGGCGATCTCCATCATCGTCGGATAGTTCTTCCAGCAGATCTCGCCGACATGTTTCATCACGACGCAGGTCCGCATCCCGGGGGGATCGGCAAAATGCAGATACCCAAGGAGTTCAGGAGCAGAGTCGCCCGGAACCTAGCATGCAACCCGGTGAGTACGCTTTTACGGGGGCCTGGGGTGGCGATAGGGGTACGACCTTGAATTTAACGGACGCAATCCCGCTTGGCTCAGGCAGTGGGAGGATTTTTGTAAATCCCAGGTTACTGCAAACGGCACCGCCTAGACCATCTATCCCCCCTCCCCGCCCGGACATTTACAAGGATGGACTTTTTTGCGGTGTTCCACCCTTAGGGTCGCACTTAGATATCAGTGTGAAGGAACAGATTTGGGCTAACGAATTCATCGACATTTTGTCCCTTGTATCCACCGAACAGCATTCGGTGGACAAGGAGAGAAGGGTAGGCGAAAAAGTGTACGACAGGAAACCGAAAGTAGCCAAAACTATTAACAATTGGCTTCAGGCTTTTGCAGTTCTAGGGTGTGTTATGGGGGAGAAGCATCCGGAACGTTGTTCCGAGCTTTTCATTTATCTAGACAGTATATACAATTCCTACAAGTCACACGGCGGCTCGGCGTGGTGGAAATATGATGAAGATTTCCGCCGCCGGCTAGCCATTAACCCACAATTGGGGTGGGGGGTCAAAGCCACCGATTCATGGTTGCGTTTGATGATGGCGCAAAAAACTCTGCAGCCCTTTCCCGGGTCCCCAATAGTTCAGGGTCATCGGTGGTTCGAAGACCAGGCACCTGTTGGCTCTTCAACGAGGGTCACTGCAAATTCTACGGATTATGCAAATATAAACACGAATGTTCTGCGTGCGGGGGAACCCATTCGGCTTCAAAATGCTCCAGACCCCCTCAAAAAACGGGAAACAATAAGACTCCCGCGGGGGGTGAACCATCTGACACCGGTGAACGCAAAAAACATGGAACCATGGCTGGCCAGATACCCCAATAAACCGGCGGCGGCCCAACTCAGTTTTGGTTTTTCTTTTGGTTTTTTCATTCCCTTTGTTTTCTCGAGTAAACCCCAGTCGTCCCCTAATTTAAAATCTGCTAGGGACTCTCCAGCCATTCTTTATGAAAAATTGAATAAGGAAATTCAAGCAGGACGTTTTCGGGGGCCATTCGACGCCCTCCCATTTTATAACTTGAGGGTTTCCCCATTGGGCATAGTTCCAAAGAAAGAACCGGGAAAATACAGGCTGATTCACCATTTGTCTTACCCCAAAGGCAGCTCGGTGAATGACGGTATCCCGGGTGATGACACTGCGGTAACATATATTCCTTTTGACAGAGCTGTCGAAATGGTCAAAAAAGCGGGCCCGGGCGCCCTTATGGCTAAGTCCGATATTGAATCCGCTTTCCGGCTGCTTCCGGTTCACCCAGATTGCTACCACCTGTTGGGAGCCATGTTCGAGGGGCGATACTACTACGACACATGCCTCCCGATGGGATGCTCAATTTCCTGCCATTATTTTGAAATGTTTAGCACATTTCTGGAATGGGTCGCTCGTAAGGTCACGCATTTGCCATCAATTACGCACTACCTTGACGACTTTTTGATGGTAGGCCCGGCCAATTCGGAATCTTGTTCCCAGGCCCTGGCACAGTTTAAGGAGATCATGTCCCTATTTGGCGTTCCCCTGTCTCCAGAAAAAACGATTGGCCCGGTTCCTGTAATCTCTTTCTTGGGGATTGAAATTGACTCGGTCGCCATGGAGCTCAGGCTGCCCCAAGATAAGATTGTAAAGCTTTTGGATCTAATCGACGGTTTTTTATCGGTCGGTAAGGTCTCATTAGTCCAAATGCAATCTCTCCTCGGTTCACTGAATTTTGCCTGTAAGATAATGCCAATGGGCAGAATTTTTTCTCGCAGGTTGATATTGGCTACGAGAGGCGTGAGGCAACCTCACCACAGGATTAGAATCAGTGCTCAGCTGCGCAGAGATCTGATCATATGGCAGCGTTTCCTCATTTCTTACAATGGCAAAACATGTTTTCAGGAAGAGGAATGCATTAGCGACAGCTTGGGGCTTAAGTTTGGGCTGGCGGACTCGGCAGGCTTCAGTGTTAGTTTTGGGGAGCAGACGTGCGCGGGTTTGTGGCCTGATTCCTGGGTTTCCAGAGCATGGCATCAGGATCCGGTTCTAGTTGAGTTGTTCCCTCTGGCAGCGGCCATGGAATTGTGGGGACGGTCTTTATGCAACAAGCGTATCAGAATTCAGCTCAGATCAGCGAAGGCTATACATGCCATTAATTGTCTGTCATCTTCCTCCTTACCCGCGGTAAAGGTCATAGGCTTCACGGTGTTAAAATGTTTGGAGTACAACGCTTGGATAAAGGCGAGCGCCTATGCCTCTATGAATGATGAATTTACGGATGTTGCACATCGGTTTGATCCACAGGTGCGGTATGGCCGGCAGCCGAAGGAGCTACAGCGAATCCTGGAATGCCCTCCTTTGGTCTGGGATGTCCCGGAGAATTGACTCCCCTGATAAGGTCTTCCATCGCTCCCTCAACCTGGAGAGCATACGGTAAGGCATGGGATGAGTGGTGCAGCTTGGCAGCGGAGAAACCGGTAGGTGCTTCAAGCTCTATGAGACTTCAGGTTACGCTGGCTTTCTTGGCTCGGTTACAGGCCTCGGGGGTTTCGGGAGTGGTAGCTCGTAATCGTCTATCCGGGGTTGCTTTTCATTTTAAGCTACGTGGGTGGCCCGATTCGACCAAACATTTTTTGATTGGGCAGGTACTGAAGGGCTGGCGTCGGGAACGTGTGCAGAACGACCAAAGGAGGCCCATTTCTTTTCAATTGCTATCTAATTTGATCAAGGTTTCAGTTGATGTTTGCGACTCTGTTTACGAAGCCACTCTGATATCGGCGGCTTTTGGCCTGGCGTTTTTTCGGGGCCATGCGGGTTAGCGAAATACTTCCCTCGTCCCGTTGCAGGGCTGGCGGCCTGCAGCTGGACGACTTGGTGATTTGCGACGACGGATTGAGGGTGAGGGTGCGCAAATCCAAAACTGATCGGGAAGGCAGGGGCACTTGGTTCCCTCTTTTTGCCATCGGAGGGGCGGTCTGCCCTTTAGCACTGGTTAAAAACTTCATGCAGGTCAGGAGTAGTGGGTCGCAACTGTTCATTCACGAAAACGGTTCCCCTTTTTTGTCATGTCAGTTTTTGGCGGTCCTCAGGCACGCTCTGTCTTGTCTGGGGTTGCCTGCGGCAGACTTTGGTACCCATTCATTTAGAATCGGCACAGCTACCGAAGCCTCTAGGGCAGGGTTTTTCGAAGCGGACATTCAGAGGGTTTGTAGATGGAGGTCCCGCTGTTTTACCAGGTACATCAGGCCTGAACTTGTCATGTAAGATTTTGTGGCTAAGATAACACTTTTGAGGATGTCGCGTATGTTTTTATCGCCGCTTACCCTAGCTAACAAAGCTTGTATGTGACATTAATGTTGTTCTGTTTGTTTTAGATGGTATGCGGCCCAGCATATGGCTGGTGGGCCATTCGTTCATCTATTGGGCAGCACGGGGTGCAGAGCTGCGACCAGGAGGTCGATCGTTGGGTCTTGCAGGAATGGACGTTATCTGGCGCGGTACAAGGGGACTTACCTGGTCTCAAGTCCTTCCGGAAGTTGTGCGTATTGCAAGAGTCGCGTCTTCGCCGACAGTGGTGGTTATTCACGCCAGAGGGAATGACCTGGCTTCTTTTCCTCTTGCGGAGCTGTTGACCCTGATGAGAGCCGACTTGGACAAATTTCCTGGTTTCTTTTCAGCAATGCGTCTAGTGTGGTCGGAGGTGGTTCCCAGATTGGTCTGGCGTGGTGCCAGGGAGCTGAGCGCCATGGAAAGATCTCGACGCACATTAAACCAGCGGATATCCCGATTCATTAGGTTCAAGAATGGTGTGGTGGTGAGGCACCACCGGCTAGAAGGGGATATATCAGGTTTTCTCCTGCCAGATGGGGTCCATCTGAATGACGCCGGCCTGGATATATTCCTGGATGGTCTTCGAGAAGGGGTGGTTCAGGCGCTCCATTCTTTGGGTGGGTCGTAGCTCGTGGTACGGGCTACTCCGTGGCGGAATGGGTGGAGATTATGGTGGTGAGGATACCTGCACCGGGAGTCCGGAAGGCAGTCAATCTCCCTACACCCGACTGGTTGGCAAATTTTGCCGGTTTTAAGCTGCGACCCAAATCTTAAGCCAAAAGAAAAGATGCAAGTTACAGGAACAAAATTATTTCATAAAATAAACAAGTTATTAGTTTGAATTTTCTGGTGTGGCGTCACTTTGTGGGAGAATATTATCGCGGGTCTCGGCAGTCTGAGGGACACTGCGGCATAGCCCGCTGTCACCTGACTGCGGGGCCTCTGTATGGCTCCTCCCCGGTCTCCCACGGGGTGACGGCGCTTTGATTGGAGGCCACGCCGCCGGGGGGCGGGGCCTCATTTGAAAAGGGGGTTGGCGCCGATTTGAGCTTCCGGATCCTCTCACTTGGACCCGGACCTGTTTCCCGCCCTCCCTCCCTTGTGTTCGATTTGTTGGTTTTTGTGTGTTATTTAGTCGCAGCTGGCGGAATGGGTGGAGATTATGGTGGTGAGGATACCTGCACCGGGAGTCCGGAAGGCAGTCAATCTCCCTACACCCGACTGGTTGGCAAATTTTGCCGGTTTTAAGCTGCGACCCAAATCTTAAGCCAAAAGAAAAGATGCAAGTTACAGGAACAAAATTATTTCATAAAATAAACAAGTTATTAGTTTGAATTTTCTGGTGTGGCGTCACTTTGTGGGAGAATATTATCGCGGGTCTCGGCAGTCTTGCAATTCTGTTTATGGATAGAAGGTGGCAGTAGAACTACAGAGAAATAGTGTATACGAATAGGTGTGTCCCAATGACTTGTAGGAGACTACTATCCTGTACAGGATTTTATTATAGAAGTAGGCAAAAAGCAGGGTTTCAGGAAAGGTAGCATCACTAACCCCTATCCTAGACACTATACTCACATTCTACTCTACAATCCTAAAATAAGGTGCCTTCCAAGGATAGTAACACTTTGTACCAGGACTTGTACTCACTGGTGACTGGTTCATGCAGCATTATTTGATTCTCCCTATTTATTGTACTGTTGGCTGGACCTTACATGATAAGCACTTTATTTTTACCTTTGTGTTTCCCCTATTTCCTCATAGATTGTAAGGTTGTGAGCAGGGCCCTCACTCCTCTTCGTATGCATTGAACTATAGATAAATCAATAAATGTCCAAACAATAACAAAGGGCACTTCCACAATACTAAGACACAAAGTCCCATATCAATCTTAATGGAACCAAGAAGAGATCCCACAATTAATATGTAAAATCATTTTTATTGATAAATAAATATAAAAACAGTGAATAAATCCAAAATCATACAAAATACCGTACTAAGGGACGCCACAAAATACAGTAACTATGGATACATATTGTCATGATCCAGTTCTGAGATTATGTTCAGCTCTCTTGTCTCTGGACTGGTCATGTGGGAGTTAATCCTCTCTGCCTCACCCTGGAGCTGGCTGTGCTATTTAAGTCCTCTGCAGCCTGGGGGCCAGTGTCAGCTATAAGTTCATCCTGCACTGTTTGAGCTCCTGACCTGGATCCCTGTTCTAAGTGTTCCTCTTTGCCTCTGACTGACTGCACCCGTTTGTTACTTGTTCTGACCTTTGGCCTGTACCCCGACTCTTTACGCCTCACGTTTTGGTTACCACGTTTCCGGTAGGTTCTGACATCTTGCTTGCCCCCGACGATTCTCTGCTCGCCCCTTCTGTACCGCGCTGCTATCTCCGTGTATGACCTTGGCTTGTTTCATGTCCCTTTCATTACCTGTGACACCTGTGTTGTTGCTCAGTGTAGCTGTGCTGTGTGTGCAGCCTCCTTTCCTTATCCAGCACCCCCTGGTGGAGATTGCTCTATACTGCACTGCAGCAGCACATCACACATATATGCAACAACCATCTGCATAAAACACATGCTAGAGGATGACTAAAAGTACTTAAGCCAAAAAAGTGCTAAAGCTAGTACCCATATGTCCGAGAAGCTAAGCGGCATATAATAGAAATCACCCGGACCTCCCCGATATATATATAATTGCCGCAATGGGCCAATATAAAGGACTAAACCGCCTCAATAGAAAAAGGGGGGACAAAAAGGAAATAACCAATGGGTGTATACTACCTGCCGCACTGCTTCTCCTGGGCGTTCCTTCACCCCGACGCGCGTTTCGCCGCCAGCTTCTTCCGGGGGCGCCAGCTTCTTCTAAGCGCCCCCCGAGGAAGCAACACTTGCAAAACACGCGTCGGGGCCCCTCTTTCCACGCACGGCAGCAGGTTGGTTCATCTCTTATTTGTTCTTTATTACTACTATGCAGGTACAGCTTAGTTTTAACCCACTTACGCATATGGGATTTCCCCAGGATGCTTGAGATTATGCATCATTGTCAATATAGCTATTTAGGGTACCTTGCTTTATAAGGTTTGCATAAGGCACGTTATTTATATTACTTTGGAACCTCCCTGCACTAGTATATTATCTGAGAGCTTCTTTTTATGATTGTGGTTACCATCTGCCCGGCTACTTATATGACATTACAGTCTTTTATTGTTTGTATGCAGAATTACCACTTTATTTATTGATATATGCTATTTATACCCTTGGTATGTTTGCACTTGATTACTTGCTTTTCATTTGATTATAGCGTCCGTGTGTGGCACTAGTGTCGCCTTTCTTTTTTCTCATTGTGTCTTTTTACTCTGGTTCTTATTTGCAGTACTCATGTATATTTTATATAGTTTCTTCAATAAAATTGTTTACTTTTAGCTCAAGTGTCCATTTCCTTTGGTTTTCTATTATATTTCTTATGGCGGAGCATTTATCTCCGGTGCCCTCTTTATTGGTTTACTTAGGATCTGCCTATGGGGGTGTTGCCTTATACTCCAGGATCTACCTATGGGGGTGCTGCCTTATACTACAGGATCTGCCTATGGGGGTGCTGTCTTATACTACAGGATCGGCCTATGGGGGTGCTGCTTTATACTACAAGATCTGCCTATGAGGGTGCTGCTTTATACTACAGGGTATGCCTATGGGGTGCTGCCTTACACTACAGTGTATGCCTATGGGGTGTTGCCTTATACTCCAGGATCTACCTATGGAGGTGCTGCCTTATACTACAGGATCTGCCTATGGGGGTGCTGTCTTATACTACAGGATCGGCCTATGGGGGTGCTGCTTTATACTACAAGATCTGCCTATGGGGGTGCTGCTTTATACTACAGGGTCTGCCTATGGGGGTGCTGCCTTATACTACAGGGTATGCCTATGGGGTGCTGCCTTATACTACAGGATCTGCCTTTGGGGGTGCTGCCTTATACTACAGGATCTGCCTATGGGGGTGCTGCTTTATACTACAAGATCTGCTTATGGTGGTGCTGCCTTATACTACAGGGTCCGCCTATGGGGGTGCTGCCTTATACTACAGGGTATGCCTATGGGGTGCTGCATTATACTACAGGAGCTGCTTATGGGGTGCTGCCTTATACTACAGGAGCTACCTATGGGGTGCTGCCTTCTACTACAGGATCTGCCTATGGGGGTGCTGCCTTATATTACAGGATCTGCATGTGGGGTGTTGCCTTATACTCCAGGATCTACCTATGGGGGTGCTGCCTTATACTACAGGATCTGCCTATGGGGTGCTGTCTTATACTACAGGATCGGCCTATGGGAGTGCTGCTTTATACTACAAGATCTGCCTATGGGGGTGCTGCTTTATACTACAGGGTCTGCCTATGTGGTGCTGCCTTATACTACAGGGTATGCCTATGGGGTGCTGCCTTATACTACAGGATCTACCTATGGGGGTGCTGCCTTATACTACAGGATCTGCCTATGGGGGTGCTGCTTTATACTACAAGATCTGCCTATGGGGGTGCTGCCTTATGTTACAGGGTCTGCCTATGGGGGTGCAATCTTATACTGAAGGGTATGCCTATGGGGTGCTGCCTTATACTACAGGAACAGCCTATGGGGGTGCTGCCTTATACTACAGGAGCTACCTATGGGGTGCTGCCTTATACAACATAATCTGCCTATGAGGATGCTGCCTTATACTACAGGATCTGCCTATGGGGGTGCTGCCTTATACTACAGGATCTGCCTATGGGGGTGCTGCCTTACACTACAGGATCTGCCTATGGGGTGCTGCCTTATACTACAGGATCTGCCTATGGGGGTGCTGTCTTGTACTACAGGATATGCCTATGGGGGTTTGCCTATGAGGTGCTGCCTTATACTACAGGAACTGCCTATGGGGGTGCTGCCTTACACTACAGGATATGCCTATGGGGTGCTGCCTTACACTACAGGGTATGCCTATGGGGTGCTGCCTTATACTACAGGATCTGCCTATGGGGGTGCTGCCTTATACTACAAGATATGCCTATGGGGTGCTGCCTTACACTACAGGGTATGTCTATGGGGTGCTGCCTTATACTACAGGAGCTGCCTATGGGGGTGCTGCCTTATACTACAGGGTTTGCCTATGGGGGTGCTGCTTTATACTACAAGATCTGCCTATGGGGGTGCTGCCTTATACTACAGGGTCTGCCTATGGGGGTGCTATCTTATACTGAAGGGTATGCCTATGGGGTGCTGCCTTATGCTACAGGAACGGCCTATGGGAGTGCTGCCTTATACTCCAGGAGCTACCTATGGGGTGCTGCCTTATACTACAGGATCTACCTATGAGGGTGTTGCCTTATACTACAGGATCTGCCTATGGGGGTGCAGCGTTACACTACAGGATCTGCCTATGGGGCGCTGCCTTATACTACAGGATCTGCCTATGGGGGGTGCTGTCTTATACTACAAGATCTGCCTATGGGGTGCTGCCTTATACTACAGGGTATGCCTATGGGGTGCTGCCTTATACTAAAGGAATTGCCTATGGGGGTGCTGCCTTATACTACAGGGTATGCCTATGGGGTGCTGCCTTATTCTACAGGAACTGCCTATGGGGGTGCTGCCTTATACTACAGGGTATGCCTATGGGGTGCTGCCTTATACTACAGGAACTGCCTATGGGGGTGCTGCCTTATACTACAGGGTTTGCCTATAGGGTGCTTCCTTCTACTACATGGTCTGCCTATGGGTTGCTGTATTTTATTACAGCGTCTGTCTATGGGGTGCTGTCTTATACTAGAGTCTGCCTATGGGAGTGCTGTCTTATAATGCAGAGTCTGCCTATGGGGTGCTGCCTTGTGCTATAGAGTCTGCCTATGGCTGCTGCCTTGTACTATGGAGTCTGCCTATGAGGAGTGCATTATACTATATTGAGGACTATCTGGTGCATTATACTTTATGGAGGCCATGTAGTAGGCCTTCGTACAGTGCAGGGATTACAGTGAAGGGGCCGTCATACAGTGCTGGAGCCATCAAACAGTTTGGGGGCTACTAAGGGGTCAGTATACTGTGGGGGTGCATTACAGTGAGGAGACATCATGGTATGTATAAGAGAGCATCATATTGTATATAGGGAAGCTGTACAGGGGGAGAATCGGGACATTATTGAATGTGAAGTGGGCACTTATTGTTATAGGTGAACTCAGGTTACTGTAACTATTAAAGGGGCACACAGGGCAATAGTGCTTTCTAGGGGGCAAAATGTGGGCACTGTTTTCTAAGGCACTTGCACCCAGCATTACTATATTATAGAAGGTTGCTGTAGAATTTAGAAGGCACAGAGAACCACACAGCAGGGGCAGTAATTGGGACACATATGGCAGCAGCGGCTCAGTATTGGGGTATCGTGTGGTGTAGATCACATACGGCAGCAGCAGCTTAGTATTGTGGTATCAGGTGCAGTAATGGGGTCACACAAGGCAGCAGTGGCTCAGTATTGGGGTATCAGCAGAAAGAGGAGTTTGTGCAGGTTGGGAATAGATGGTGATGGGGCTGGAATATGAGATGTGAAATGTGTCTGTTGTATTCTCTGCAGGTGAGTCGTTGTTGGAAGAAGTTGACATGTCCGTCTGGGCCAGATGGAAAAGACGGGAAAAATGAACGATTCCATCATAATGGACATCAGCGGTAAGACATTATCTGTAACTGTGCTGTGATCTTATATGTTCTGTAGGGTTGGTATTTACCACTGAACATATGGCGGTAATATCTATTTTGGTCTTGAAATAGAGCTTATCTTCAGTAATAGCGCGGTCATCTGCTGAGGTTCTCCTCCGTTATTAGGGTGAGTCACCGAGTTGTAATCAACGTTACCTGGTTAGGGGCCCACTCAGAATTTTCGCCTCCCCTGAACCAAAACCATAGCTACGCCTCTGCTTACTCTATAATGTATTATCGTGTTTGAACAAGTACCCTCTCAGTTGTAAAGTGCTAGAAATACTGTATGTTGGCACTATAGAAATAAAAATGATTACAATTATCCCTATTACAAAATCACCACCACTGAAATCACTTGTCAGAAGACAGCAAATAAGCATCTGTATGTTCTGGAGATCGTGGTCAGTCTATCGCTCAGGACACAGACGCACTGATGGATCTAGAATTCCAAGTTAATAAAAGTGCACCACATACATGGCTGGCTGAAGACCGAGACTGTCACAAACTTGACAAGGCTGGAGAGGTCGTCTAACCGGATGGTAAGTAGAGATGGTCTTTGGGTAGGGGACCAGGTGGTGGTATAGATACCTCCAGGTAGGACACTGGTGAAGTAAATGCCAGGTGTGGTAAAAGTTCTTTTTCCAACGGTTCAAAATGTAGTCCATTTGATTCTCCTAAAATGTGCATTAATATGCGTCTTTTCTCAACACATTTTTTGTGATCATGTTGACTATTTGCAACAAAACTTTTGATGGTTCAATCATTACGCCCCACAATTTTAGCAAATTCAAGAGTACTTCAACCCTCTTTATTACTTGTAACTTGTAACATTTTTTGACTTTTCAGTCAGTTAAATCCCTTTTTTTGGCCCATTTTGCACGAGGAAAACAAGCTACCCAATAATTCTGCACACCTTGATAAAAGGGTTGTATAGTTAGGTCACAGCCTCCATCATTGCACAAATACACATCACCTGATCTGCTTCATCCAATAAGCATTCATGTTTATACAGCTTGGAGTTGGGAAATCTGCATAAAAAGTATGATACTAATTTGCCTAATAATTCTGCACAGTGTGTTTTGTAGTGTAGTCTGCCACACAAGCGATGTGCATTTCTTGAGCTTTACAAAGTGTCTTTAAGAATGATCTTGTTCAGATGTTGCTGTTTAATGCTCTGTACACATCTGGGTTCTTTTCTGTACCATTATAACAGCATAAGTAAAAAATAAAGCAGGAGTGTTGATCCTCCTGCATAAATTGCACCAGAAGCACCAGACATCTCTATTATAATCAGGTGTGTTTGCTTTCCATCATTTTATGTGACAAAATAGTAATTTTTGGCTTCACAGTGTTTCCAAGCAAAGATTAAGTGTGTGAAGAAATGGATATTTTTAAAGCTTGTGGAATGGGGAATGTTCGGTGGACACTGACGACTTTTTATTGTTTTTATAAAAATGTTTCATGTCTTCAACAATTTTTGTCTTCATTGTTGACCTAGTAATATTCTCATTGGGATTCCTGAAAGTTATAGAGTTGTTGTCTCTGATATGAGTTTATTCCTCTGCTTATTTTTTATAACGGTATCATATTGATGTTGCGGAGTGACGAGTCTTTTGCAGATCAACTCATCGTCCTTAGATAGTCCATCCTTTAGGTTGTAACCAAGGATCCTGGCAATCCCAGATTGAGATGGAATAATTGATTTGTCCTTTATTTTTGGGGGGTCAACCTTATCATCCAGACATTTCTCAGACATCAAAGTCCTCAATCTCTGGAGCTCTTTAACCTCAAGTTTCATACGTTCAACCCCAAATGTCTCTACACGTTTCCAGAAAGAATTATTGAAGAATACATACATCTCCCAGTCCAAATTATTCCATGATTTTATCTTTTCTTGAGTTTCCAGCGTTAGTGTTTTCTTAGTACTGTTGCTTCTACTATTCAGAGGGAAAGACAGGACATCATAAAAAGACCAGCAGAGAGCATCCTTCAGGAGAATAAGAGACTCATCATAATATTCTGTGATCAGCACCAGATCAAATATGTTATCCACTGCGTGCCATGCTAGTACTGATTGCTCAGGGGAACCATTAAGCTCAAAACCAAGATCAAAAGTCACAAAATTCTTAGTAAAGCTGATGTATCCATTTGTATCTTTGTAAAATATTTTTGAATTGTTTAAAAAATCTTCCAGATTTTTAGCACTTTTGAAAGGTTCGTATTGCTTGTAGTAGGAAAAAGATGATTCCATCTGGGAGACTGGGTTTCGCAGGATGGTGAAGTAGAATGTGTCCTCTGGCATCACTTTTTCTACCTGTTCAAAATTCATTAATTAGGTAATTAATTCTTTACACAGATACTTTTTAGCAATATTTAATTATAATTATGCTAACTCTGGAGCTAATGAATAGAGGATAAAAAAATCTGCTAAAGGATAGAAAATCCGCTATCTTTTACAGTGCCAGTACTATAGATGAGATTTTATGATGAAATCTTATCCACATCCTGCAGGAAAAAAATCATAGTTCAAATTGACCTTTTTTGTTGACTTTCAATCCACAGCATGTCAGTTTATGTTTCAGAACAACCCTGGATCCCTGGGAGGGCGGGGTATGTGAGTATTCACACATGAAATTACACACACATATATGCACAGATTTAGGCCGGTTTCACATGTCAGTGGCTCCGGTACGTGAGGTGACAGTTTTCTCACATACCGGAGCCACTGACACACGTAGACGCATTAAAATCAATGCATCTGTGCAGATGTCATTGATTTTTTGCGGACCGTGTCTCCGTGTGCCAAACACAGAGACATGTCAGTGTTCGTGGGAGCGCATGTATTACACGGACCCATTAAAGTCAATGGGTCCGTGTAAAACACATACCGCACACGGACGTTGTCCGTGTGCATTCCGTGTGCCGTGCAGGAGACAGCGCTACGGTAAGCGCTGTCCCCCCCACATGGTGCTGAAGCCAACGAGGGAGCTGGGTGAGTATTTTCAGAACAGCGGGGGGGGGGGGGGGCAGCACAGGGGGTGGGGACATTGGCCTTTATTTTATACCTGATAAACTTAAAAAAAAAGGATTATTCATATCTTCTCTGCAGCAAACGCTGCTGCAAAGAAGATATGAATCGCGGTTTCAGCACGATGCAGGGGACAGCGCTATTCTTTAGCGCTGTCTCCTGCATGCTCCGTGTGGTACCCAGTGGGCACACGGGCGGCACACGTGTGCCGCACGTGTGCCACACTGATGTGCCACATAAACGCAGGGGCACACGGACACGGATAATTCCGGTACCGATTTTTTCCGGTACCGGAATTATCTGGACGTGTGGGACTGCCCTTATATAAATAAAATCTTCATGGGAGTGCTTCTTTAAAACGCTCCCATTTATCATTTGTATCACTATCACTATCTGACTGTAGTTGCTTCTAATCAATGGGAAGAAACTGGAAAGACTATAGCACAATAGCGTCGTATCTAGGTAAAAAGCATAAAAATAATGAGAGTTGCACACCTGGCCAGGCTACTTATTGCACTATAAAGGCTGCTGCAGACCCACAAGGATGCCAAGAGGTCAATAGTGGAGATGAATGAGTTAAATCCTTCCCTGCCTGGACTAAGGGAGACATTGAATAGATGAATTCAGAGTCTAATGCTGGTGTCCCGCTTTCAACTGCAATGCGAGAAACTCACGCTAGTCTCTCGCCTCAATACCCGGGACTGCCGCCAGCACTCGGGACTGGAGTGTGTGGCTGCATGTATTTCTATGCAGCTGAACGCTCCGGTCCGAACCGCTGGCGGCAATTTCGGGTACTGAGGTAAGAGACTCGCGCGAGTTTCTCCCATTGCAGTTGCAAGTGGGACACCTGACCTACCTAATGCAGATTAAATGCCTTTTATTTGTCAACACATTAAGAAGTTTCACACTTTTTCTTCAAGACAAGCCACCTGTCCTAAAAAAAAGAAGCCTTAGTGACCACCAATAACCACCAGTCTTTTTACTGACCTGCGATATAAGAGACTAGCCTCCCCATACAGGTAACAATCCAGCAGCTGTTGGCTGTACACTATAGCTGAGAAATTGCTGCATCAACCACGATCAGTGTTGGCACCAACTATGGTCGTTTAACCCCTTAAATGCTTCTGTCAATAGTGATTGTGGCATCTAGATGGTTAACAGAGTGTGGGGGCTCCCTTTTTAAATCCATCGGCACCCTGAGATTTTCATTACATGGCCCTGATGTTTGCCATGGCAGTTCACCGCCAAATAACAGTCTTAAAGTCTGTCAAAAAAAAAGTTATCAAAATGTAGGTGGTAAAAACAAGCTTTTTTTATTCCTGTCATGCCACTTTGCATTAATTCCCGAAAAACACCTGAAGGGTTAATGAACTACGTGAAAGCAATTTTGAATACGTTGAGGGGTGCGATTTTTAAAATGGTATCGCATTTTGAGGTTTCCAATATGTAGGACCTGCAAAGTCACTTCAAAACTGAACAGGTTTCTAAAAAAAAATACATTTTGTAAATTTCCTTGGAAAAAAATGAAAAATGACTGCTACATGTTTAAGCCTTCTAAAATGCTAACAAAATAAAACAACATTTTACATATGGTGCTGATGTAAGTCAGACATGAGGGAAATGTTATTCATTAATGTTTTAGTGTGGTATCACCAACTGAATTAGGCTGGGATCACACATACGTGAGACACGGCCGAGTCTCGCAGGTGAAAACTGTTATGACCTGGTGGTCAGGACTATAATGAACCTGGTGGTTAAGAGCACACGGAATGACCTGATAGTTACTGATAATAAGGACGAGCTCTGGGACGTGGGAACTCTGCTGACCGCAATCCCTAATCCTATCAAACACACTAGAAATAGCCGTGGATTGCGCCTAACGCTCCCTATGCAACTCGGCACAGCCTAAGGAACTAGCTAGCCCTGAAGATAGAAAAATAAAGCCTACCTTGCCTCAGAGAAATTCCCCAAAGGAAAAGGCAGCCCCCCACATATAATGACTGTGAGTAAAGATGAAAATGCAAACACAGAGATGAAATAGATTTAGCAAAGTGAGGCCCGACTTACTGAACAGACCGAGGACAGAAAAGGTTACTTTGTGGTCAGCACAAAAACCTGCAAAAAGACCACGCAGAGGGCGCAAAAAGACCCTCCGCACCGACTCACGGTGCGGAGGCGCTCCCTCTGCGTCCCAGAGCTTCCAGCAAGCAAGACACAATAAAAATAGCAAGCTGGACAGAAAAAATAGCAAACCAAAGAAATACAAGCTGTGACTTAGCTTCTGCTGGGAAGACAGGTCACAAGAACGATCCAGGAGAGAACTAGACCAATACTGGAACATTGACAGGAGGCGTGGAGCAAAGATCTAAGTGGAGTTAAATAGAGCGGCAGCTAACGAATTAACCTCGTCACCTGCGGAAGGAAACTCAGAAACACCCACCAGAGAAAGTCCATGGACAGAACCAGCCGAAGTACCATTCATGACCACAGGAGGGAGCCCGACAACAGAATTCACAACAGTACCCCCCCCTTGAGGAGGGGTCACCGAACCCTCACCAGAGCCCCCAGGCCGACCAGGATGAGCCAAATGAAAGGCACGAACCAGATCGGCAGCATGAACATCAGAGGCAAAAACCCAGGAATTATCTTCCTGACCATAACCCTTCCACTTGACCAGGTACTGGAGTTTCCGTCTCGAAACACGAGAATCCAAAATCTTCTCCACCACATACTCCAACTCCCCCTCAACCAACACCGGGGCAGGAGGATCAATGGATGGAACCACAGGCGCCACGTATCTCCGCAACAACGACCTATGGAACACATTATGGATGGCAAAAGAAGCAGGAAGGGCCAAACGAAATGACACAGGATTGATAACCTCAGAATTCTTATACGGACCAATGAAACAAGGCTTAAACTTAGGAGAGGAAACCTTCATAGGAACATAACGAGACGACAACCAAACCAAATCCCCAACACGAAGTCGGGGACCCACACAGCGCCGGCGGTTAGCGAAACGTTGAGCCTTCTCCTGGGACAATGTCAAATTGTCCACCACATGAGTCCAAATCTGCTGCAACCTATCCACCACAGTATCTACACCAGGACAGTCCGAAGACTCAACCTGCCCTGAAGAGAAACGAGGATGGAAACCAGAATTGCAGAAAAACGGCGAAACCAAAGTAGCCGAGCTGGCCCGATTATTAAGGGCGAACTCAGCCAACGGCAAAAAGGACACCCAATCATCCTGATCAGCAGAAACAAAGCATCTCAGATATGTTTCCAAAGTTTGATTAGTTTGTTCGGTTTGGCCATTTGTCTGAGGATGGAAAGCCGAGGAAAAAGACAAATCAATGCCCATCTTAGCACAAAAGGATCGCCAAAACCTCGAAACAAACTGGGAACCTCTGTCAGAAACGATGTTCTCCGGGATACCATGTAAACGAACCACATGCTGGAAAAATAATGGCACCAAATCAGAGGAGGAAGGCAATTTAGACAAAGGTACCAAATGGACCATCTTAGAAAAGCGATCACAAACCACCCAAATGACCGACATCTTTTGAGAGACGGGGAGATCCGAAATAAAATCCATAGAAATATGCGTCCAGGGCCTCTTCGGGACCGGCAAGGGCAAAAGCAACCCACTGGCACGAGAACAGCAGGGCTTAGCCCGAGCACAAGTCCCACAGGACTGCACAAAAGAACGCACATCCCGTGACAAAGACAGCCACCAGAAGGATCTAGCCACCAAATCTCTGGTACCAAAGATTCCAGGATGCCCAGCCAACACTGAACAATGAATCTCAGAGATAACTCTACTAGTCCATCTATCAGGGACAAACAGTTTCTCCGCTGGGCAACGGTCAGGTCTATCAGCCTGAAATTTTTGCAGCACCCGCCGCAAATCAGGGGAGATGGCAGACAAAATGACCCCCTCTTTGAGAATACCCGCCGGCTCAGGAACACCCGGAGAGTCAGGCACAAAACTCCTTGACAGGGCATCAGCCTTCACATTCTTAGAGCCCGGAAGGTACGAAACCACAAAATCAAAACGCGAGAAAAATAATGACCATCGAGCCTGTCTCGGATTCAACCGTTTGGCAGACTCAAGATAAGTCAAATTCTTGTGATCTGTCAAGACCACCACGCGATGCTTGGCTCCTTCCAGCCAATGACGCCACTCCTCGAATGTCCACTTCATGGCCAACAACTCACAATTACCAACATCATAGTTACGCTCAGCAGGCGAAAACTTTCTAGAAATGAAAGCACATGGCTTCATCACCGAGCCATCAGAACTTCTTTGTGACAAAACAGCCCCTGCTCCAATCTCAGAAGCATCAACCTCAACCTGAAACGGGAGCGAAACATCTGGCTGGCACAACACAGGGGCAGAAGAAAAACGATGCTTCAACTCCTGAAAAGCCTCTACAGCCGCAGAAGACCAATTGACCACATCAGCACCCTTCTTGGTCAAATCAGTCAACGGTTTAGCAACAGTAGAAAAATTAGCGATGAAGCGCCGATAAAAATTAGCAAAGCCCAGGAACTTTTGCAGGCTCTTCACAGATGTCGGCTGAGTCCAATCGTAAATGGCCTGGACTTTAACAGGGTCCATCTCGATAGTAGAAGGGGAAAAAATGAACCCCAAAAATGAAACCTTCTGAACTCCAAAGAGACACTTTGACCCCTTCACAAACAAGGAATTCGCACGAAGGACCTGGAACACCATTCTGACCTGCTTCACATGAGACTCCCAATCATCCGAAAAGACCAAAATATCATCCAAATACACAATCAGGAATTTATCCAGGTACTCTCGGAAGATGTCATGCATAAAGGACTGAAATACTGATGGAGCATTGGAAAGCCCGAATGGCATAACCAGGTACTCAAAATGGCCCTCGGGCGTATTAAATGCTGTTTTCCATTCATCGCCTTGTTTAATACGCACAAGATTATACGCCCCTCGAAGATCTATCTTGGTGAACCAACTAGCCCCTTTAATACGAGCAAACAAATCAGACAGCAACGGCAAAGGATACTGAAATTTGACTGTAATTTTATTAAGAAGGTGGTAATCAATACAAGGTCTCAAAGAACCATCCTTCTTGGCCACAAAAAAGAACCCTGCTCCTAGCGGTGATGACGACGGGCGAATATGGCCTTTCTCCAAGGACTCCTTTATATAACTGCGCATAGCGGCGTGCTCTGGCACAGATAAATTGAACAATTGGCCCTTAGGAAACTTACTACCAGGAATCAAATCAATTGCACAATCGCAATCCCTATGAGGAGGTAGGGCACTGGCTTTGGGCTCATCAAATACATCCCGATAATCCGACAAAAACTCTGGAACTTCAGAAGGGGTGGAAGACGAAATAGACAAAAATGGAACATCACCATGTACCCCCTGGCAACCCCAGCTGGACACAGACATAGATTTCCAGTCCAATACTGGATTATGAACCTGTAGCCATGGCAACCCCAAAACGACCACATCATGCAGATTATGCAACACCAGAAAGCGGACATCCTCCTGATGTGCAGGAGCCATGCACATGGTCAATTGGGTCCAATACTGAGGCTTATTCTTGGCCAAAGGTGTAGCATCAATTCCTCTCAATGGAATAGGATACTGCAAGGGCTCCAAGAAAAAACCACAGCGCCTAGCATACTCCAAGTCCATCAAATTCAGGGCAGCGCCTGAATCCACAAATGCCATAACAGAATAGGATGACAAAGAGCAAATCAGAGTAACAGACAATAGAAATTTAGACTGTACCGTACCAATGGTGGCAGACCTAGCGAACCGCTTAGTGCGCTTAGGATAATCGGAGATAGCATGAGTGGAATCACCACAGTAAAAAAATAGCCCATTCCGACGTCTGTGTTCTTGCCGTTCAGCTCTGGTCAAAGTCCTATCACATTGCATAGGCTCAGGCCCATGCTCAGATCGTACCGCCAAATGGTGCACAGCTTTACGCTCATGCAAGCGTCGATCGATCTGAATGGCCAAGGACATAGACTCATTCAGACCAGCAGGCATGGGAAACCCCACCATGACATCCTTAAGGGCTTCAGAGAGACCCTTTCTGAAGATAGCTGCCAGGGCACATTCATTCCACTGAGTGAGCACAGACCACCTTCTAAACTTCTGACAATATATCTCCGCTTCATCCTGACCCTGACACAGAGCCAACAAGATTTTCTCTGCCTGATCCACTGAATTAGGTTCGTCATAAAGCAATCCAAGCGCCAGGAAAAACGCATCAACATCACGCAATGCCGGATCTCCTGGTGCAAGGGAAAATGCCCAGTCTTGAGGGTCACCACGTAACAAAGAAATAATGATCTTTACTTGTTGAACAGGGTCACCTGAGGAGCGAGGTTTCAAGGCAAGAAACAATTTACAATTATTCTTGAAATTCAAGAACTTAGATCTATCACCAAAAAACAAATCAGGAATTGGAATCTTAGGCTCTGACATCGGATTCTGAACCACAAAATCTTGAATGTTTTGTACCCTTGTAGTGAGATTATCCATCCAAGAGGACAGACCTTGAATCTCCATGTTTACACCAGTGTCCTGAACCACCCAGAGGTAAAGGGGAAAAGAGAGACAAAACACACTGCAAAGAAGAAAAAAAAATGGTCTCAGAACTTCTCTTATCCCTCTATTGAGATGCATTAGTACTTTGGGCCTCCTGTACTGTTATGACCTGGTGGTCAGGACTATAATGAACCTGGTGGTTAAGAGCACACGGAATGACCTGATAGTTACTGATAATAAGGACGAGCTCTGGGACGTGGGAACTCTGCTGACCGCAATCCCTAATCCTATCAAACACACTAGAAATAGCCGTGGATTGCGCCTAACGCTCCCTATGCAACTCGGCACAGCCTAAGGAACTAGCTAGCCCTGAAGATAGAAAAATAAAGCCTACCTTGCCTCAGAGAAATTCCCCAAAGGAAAAGGCAGCCCCCCACATATAATGACTGTGAGTAAAGATGAAAATACAAACACAGAGATGAAATAGATTTAGCAAAGTGAGGCCCGACTTACTGAACAGACCGAGGATAGAAAAGGTTGCTTTGCGGTCAGCACAAAAACCTGCAAAAAGACCACGCAGAGGGCGCAAAAAGACCCTCCGCACCGACTCACGGTGCGCAGGCGCTCCCTCTGCGTCCCAGAGCTTCCAGCAAGCAAGACACAATAAAAATAGCAAGCTGGACAGAAAAAATAGCAAACCAAAGAAATACAAGCTGTAACTTAGCTTCTGCTGGGAAGACAGGTCACAAGAACGATCCAGGAGAGAACTAGACCAATACTGGAACATTGACAGGAGGCGTGGAGCAAAGATCTAAGTGGAGTTAAATAGAGCGGCAGCTAACGAATTAACCTTGTCACCTGCGGAAGGAAACTCAGAAACACCCACCAGAGAAAGTCCATGGACAGAACCAGCCGAAGTACCATTCATGACCACAGGAGGGAGCCCGACAACAGAATTCACAACAGAAAACCCTCCTCTGGCACCGGCACTCCAGAGCGGAGCATGGAACTGTGCGCTCCGCTCTGTGGTGTTGGTGCCAGAGCTTGGTTTTCACCTGCGAGACTCGGCCGTATCTCGCGTATGTGTGATTCCGGCCTTAAAGAGATAATCGTCCAAACTTTGAAAATTGCAATTTTTTAAATTTTGTCAAATTTCTGATATTTTTAGAACTAAATGCAAACTATATCAACCTAAATTTAACATTATCTTAAAGTATGATGTGTAACGAAAAATTAATCTCAAAATCAATGGGATTTGTTGAAGCATTTTAGAGTTATTACTACATAAAAAGACACTGGTTAGATTTTAAAAAATTGGATCTGTCACTAAGGGGTTAAACTTTGAAAAGCTGTTGACAAATAAACCATACTGAATCTGCAATAGGCGGGGGTCACACTTGCATGTGCAATGCGAGAAACTCGCACGAGTCTCTCACATCAATACCCGACACTGCCGCCGACATTGGGACCGGAGAGTTCAGCTACATAGAAATACATGCAGCCGCACATTCCGGTCCCGAGTGCCGGCGGCAGTGCCAGGTATTGATGTGAAAGACTCGTGCGAGTTTCTCGCATTGCACACGCAAGTGTGACCCCGACCTTACACTCTGACATCATCTATTCAATGACTCCATTTATCCAGGCAGGGAAGAATTTAACCCATTATCTTCTAGTCAATGTCATAACATGCATCCTTCAGTCTGGGAAAGCTAATTTATTTTTTAACTAAAATTAGCACAAACGAGAATAAAAACAATGCATAAAAACACAGAAGCAAGTAAATAAATAGTAATTGTGACGCCCAGGAGACCGGGATACCCAGCACCGGACCAATGGAGTCTGTCTCTTGAGGGGGATGTCACGGGTGGCTTGACCCGGTGCTGTGGCCTTAGGCAATGCACAGTGTAAGGGGTATCATGAGGGGACAGGCACTTACTTGATCAGCAGCAGGTTCTCCCAGCGGTGACGATCCTGATCCTGGATAGATGGCTATTGTCCAAATGAAAGACTGAGGCACTGAAACGTTTAACCAGTTTACTTTAACATAAAAGGATTTACAACCAGTCCTGTCACCGGAGTCTGTATGGGAACTCTGAGTTACTTTGACCCTGCCGGGGTCTTCGCCTCTTATTGTGCGCAATTTCTGTGTGGCCCTGCTGCTGTATGTGAACTGGCTGCCGGCCCAATCTGTCCCCTCCGGGTCCTGGTTCGACGGGCAACCCGAGTCCTTTTATCGGTTTACCCCCTCTGGGAGTACCGCTGAACTCTGTGTCTGTTGCTGCATCCGACCCTAGTGAAGCTGATATCACCTCACGTTTTTCCGGTTGCTGTATTATATATAATGAATACAGCCACGGATCCGGTATCCGTCTTTGCGCCTGTTCTGGGTAGTGATTAATGCTACCCGGTTCTCACAATGTCCTTTTTCTCTATCCCTCTTCTCCTCAGGCCGGTGATTTAGGCCTGGTAACAGTCACAGGGCTGTTAGAAATTCAACTGTATGACCTCTCACTTTCAGCTCCTTGGCCCAACTGCCATTTCTTCTCTCAGACCAGAATGGATCAAGGGGAGTCTCTGGAGCTCCCCCTTCTGGCCGGAGGTGGTAGTGCAGTCTTGCTATTTTAGTATTTGTACTTACTGTCAGTAACTATTTTTGTGGCAAATACCCCTAGGGGTGCCACATTCCCCCTTAGTTAAGAACAGTACTCCGGGACTGTGGGACAATAACATTTTGAAATAACAATTAATATGTACAGAGTCTTAAAAATGAAAAGTTACAAAAACCACTCAAGGAAACAAAAATAGAGTTCTGTAAAAAGTCACTTCAAATAGCGTCCATTAATACAGTTCTATCCTTGAAGGTATTAGGAACGGCACTGTACTTAGTGTCCAGGAATTTAGTTCCATTTTTCCAACGGAGTTATCAATATAAAGTCTAAAGAAAGTTCAAAAAGAGCAAAAAGCAAAGTTCAAAAAGCAGTCTTTCCGGAGCTTTGATTTAGTGCCTCCGGGCTGATAAAAAGTTCAAGAATATGCAATAAGTTCATACAGACAAGTCTCTGTAGGCACTGGGCTTAAACGTTGCAGACTGATAGCAATGACTATACTACATTTTCTGTTTAACTATATACGGCATAACATATATACAATTCACATTATGAGCTTTATAGTTGGTAATCTGCATACCTGGCCGGTAATTGACCCTGGGTACTACGCTGTGATCTACGTAATAGCGGTGTCTCTTCATGTGGTGTACTACTGTCTACTGCGGATGTAGTATCTGCCCGCTCTGCTAAAGATAATTCCACGACTATGGAGTTGGCAAGTCCACCGTGAATGGGATTACTCTGACCAGGAATCTGTTCTTCCTGGCCTGGAACCTCCTGTAGTACGGGGTCAGCCTCTTCCTGTCTTGGGACTTCTGGTATTGGGTTCAGTGTTGGGTAAAAGGCCACCATGGGAACCACTACTGCACCATGGTATGTTAGTAGGGTTTTGGGAAAGTCTCCTATACAGGTGTGATACACTTCCTCTTCTTTTTCCTTTACTGGTTGAACCTGTATGGGTTGAATAACTTCTGGTTCTGGCTGGACAACGTCTGGCTCTTTCAATGCTTCCGGACATAATTTAAGATTGTCTCTTGACACTAGTACAGATGTTAAGCCTCCGTTTTTGCTAATGAGACACATTTTAGGATTATCCACTCTTGTTGGTAAAACTGTGTAGGGTACGGCTTCCCACTGATTGTCCAGTTTATTGGTTCGACGATTTCTCTTGAGCACTTGGTCACCCGGTCTTAATGGGGTCGCTAGAGCATTCTGGTTGAAAGTTCGCTCTTGTCTTTCTCTAGTTTGCTGAAGGCTTCTTTCCACACTCTCTTGCACTTGGCGATACTGCTTTTGCCGTATGATATCCCAATTGGAGTCTTGAACTTCTGCGTCTGGTTTCAGAATTCCCATTTCTAGATCGATTGGTAATTGGCCGGGTCTTGCACGCATAAGGTAAGCTGGGGTGCAGTTGGTGGAGCTCACCGGGACATGATTATACAGATCCACCAAGTCAGGCAATTTCTCTGGCCATTGATTCCTTTCTGTCTCAGGTAAAGTCTTTAGTAGGTCTATTACAATATGGTTCATCTTCTCGCATAAGCCGTTTGTTTGTGGATGATAGGCCGTCGTCCGGATCTTTTTGCAACCATACATATTACAGAATTCTCTGAAGATCTCTGATTCAAAGGCTGTACCTTGGTCGGTGAGAACCTGTTCCGGATATCCATGGGGTCTACAAAAGTACGTTTGGAACGCTTTGGCTGCTGTTTTTGCTGTCAGATCTTTTACGGGTACTACTACCAAGAAACGTGAATAATGGTCCACGATGGTCAAGGCATAGACATAGCCGGACCGGCTTGGTGTCAACTTCACGTGGTCCATGGCTACAAGTTCAAGTGGTTGTTTGGTGATTATGGCCTGCAGTGGTGCTCTTTGGTTCTTTTGATCGTTTCTTCTGAGGTTACACGGGCCACAATTTCTGCACCACTGTTCGATTGATTTTCTCATCCCGACCCAATAAAATCTTTCTCTTAGAAGTACTTCTAACTTTTTCCAACCGAAGTGACCAGCACCATTATGGTAAGCTTCGAGGACCATCTTCACATCTTGTTTAGGCACAATAATCTGCCAAACCAATTCATGTGTTTTCGGATTGGTGTATCTTCTACAGAGCTTCCCTTGATACAGGAACATTTTGCCTCTCTCTTTCCAGAGTTGATGCGTCTCTTCTGGGGCATCCTCATAGGGATATGCACTTTGCTCAGTCAACAGTTCCTTCACCAACTTCACAGCCGGATTGCTGTCTTGGGTGTCAGCCCATCTATGGTGTGCTAACGGATTAAAATTCACCTCTTGTTGTTTCTGATAGGTACTTGACTGATGATGTTTTGCCTTGGGACGATGGAAGGCTGGTAGTTCAATTTCTTCAAGCTCCCCCGTTTCCTCTTCTACATCTCTCAAGTGTGGCATCCGGGATAGGGCATCGGCATTTCCATTCTTGCGACCTGCTCGATACTTGATTATGAAGTTGTAATTAGATAACCGGGCTATCCATCGCTGTTCTAACGCATCTAATTTGGCTGTGTCCAGGTGGGTCAACGGATTGTTGTCAGTATAGACAATAAATTCTGCAGCGGCCAGATAGTGTTTGAAATGCTCCGTCACAGCCCAAACTACTGCCAGTAGTTCCAATTTGAAGGAGCTGTAATTTTCTGAATTTCTTTCAGTAGGCCGGAGCTTTCTACTTGCAAAGGCGATGACTTTCTCCCGACCTTCTTGCTTTTGTGACAGCACCGCTCCTAGTCCCACATTACTGGCATCGGTGTAGAGGATGAAAGGTTTATGGTAATCTGGGTATGCCAGAACCTCTTCTCCGGTTAGTGCCTTCTTTAGTTGTTCAAAGGAGTCTTCCCTTTCGTCGTTCCACTGAAAAGGAGGGTTTCGGTTTGAAGGTTTCTTCGTCTGCCCTACCAAGGTGTCTTGCAAGGGTGCTGCCAACTTGGTAAATCCTTTTATAAATCTGCGATAGTAACCCACCAATCCCAGGAATTGTCTCACTTCTTTTGCGCTGGTAGGTCTTGGCCAATCCCTTATGGCGCTTATTTTCTCGGGATCTGGTGCTACTCCCTCCGAACTCACGATGTGTCCCAGGTACTGTACCTTTGGCTTGAGAAGGTGACATTTGGATGGCTTGACTTTCATGCCATACCTGGATAAGGCTTCGAACACTTCTGCCAGGTCTATTAAGTGTTGTTCGTAAGTCTTTGAGTAGACGATCACATCATCTAGGTACAGGAGGACGGTCTCGAAGTTCTTGTGTCCGAGGCAGCATTCCATCAGCCGCTGGAAGGTACCGGATGCGTTGCAGAGTCCGAACGGCATGCGATTAAATTCACATAGACCCATTGGTGTGGTGAATGCCGTCTTTTCCTTATCTCTCTCAGCCACAGGGACTTGCCAATACCCGCTTGTTAAGTCTAAGGTGGAAAAATAATTAGCAGATTTCAAAGCAGTTAAGGACTCTTCTATCCTAGGCAAGGGGTAGGCGTCTTTATGGGTGATGTTATTAATCTTCCGGTAGTCTACGCACATTCTCATGGTTCCGTCCTTTTTTTTGACAATCACTAGAGGGGCCGCCCAGGGGCTACAGCTGTCTCTTATTACCCCGGCCTGTTTCATTTCCCTCAGCATATCTTTTGCACATTGATAGTGAGCGGGCGGTATGGGTCTATATCTTTCTTTTATTGGGGGATGGTCACCTGTGGGGATTGTGTGTTCTACCCCTTCTATCCGTCCGAAGTCCAATGGGTGTTTACTGAAGACTTGTTCATATTCCGTCACTAGCCTATACACCCCTTGTTTTTGATGGGTAGGTGTTGAATTTATGCCCACGTGTAGCTGTTGGCACCAATCCTCCATTTCTCCATCTGAGCCATTGCCTTCCACCTGACAGGTTGGTTCTAAGGGCTCAATGGTTGTGATGGCATTGTTGTCAACAGTATATAGCTTTGCCATTGTAGCATACCTTGGCAAAGTGACCTCTTCCTCTCCACAGTTCAAAAGTCGTACCGGCACTCGTCCCCGGTGTACCTCGACTATCCCTCGTGCTGTGAGTATAGTGGGCCTGCTGTCGGTGTACACTGGTTCTATTAAGGCTTGATAATCTCGTCCCTTAGTACCAATGGCTGCTCTACACCATACCAACATTTCTGTTTTTGGTGGGATTACAATAGATGTTGGATCACTTACCCTCACACTGCCGATTTCTCCACCTGCAACTTCTACCTGTTGCCTTAACATCAATACTTTTATTTCCCTCCGGAGAACTCTCTGCTGGCAGGATTGGGCAGTTTCAGCAATTTGCTGTAAGACAGAAATGACTTCGGAAAAGCAGTTCTCTAACACATTCATTCCTATCAATACAGTTGGTTCACAGTTCCGCCGGTCAACATCAACAACAATTATACCCTGTTTCTTCAATTCTACTTTACCAATCTTTATGGTCATCTCCCTGAATCCTAGTTTCGGTACCAACTTACCATTACTGGCCCATATATCTAGTTCAACATCAGAGGGCCCTTTTTCAATATCTGCATCAGCCCAGTACCTCTTATAAAGGATATACGGTATAGATGAAATCTGGGAACCTGTGTCCAGCAAAGCGTTGAGGGGAATTCCGTCCAGCACGATAGGGATAATGGGTCGTCCTCCGATGTACCTGTCGTGCCAGGGTGTTGGGCCTTGAAAGTTCATTCCTGCGAAGCGGCCCGCATTCCCAGGGGATTCCCGTTTAAATCACAATCTCGTGCAAAGTGGCCCGGCTGCTGGCAACGGCGGCAAATGGGCTGTCCATCCGGTTGGTAGCGGTCGCGGGGTCGTCCTCTCCATGTCGGGTATCTCCGGGGTCTCATCCATGGAACATCCTCTCTACAGTTTGCCAACTCCATCTTGTGTCCTCTCATCTCCTGCATGGTTTTAGCCATTGAAGCAACAACATCAGCTAAAGAGTCAAGCTTTTGTTGAAGAGCCTCATTAGTACTGGGCCCCAGGGGCTTAGCAATGGCCCCAGACATAGCTGATGTCACTGGCACTCCCTGTTGTTGAGGTGCCTCTGCCATGGGTTGCGCAGGATCCTGATCCCGAGGTGCCTCTGCCAGCTGGAGACGTATAGCGCTCTCCTTTAATTGGGCAAATGTCAATTCAGGGTTCTTAAAAACAAGCATGCTCACATGCCCCCGGTGAGAAGGGGTGTAGAGTCCCTCAATAAATTGATCTCTTAGCAGTTTATCCGCTCCGGTGTTAAAAATGGGTTCAGCCAGTGTAAGTGATTTAAGGGCTTCCTGCAGGTTTAAGGCAAAGTCTCTCACGCCCTCATTAGCTTTTTGTTTGCAACTAAAGAATCGTATTTTAGCTTTGCTGCTGGCAGTGGTTTCAAATGTAGCTTTTAATCCAGCAAATATGCGTTCAACAGTGCCTTTTAGATCAGCTGCCCATGCTGTGACTTCTCGCTTAGCATGGCCACTTAACTGCATCATCAGGAGACTAACACGCTGAACTTCACCCACAGGGAACATGTCAAAATGGGCCAGCATCTTTTCTCTGAAATCGTCAAGGGCATTAGGCTCACCTTCATACATTGGAAGCCATGGGCCACCCGGGGTATATGGCATCAGCACCGGCATGATGGGCGCCACTCCTTGCACCGCTGCGCTGCCGGACTCTCTATTGACACTCTGTCTTTCAGCTGCATTAGCGTTGCCGAGTGCTGCGGCGTCTTCGTGCTGCGACATACTGTGCCCCCTTAGTTAATCCGGACCCTTCCGGTCCTCCGCTTCCGTCGGGATAGTGTAGATTCGTTCCGCTGTGCAGCAGGATCGATTTTCCCCTTGCTCTGATGTCAGAGCGCTCAGCTTGGTGCCGCCCACAATGACACGCCCCCTGCTGCTCCCACCCACCGCGCTCTGTAATGGCGGATTCTGAAGTTTTTCAGTTAGACTGGGGCTCAGGTGATGGCGTAGCTCAATTAACAGTCTCGTGCCTAACGGTTATGAAGTGATTACCTCAGGGGATGGCGGCCATCTTTAGTCCATTATAACCAATGGGGAAAAGTCACTTTCAATAGTTTTCAATGGGGAATGGATTTTTCTTTAATAAAGTCAATTTTCAAGATTTTTCATCCCAGTTTTCACAGTTTTGGGCTCCAATCACGGCACACAATACCCGGTATACGGGCTGGCTAGATCCTGTTCGTGACGCCAATTGTGACGCCCAGGAGACCGGGATACCCAGCACCGGACCAATGGAGTCTGTCTCTTGAGGGGGATGTCACGGGTGGCTTGACCCGGTGCTGTGGCCTTAGGCAATGCACAGTGTAAGGGGTATCATGAGGGGACAGGCACTTACTTGATCAGCAGCAGGTTCTCCCAGCGGTGACGATCCTGATCCTGGATAGATGGCTATTGTCCAAATGAAAGACTGAGGCACTGAAACGTTTAACCAGTTTACTTTAACATAAAAGGATTTACAACCAGTCCTGTCACCGGAGTCTGTATGGGAACTCTGAGTTACTTTGACCCTGCCGGGGTCTTCGCCTCTTATTGTGCGCAATTTCTGTGTGGCCCTGCTGCTGTATGTGAACTGGCTGCCGGCCCAATCTGTCCCCTCCGGGTCCTGGTTCGACGGGCAACCCGAGTCCTTTTATCGGTTTACCCCCTCTGGGAGTACCGCTGAACTCTGTGTCTGTTGCTGCATCCGACCCTAGTGAAGCTGATATCACCTCACGTTTTTCCGGTTGCTGTATTATATATAATGAATACAGCCACGGATCCGGTATCCGTCTTTGCGCCTGTTCTGGGTAGTGATTAATGCTACCCGGTTCTCACAATGTCCTTTTTCTCTATCCCTCTTCTCCTCAGGCCGGTGATTTAGGCCTGGTAACAGTCACAGGGCTGTTAGAAATTCAACTGTATGACCTCTCACTTTCAGCTCCTTGGCCCAACTGCCATTTCTTCTCTCAGACCAGAATGGATCAAGGGGAGTCTCTGGAGCTCCCCCTTCTGGCCGGAGGTGGTAGTGCAGTCTTGCTATTTTAGTATTTGTACTTACTGTCAGTAACTATTTTTGTGGCAAATACCCCTAGGGGTGCCACATAACACATGTAAAAATAAATATGCATAGGGTACTTAGCTGACTTTAATCAAAAAGCATAAAAGCCATCCCACTGGGTCAAGGTACTCCCAATCAAGAGCGTTCATATCTCTAATATCTCACCTTGTTATGTGCCAACAGGCTTCAAAATAGACAGGAACATTGGCAGGACCTGGGTCTGACTGTGTTTAAAACTTGCCCCTGGAAAGATGAGTAGATCTTTGCACAGCCCAAGGGGGCGGCCATACTCCCAAATGAACCAAGTACAAGAAACTGAAGTAAAACCAAAAATGGGTTCTGCCCATAGAACCCTTTCTAATCGGGTGAGTATTATCTGCAGAATAAAAATGTATAGCCCAAAGACAAGTCATCCCAGTGCTTTAGGAACCCAAATCCTTTCACTCTGCTTATAGGGGTTGTCTGGTCCAAATTGATAAGTCTACAGTCACGTTGTGTGACTCTTGACTTATGAATCCCCCAGCGCATGCACTATGTGCTGTGAGGTTTCGCTGGTTTCTAAGCTGGGACTGGAGGGTATGTATAAGTTGTACATACTTCTGGCCAAAGCCCATTCAGTAGATGTGGTCTTGCTCCATACACTTAGTCGGCCTCTGGCCTGAAGTATGTACCACTCTTACATACCCTCCGGTCCCAGCTCAGAAACCGGTGAATCCTTGCTGCGTACAGTGCATGTGCTCGGGGATTCATAATTCGACAGTCACACAGAGTGACTGCAGACTTATCAATTTGGACTGGACAACCCCTTTAAGCCATGCATTTAATTCTCTAAGCTTCCGCTGTTTTTCATTTGATGCGTATTGCACAGGCAGTTTTCCAGAAAATACTACTGTTGTGAATTCTGTTGTCAAGCTCCCTCCTGTGGTCATGAATGGTACTTCGGCTGGTTCTGTCCATGGGCTTCCTCTGGTGGTTGTGAGTGGAGCTGCTGCTTCTGAGTTTCCTTCCACAGGTGACGAGGTTAATTCGTTAGCTGGCTGCTCTATTTAACTCCACTTAGATCTTTGCTCCATGCCACCTGTCAATGTTCCAGTATTGGTCTTGTTCTCTCCTGGATCGTTCTTGTGACCTGTCTTCCCAGCAGAAGCTAAGTTCCTGTTTGCTTTTCTCTGGTTTGCTATTTTTCTGTCCAGCTTGCTGTTTTGATTTTGTCTTGCTTGCTGGAAGCTCTGGGACGCAGAGGGAGCGCCTCCGCACCGTGAGTCGGTGCGGAGGGTCTTTTTGCGCCCTCTGCGTGGTCTTTTTGTAGTTTTTTGTGCTGACCGCAAAGTTACCTTTCCTATCCTCTGTCTGTTCAGTAAGTCGGGCCTCACTTTGCTAAATCTATTTCATCTCTGTATTTGTAATTTTCATCTTTACTCACAGTCATTATATGTGGGGGGCTGCCTTTTCCATTGGGGAATTTCTCTGAGGCAAGGTAGGCTTTATTTTTCTATCTCTAGGGCTAGCTAGTTTCTTAGGCTGTGTCGAGTTGCATAGGGAGCGTTAGGAGCAATCCACGGCTATTTCTAGTGTGTGTGATAGGATTAGGTATTGCGGTCAGCAGAGTTCCCACGTCTCAGAGCTCGTCCTATATTATTAGTAACTATCAGGTCATTCCGTGTGCTCTTAACCACTAGGTCCATTATTGTCCTTACCACCTGGTCATAACATACTACCTTGTAAGTCCTTCCCGTCAACTTGTAGCCTAATTCTTAATTTTTTTTCTTTAATATTATGCTCTTTCCGTTTATTTGTAATTGGTTCACACATGGACCATGACAGCTAAATCATCACAAGCCCTCCACAATAATTTATCAACCCGACCCACCACATTTCAAACCCTGGCATGAGGGGGTCAGCAAGCCATTCGGTTGTGGCAGTCTTGATGTCTAATTATTTTATTCCCAACTATGTAAATCACTATAACGAGCAACTATTTCTCCTAGCTACCTGACTCTCCCTTCTCTACTAGCTGGTCTCTTCTCCTGGTTGCTAGGGACTAGGGAGAGCAGTAGTCACAATGGCTGTCATTTATCGGATGACCTCATTGCATCATTACTAGAGATGAGAGGATCTTAAGAATTTCAAATTTGCCAAATTTTCCCTAAAAATTTGATTCATGAAGAATAAACTTGTGTTAATCTCACAACTGCAAAGCTTATAATTGCTCAGAAAATACATGAGAGAAAGAAGAGAGAGAGGAGCCCGCTGACCATAAGAGCTTACACTCTATTGAAGAGGGAGAAGAGGGAATCTGGAGAGACAAGTAGTGGATGTGAAAAGTCATCATGTTTAGACAAGATGGAGACAAAAAGAGTGAATCAGAGAAGCGCTCACCTATAAGGTACCTGGACGTAAATGTTTATTTGTGATACCAAGTCTCATCAGCACTGTGGTTCCTGTATGGTCCTCAGTCTGATAAAAATTGATAACAACAACTCCCAGCATCTCTTTACCATAAAGTTGTAGGTTCAT
Source organism: Ranitomeya imitator (assembly GCF_032444005.1). Lineage (NCBI taxonomy): Eukaryota > Metazoa > Chordata > Amphibia > Anura > Dendrobatidae > Ranitomeya > Ranitomeya imitator. Next base: position 582,650,266 of record NC_091286.1, on the reverse strand, counting down.
GAGATACAAATCTACATTGGACTGACTTAGAAGGAATCAGCTCATCAGTATTTAATCAAATGATGTCATAGACCTAATGGAAAAGAGAAGAATTAGCTGGGTAGAAAGGCAAATTGAGCAATTATAAGTACATAGTGCTATATAATATGATGACTGCATTATATTAAAAGGATAAAAACTTTAATGGAAGGAGAGCTTCTTTAAAAACAATTGTATGTATCTGTATCCCTTTATAAAGGGGTCTGAAGAGCACAGCAGCTGAATAACGGCTGCTAATTGGCTGGAGAACTCACATGGCATAACAAATAGTGGTGAGCGAGCACTAAAATGCTTGGGTGCTCGTTGCTCGGGTCAAGCATATTGGAATACTCGGGTACGCGACCCGAGCTACGAGCTCAAGGTAAGTCTACTGGAAACCCGAGTATTTTTACCGCGATCCCCCCGGGGGTCCTTTTAAGGTCTAAAAACATCTGAAAATGATGAAAACACTGCTCAATTGACATGGGAACATCATGGGGATCGCCCCTGGAAGCATTTCTGACTCCAAGGTCACAGCTGTAAGCAATGTTGTCAGAGTTTCACGACATTTTTACAGGCGGACCAAAAAACATGCAAAAACGAAACCAAAATGGATTTTGCTGAGAAATATGTTAAGGTGCATCCTTTCCAGGGTAATGACTTGTATATAAGGCAAAATAATTAACCTCAGACCAAAATGTTCCTCCACCACTTGAGCTATGTTCACACGCAGCGTTTTTGATGCGTTTTTCAACTTTTGCATTGCTTTCAACCAATACAAATGCATTCACTGGAAAATGTCATTGTAACATTTAACAACCCTAGCTGGCCATGTGGTGTGTGACACATAAGGAGACCCATCTTGTTTAATTTATGAAAGAGGGACTCAGTTTTAGGCCGTCGTCACACTAGAGAGTTTTACGGATGTATGAGAGGCGCAAAAACTACGCATTGCACACGGACCAATGATTCTCTATGGGGCAGCTCTTATCTGCCGTATATTTCACAGCTGTATTTTACGGGCGTAGAAAATCGAAGAATGCTGCGTTTGTCAGCGTATTGCGCAAAAAATCTGCCAATGAAAGTCTATAGGAGCGAGAAAAATACAGATTACACACGGACCATCAGTGTGACTTGCGAGAAATACGCACTGGTGTTCTATAGAAAACTGCCAATTCAGTGCGGTGTACAGTAAAATCACATGGACAGGTTAGAATAGAATAGATAGAAAAAATGAATAAATAGAATAGATAGAATAAATGTCTACACATACAGTATATATATATATGTATATATGTACAGTATATAAATAATTGCCTAGAATACTACTTCCTGCAATTTGTGCCAACTTCCTGTCCGGAGCTAATGTCCGGAGCTAATGTCCGGAGCTAATGTCCGGAGATAAGTGACGTCAACAGTGTCCAGTGTCTGATTGGTTGCCGCCTGCTGCGAGCGACCAATCAGAAACGTGTCGTACTGTGACACACTCCGCCCGCCATTTTGGTGTGATTTTTGAATTTTTACCTCACAGCAAGTCTCTACTGCGTGGAGGCGGGCCCAGTGACGTTGCTCTTCAAGCTCCTGCCGAATTTCGTCAAAAAAATGATAATACCATTTACCAAAACTATATATATTTAGTTGTGAAGTGGTTCAGTGACATTATCACACCAATTTTGAACTTTTGATTGGTGTTTTCTCCATATACTGCCTATTATTCACTGACTGTTATACTGAGAGACTGCCGTTTATTAACCTCTTCTTTGCCACATTGGGTATATTGCTCTATTATTTGCCACATAAGGACATTGTCCATTATTGCCCAGCAATTTCTCTGCAATATAAACTGCCTATTTATTAATATCTGCATTCCTGCAAAGAACTATTGCCTATTATTATGTTCCTGTTTCCTGTTTCCTGCTTCCTATTATTAACTGGCTATTTTCCTACTACCTGACACTGCCCACAACACGCAAAGTTGTCGTCTGATGTCTTTCATCCCTCCCCTCATAAGCATGTTCATGGATCCTGTGTAACTGTACCTTAAATAACAAGAATTGTCAAGAGCTGGTGAGTGGAGCCATTTTTTGTTCTTTCTTACTATTATTTATTAATTGTATTATTCTTACATTTGAATAAATAAAGTATATATGGATTCTAGACTCCCGATTCTTTAGAATCGGGCTGCCATCTAGTATATATATAATTTAATACAGAGCTAGATAGCATAAAAGCCGGTAATTCAATTGCCAGCTTTTGCTATCTCCTTATCAAACCCGACAAGATATGAGACATGGTTTGCATACAGTAAACCATTTCATATCCCTTATTTTTTTTACATATTCCTCACTAATAATGTTAGTAGAGTGTGTGTGCAAAATTTGGGGGCTCTAGCTGTTAAAATAAAGGGTTAAATCACGGAAAACAATGACGTGGGCTCCAGTGCAATTTTCTCCACCAGAGTGGGAAAGCCAGCGACTGAGGGCAGATATTAGTATCGTAGTCTTAGAGAGGGACCATGGTTATTGGCCCCCCCCCCCGGCTAAAAACATCTGCCCCCAGCCACCCCAGAAAAGGCACATCTGTAAGATGCGCCTATTCTGGCACTTAGCCTCTCTCTTGCCACTCCCCTGTAGCGGTGGGATATGGGGTAATAAAGGGTTAATGTCACCTTGCTAATGTGACATTACACCTGGTTAATAATGGAGAGATGTCAATAAGACACCTATCCATTATTAATCCAATAGTAGTAAAGGGTTATAATACACACACACATTAAGAATAAAGTATTTTAATGAAATAAATGAACACATGGGGTTGTAAAATCTGAATTGTACGCTTAATCCATCTGAAGACCCTCATTCTGTAAAAGAAAAAAAAAGAAAAAAGCCACAATATACCATACCTCTATGGCGCTCAGTCATGTCCCACGCTGTAAATCCATCTGAAGGGGTTAAATAATTTTACAACCAGGTGCCTGCTAATGCAGCTGTTGCTCCTGCTTGTAAAAACTGGGGAATGAATGGAAAGCAAGGGAACATAGCTACTTAGACTTGCGGTGCTGCGCCCCCTGCTGGCATAAACTCATATGAACTCGAGCGTGAGAAAATATTCAGAAAAATTCCCACGCTAGAGTTCATATGAGTTTATGCCAGCAGGGGACTTGTAATGCCCATACACTAAGTGTATCTTAAAAAATATTTAATTGGGATCACAGACACACTTGCCAAAAAATTGACTGGCCCAATGATAAGGAGTGGGTCTACTAGGCTTGTAAGGAGCATACACGAAATGCATGGGCTGAGAAACATTTCACTATGGGGGGTACCTTTTTACAAAATCTTTTATGGACATCATAGACAGGCTTGGCAAAAATTGGATTGCATGTAGCATCACAGAACACATTAAGCGTGGTGATCTTTTGGTGGAGAATGAGGAGACATTGCTGAAGTCTCATGAAAAACTAGGCCCAATGAAAAGGAGTGTGTCTCCTAGACTTGTAATGCCACACGCATTACATGGGCTAACAAACATTTCCCCAAGGGGATACATTTTTTAAAAATATACTATGGGCATCATAGACACCCTTGTGTTATGGCTGGCAATCAGGCAACACAGCGTGCAGTAATCACCGCACATACAGAGATCTGGCAATAACCCAAAACAATAGGACGAGCTCAGAGACGTGGAATCTCTGTAGACTGCAGTACCTGATCTATCCTCACACAACTGGAAGCAGCAGTGGATTGCGCCTATCAACTACCTATGCAACTCGGCACTGCCTGAGGAGCTGACTAGCCTGAAGATAGAAATACAAGCCTGACTTACCTCAGGGAAATACCCCAAAGGAATAGGCAGCCCCCACATATAATGACTGTTAGCAAGATGAAAAGACAAACGTAGGAATGAAATAGATTCAGCAAAGTGAGGCCCGATATTCTAGACAGAGCGAGGATAGCAAAGAGAACTATGCAGTCTACAAAAAACCCTAAAACGAAAACCACGCAAAGGGGCAAAAAGACCCACCGTGCCGAACTAACAGCACGGCGGTGCACCCCTTTGCTTCTCAGAGCTTCCAGCAAAAGATAATAACAAGCTGGACAGAAAAAACAGAAAATAAACTAGAAGCACTTATCTAGCAGAGCAGCAGGCCCAAGGAAAGATGCAGTAGCTCAGATCCAACACTGGAACATTGACAAGGAGCAAGGAAGACAGACTCAGGTGGAGCTAAATAGCAAGGCAGCCAACGAGCTCACCAAAACACCTGAGGGAGGAAGCCCAGAGACTGCAATACCACTTGTGACCACAGAAGAGAACTCAGCCACAGAATTCACAACAGTACCCCCCCCTTGAGGAGGGGTCACCGAACCCTCACCAGAACCCCCAGGCCGACCAGGATGAGCCACATGAAAGGCACGAACAAGATCTGGGGCATGGACATCAGAGGCAAAAACCCAGGAATTATCTTCCTGAGCATAACCCTTCCATTTGACCAGATACTGGAGTTTCCGTCTAGAGACACGAGAATCCAAAATCTTCTCCACAATATACTCCAATTCCCCCTCCACCAAAACAGGGGCAGGAGGCTCCACAGATGGAACCATAGGTGCCACGTATCTCCTCAACAACGACCTATGGAATACATTATGCATGGAAAAGGAGTCTGGGAGGGTCAGACGAAAAGACACCGGATTGAGAATCTCAGAAATCCTATACGGACCAATAAAACGAGGTTTAAATTTAGGAGAGGAAACCTTCATAGGTATATGACGAGAAGATAACCAAACCAGATCCCCAACACGAAGTCGGGGTCCCACACGGCGTCTGCGATTAGCGAAAAGCTGAGCCTTCTCCTGGGACAAGGTCAAATTGTCCACTACCTGAGTCCAGATCTGCTGCAACCTGTCCACCACATAATCCACACCAGGACAGTCCGAAGACTCAACCTGTCCTGAAGAGAAACGAGGATGGAACCCAGAATTGCAGAAAAATGGAGAGACCAAGGTAGCCGAGCTGGCCCGATTATTAAGGGCGAACTCAGCCAACGGCAAAAATGACACCCAATCATCCTGGTCAGCGGAAACAAAACATCTCAGATATGTTTCCAAGGTCTGATTGGTTCGTTCGGTCTGGCCATTAGTCTGAGGATGGAAGGCCGAGGAAAAAGATAGGTCAATGCCCATCCTACCACAAAAGGCTCGCCAGAACCTCGAGACAAACTGGGAACCTCTGTCAGAAACAATATTCTCAGGAATGCCATGTAAACGAACCACATGCTGGAAGAACAAAGGCACCAAATCAGAGGAGGAAGGCAATTTAACCAAGGGCACCAGATGGACCATTTTAGAAAAGCGATCACAGACCACCCAAATGACAGACATCTTTTGAGAAACGGGAAGGTCAGAAATGAAATCCATCGAAATATGTGTCCAAGGCCTCTTCGGGACCGGCAAGGGCAAAAGCAACCCACTGGCACGTGAACAGCAGGGCTTAGCCCTAGCACAAATTCCACAGGACTGCACAAAAGCACGCACATCCCGTGACAGAGATGGCCACCAGAAGGATCTAGCAACCAACTCCCTGGTACCAAAGATTCCTGGATGACCGGCCAGCACCGAACAATGAAGTTCAGAGATAACTTTACTAGTCCACCTATCAGGGACGAACAGTTTCTCGGCCGGACAACGATCAGGTTTATTAGCCTGAAATTTCTGCAACACTCTCCGCAAATCAGGGGAGATGGCAGACACAATGACTCCTTCCTTGAGGATACTCGCCGGCTCAGATAACCCCGGAGAGTCGGGCACAAAACTCCTAGACAGAGCATCCGCCTTCACATTTTTAGAGCCCGGAAGGTATGAAATCACAAAATCAAAACGAGCAAAAAATAACGACCAACGGGCCTGTCTAGGATTCAAGCGCTTGGCAGACTCAAGATAAGTAAGGTTCTTATGATCAGTCAAAACCACCACGCGATGCTTAGCACCCTCAAGCCAATGACGCCACTCCTCGAATGCCCACTTCATGGCCAGCAACTCTCGGTTGCCCACATCATAATTACGCTCAGCAGCAGAAAATTTCCTGGAAAAGAAAGCACATGGTTTGAACACTGAGCAACCAGAACCTCTCTGTGACAAAACCGCCCCTGCACCAATCTCAGAAGCATCAACCTCGACCTGGAACGGAAGAGAAACATCAGGTTGACACAACACAGGGGCACAGCAAAAACGACGCTTCAACTCCTGAAAAGCTTCCACGGCAGCAGAAGACCAATTAACCAAATCAGCACCCTTCTTGGTCAAATCGGTCAATGGTCTGGCAATGCTAGAAAAATTACAGATGAAGCGACGATAAAAATTAGCAAAGCCCAGGAATTTCTGCAAACTTTTTAGAGATGTCGGCTGAGTCCAATCCTGGATGGCCTGAACCTTAACCGGATCCATCTCGATAGTAGAAGGGGAAAAGATGAACCCCAAAAATGAAACTTTCTGCACACCGAAGAGACACTTTGATCCCTTCACGAACAAGGAATTAGCACGCAGTACCTGGAAAACCATTCTGACTTGCTTCACATGAGACTCCCAATCATCTGAGAAGATCAAAATGTCATCCAAGTAAACAATCAAGAATTTATCCAGATACTCACGGAAAATGTCATGCATAAAAGACTGAAAAACAGATGGAGCATTGGCAAGTCCGAACGGCATCACCAGATACTCAAAATGACCCTCGGGCGTATTAAATGCCGTTTTCCATTCATCTCCCTGCCTGATTCTCACCAGATTATACGCACCACGAAGATCAATCTTAGTAAACCAACTAGCCCCCTTAATCCGAGCAAACAAGTCAGAAATCAATGGCAAGGGATACTGAAACTTAACAGTGATCTTATTAAGAAGGCGGTAATCAATACACGGTCTTAGCGAACCATCCTTCTTGGCTACAAAAAAGAACCCTGCTCCCAATGGTGACGACGATGGGCGAATATGTCCCTTCTCCAGGGACTCCTTCACATAACTGCGCATAGCGGTGTGTTCAGGTACGGACAAATTAAATAAACGACCCTTAGGGAATTTACTACCAGGAATCAAATCGATAGCACAATCACAATTCCTATGCGGAGGAAGGGCATCAGACTTGGACTCTTCAAATACATCCTGAAAGTCCGACAAGAACTCTGGGATGTCAGAAGGAATGGATGACGAAATAGACAAAAATGGAACATCACCATGTACTCCCTGACAACCCCAGCTGGTTACCGACATAGAGTTCCAATCCAATACTGGATTATGGGTTTGTAGCCATGGCAACCCCAACACGACCACATCATGCAAATTATGCAGTACCAAAAAGCGAATAACTTCCTGATGTGCAGGAGCCATGCACATGGTCAGCTGGGCCCAGTACTGAGGCTTATTCTTGGCCAGAGGTGTAGCATCAATTCCTCTCAACGGAATAGGACACCGCAAAGGCTCCAAGAAAAATCCACAACGTTTAGCATAATCCAAATCCATCAGATTCAGGGCAGCGCCTGAATCCACAAACGCCATGACAGAATATGATGACAAAGAGCACATTAAGGTAATGGACAAAAGGAATTTGGACTGTACAGTACCAATAACGGCAGAGCTATCGAACCGCCTAGTGCGTTTAGGACAATTAGAAATAGCATGAGTAGAATCACCACAATAGAAACACAGTCTGTTCAGACGTCTGTGTTCGTGCCGTTCTACTTTAGTCATAGTCCTGTCGCACTGCATAGGCTCAGGCTTACTCTCAGACAATACCGCCAGATGGTGCACAGATTTACGCTCGCGCAAGCGACGACCGATCTGAATGGCCAAGGACATAGACTCATTCAAACCAGCAGGCATAGGAAATCCCACCATTACATCCTTAAGAGCTTCAGAGAGACCCTTTCTGAACAAAGCCGCTAGTGCAGATTCATTCCACAGAGTGAGTACTGACCATTTTCTAAATTTCTGACAATATACTTCTACATCATCCTGACCCTGGCATAAAGCCAGCAGATTTTTCTCAGCTTGATCCACTGAATTAGGCTCATCGTAAAGCAATCCCAGCGCCTGGAAAAATGCATCAACATTACTCAATGCAGAATCTCCTGGTGCAAGAGAAAACGCCCAGTCCTGTGGGTCGCCGCGCAAAAAAGAAATAATAATCAAAACCTGTTGAATAGGATTACCAGAAGAATGAGGTTTCAAGGCCAAAAATAGCTTACAATTATTTCTGAAGCTCAGGAACTTAGTTCTGTCACCAAAAAACAAATCAGGAATCGGAATTCTTGGTTCTAGCATCGATTTCTGATCAATAGTATCTTGAATCTTTTGTACATTTACAACGAGATTATCCATTGAGGAGCACAGAGCCTGAATATCCATGTCCACAGCTGTGTCCTGAAGCACTCTAATGTCTAGGGGAAAAAAAAGACTGAAGACAGAGCTAAGAAAAAAAAATGATGTCAGGATTTCTTTTTTCCCTCTATTGGAAATCATTGAATGGCTCCTTGTACTGTTATGGCTGGCAATCAGGCAACACAGCGTGCAGTAATCACCGCACATACAGAGATCTGGCAATAACCCAAAACAATAGGACGAGCTCAGAGACGTGGAATCTCTGTAGACTGCAGTACCTGATCTATCCTCACACAACTGGAAGCAGCAGTGGATTGCGCCTATCAACTACCTATGCAACTCGGCACTGCCTGAGGAGCTGACTAGCCTGAAGATAGAAATACAAGCCTGACTTACCTCAGGGAAATACCCCAAAGGAATAGGCAGCCCCCACATATAATGACTGTTAGCAAGATGAAAAGACAAACGTAGGAATGAAATAGATTCAGCAAAGTGAGGCCCGATATTCTAGACAGAGCGAGGATAGCAAAGAGAACTATGCAGTCTACAAAAAACCCTAAAACGAAAACCACGCAAAGGGGCAAAAAGACCCACCGTGCCGAACTAACAGCACGGCGGTGCACCCCTTTGCTTCTCAGAGCTTCCAGCAAAAGATAATAACAAGCTGGACAGAAAAAACAGAAAATAAACTAGAAGCACTTATCTAGCAGAGCAGCAGGCCCAAGGAAAGATGCAGTAGCTCAGATCCAACACTGGAACATTGACAAGGAGCAAGGAAGACAGACTCAGGTGGAGCTAAATAGCAAGGCAGCCAACGAGCTCACCAAAACACCTGAGGGAGGAAGCCCAGAGACTGCAATACCACTTGTGACCACAGAAGAGAACTCAGCCACAGAATTCACAACACCCTTGCCAAAAATTGGACTGCCTGTAGCAGCCCAGAATACGTTAAGACTGATGATGAAGTGGTGGAGAATGAGGAGACATTGCTGAAGGCCTCATGAAAAACTAGGCCCAATGTAAAGGAGTGTGTCTCCTAGATTTCTAATGCCCATACACGCAGTGCATGGGCTGACAAACATTTCCCCAAGGGGGATACATTTTAAAAAAATATACTATGGGCATCATAGACATCCTTGCTAAAAATTGGACTGCCTGAATACGTTAAGCCTGGTGATCTAGTTGTGGAGAATGAGTAGACAAAGATAAATCATACTGAAATTTAAAAAAAAAGGATGTGAATCCACCGATGAAAGTAAATAACAAAACGGAGGGGCGAACACAGGTTCATATACCATATATACTCGAGTATAAGCTGAGATTTTCAGCCCACTTTTTTGGGCTGAAAGTCCCCATCTTGGCTTATACTCGAGTCATACCCAGGGGTCGGCAGGGGAGGGGAAGCGGGGCCTGTCTAATTATACTCACCTACTCCTGGTGCTTTCCCAGCAGGTCCCTGGCTTCCCAGCGCCCCAGCTTCTTCTTGTACTGAGCGGTCACATGGTACCGCTCATTACAGTAATGAATATGCAGCTCCACCTCCCATGGGGGTGGAGCCGCATAATCATTACTGTAATGAGCGGTACCATGTGACCGCTCAGTACAGGCTGTATGGCCAGTGTCTGTATGGGGCCATAACGTTTGTGCAGCACTATATGGGGCAAGTGTCTGTATGGGGCTATAACGTTTGTGCAGCACTATATGGGGCAAGTATCTGTATGGGGCCATAACGTTTGTGCAGCACTATATGGGGCAAGTGTCTGTATGGGGCCATAACGTTTGTGCAGCACTATATGGAGCAAGTGTCTCTATGGGGCCATAAAGTTTGTGCAGCACTATATGGGGCCAGTGTCTGTATGGGGCCATAACGTTTGTGCAGCACTATATGAGGCCAGTGTCTGTATGGGGCCATAACGTTTGTGCAGCACTATATGGGGCCAGTGTCTGTATGGGGCGATAACGTTTGTGCAGCACTATATGGGGAAAGTGTCTGTATGGGGCCATAACGTTTGTACAGCACTATATGGGGCCAGTGTCTGTATGGGGCCATAACGTTTGTGCAGCACTATATGGGGCCAATGTCTGTATGGGGCGATAACGTTTGTTCAGCACTATATGGGAAAAGTGTCTGTATGGGGCCATAACGTTTGTGCAGCACTATATGGGGCTAGAGTCTGTATCGGGCCATAACGTTTGTGCAGCACTATATGGGGCAAGTGTCTGTATGGGGCCATAACGTTTGTGCAGCACTCTATAGGGCAAGTGTCTGTATGGGGCCATAACGTTTGTGCAGCACTATATGGGGCCAGTGTCTGTATGGGGCTATAAGGTTTGTGCAGCACTATATGTGGCAAGTGTCTGTATGGGGCCATAACGTTTGTGCAGCACTATATGGGGCAAGTGTCTGTATGGGGCCATAACGTTTGTACAGCACTCTATAGGGCAAGTGTCTGTATGGGGCCATAACGTTTGTGCAGCACTATATGGGGCCAGTGTCTGTATGGGGCCATAAGGTTTGTGCAGCACTATATGTGGCAAGTGTCTGTATGGGGCCATAACGTTTGTGCAGCACTATATGGGGCTAGTGTCTGTATGGGGCCATAACGTTTGTGCAGCACTATATGGGGCAAGTGTCTGTATGGGGCCATAATCAACATTTATGCAGCACTATATGGAGCAAGTGTCTGTATGGGGCCATAATCAACATTTGTGCAGGAAATGTGTCTATGGAGCATCTTATGGGGCCATTATTAACCTTTATGCAGGATTATATGGGGCATATTTTAATATGGAGCATCTTATGGGGCCATCATAAACTTTATGGAGCATTATATGGGGTTCCTGATTCAATACGGATATTCAAAAACACTTAACCTACTGTTGTCTCAATTAATTTTACTTTTATTGGTACCTATTTTTACTTTTGACATTTACCAGTAGCTGCTGCATTTTCCACCCTAGGCTTGTACTCGAGTCATTAAGTTTTCCCAGTTTTTTGTGGCAAAATTAGGGGGGTTGGCTTATACTCGGGTCGGCTTATACTCGAGTATATATGGTATATGATGCCAGATTGTGTCCAAAGAGATATGTTTGTCCCTAGCAACAGCTCCAAGACAGGGATATAAAAAAATATATAATAGTATTTCAATATTTTTCATATAGTACAGGTATACACTAGATCATAAAAGGATGGTGCAGAGATATTAAAACTAGAATATATAAGAATACATTGGGAAAAATATACGTACATCTCATTTTGATGACAGTTCCCCATGGAGGGGGCTTATTTTGGTTTCTAGTTAGTAACGGGCATCATAAAAACACCCTTGCAGAAAAATTTAGTGACTTTTGCATCACAGAATACGTTCACCCTGGTGTTGTACTGGTTGTGGATGATGATAATGAGAATAAGGAGGATAATAACACCAAACATACGAAATCAGGAAGCAGATAGCCATGTGAAGTTGGGGAGAGGTGCATGACAATACACCTCCACAAAAAAGACAATGTATTACAGGTTATGTTTCGCTGTTTTCACTTGGTGGTGTACAGAAATCTTGCCCAATCCAGCCCTTGTTCATTTTCAGTTGACAGGCAGATGCGCTTATCTGTTATAATGCCACCAGCGGCAAAAACCCGCTATGACAGAGCACTAGCAGCAGAGTAAGCCAGGACCTCCAAGGTGTTGAGAGCCAGTTCATGCCACATGTCCAGCTTGGATACCCAATAATTAAAAGGCACAGAGGAATCATGGAGGACATTTGTACCATCTGCAAGGTACTCCCTCAGAATCTTTCCAAACATTGCACTTCTTGTGACAGCACCCCTTGCCTCTATGCCAGCACGATGGGAGGGTCTGAAAAAACTGTCCCAGAACTTTGCCATTGTTCTGTTCATCACGTTGCGGAAACCTTCCATGTCAACTAGCCTAAAAGGTAACATTTCGCGTGCAAGCAGAAGAGAAAAGTTAGAATTTAGTACTGTGGCCTGTGGGATGTTGGCTGGGTATTTCCGTTCCAATGACTGGGGTATAGACAACTGAAGGCTGTGCTGGGACAAGGACGGGGATGGCTTGATGATGGTGCTGCTTGACTGTGGGCAACAACAGCTTCAGGGCTAGAGGCATCTTCACATGCACGGTGGACTGGGGATTGGCTTCTACGCAAAACAGTGGAAGAAGCAGTGGTGTCACCTGCAGACAGTGTTCCAGGAGCCTGGTGTTCAGCCGAAAAAGTCTTGTGCTTTGCTTCCATGTGCCTGATCATGCTGGTGGTGGTCAGGCTGGTAGTTTTGCTACCCCTGCTGATGCAGGTATGGCACGTGCTGCAAATGGCCTGTTTGGGGCTATCGGCAGAGTCTTTAAAAAATAACCAGACTCGGGAACATCTAACAGTTGGAGTGGCAGCTTCCCTCATGTTGGTGTTACAGGGAACGGATGCATGCCTTTTGTATGTGGCCAACACACTGCTTCTTCCTGCCTGTTGGGGTGATATGCCTCCTTCCCCATGTGTGCTGCTGTCCTCGCTCTGCATGTTCTCCTGCCAGGTTGGGTCAGTCACTATGTCATCCACCACCTCTTCTTCCACATCTGCACCCTGCTCCTCCTCCTGACATTCTGGCAATTGTGTCTCATCATCGTACACCTCTTGTGACACTTTCTCACCATCGCCTTCATGTGGCAATGACTGGTCAAAGCTTTGGGCATCGCTACATGTGATCTCATCTGGCCCCACTTCAAGTTGATCAGCCAAGAGTACAGAATCTTGAAAGGGAAAACTGAACAGCTCTTCGGAGTGTCCAAGTGTGGGATCAGTTGTCTCAGGGCACTCGGCATGATGGGAGGAAGGAGAATTAAGAGTGAGGAACATCCGGTCCACTCTCACGGCTACTCAGACTTGACCGTGTGGAAGACATGGTGGTGGTGGTGGTGGTGGCTAAGTGACTGGAAGCATTATCTGCTATCCAACCAACAACTGTTTCACACTGCTCTGGCTTCAATAGTGGTGTGCTGCGATCCCCTAGAAACTAGGACAGCAAGGTCGAGCGAGAAGATGTGGTTCTTTGTTGTGGCCCACTTTCAACTTGGCCATGGCCTTGTCCTCTGCAAGCACCATCAGCATCACCTCCACTTCCCTGTCCCTTGCCCCTTGCCTTGCCCATTTTAAATGGACTACTGAACTATTTCAAAAGCTCAACACAAATGTATTTATTTTGAGTTAAATTATATCTGATCAGTATGCCTTCAAAGCTACAATTTTTCCACCACAGATACAACAGGCCTCAGACTGACATAACAGACTGTATAATTAATTTTTTTGGAGATTTTTTTTTTTAAAAGAGTAACACAAGGCTAGCAGACAGAACTATGGAACTTATGCCTGCAACGCTACAATTTTTCAAACACATATGTGGTGCCCCAGGGTCCTGGTCTTCACAGTAGCATTGCTTTCCTGATGTGATGTTACGTTTGGAAGTGATGAAGGATAACCCTCACCAGGTAATCACAATGCACACAACATATTCACACTCCACTCCACAAGGTGGCGCTTTTGATTCTATTTCATAGGTGACTCCCCTATATATATTGTGGTTTGGAGGGAGAGTTGAGATTAGTTAGTGCCAGGAAGCAGACTGGAGCAGTCTGAGGCAGGAGAAGGTACAAGGGGCCGTGCAGCTGCAGCTGCTACAGCTCCTGGAAAGGAGATATACAGAAAGAGAGGACATCGTTCAGTGAGCGTGAAGGAGAGCGAAGCACAGGAGAGGATATATCAGGAGAGACCAGCTAGGAGCAGGCTGCCTCCCCCTGAAGCGCAGACAACTGGTAGCCAGACCACCGAGGTTGTAAGGGCCTCTACAACTTACAGCAAAGACCGGCAGGACAGCTGAACTGCAAGTTACCTGTTTGCCACACACACCTGAGACACAGTAACACATAGAGCCCGGGGCATGCTAGAGTCCCTGCAAAAAGGCTCGAGTTACCTGGTATGCAGGTATTGTCCTATACTGTATGGGGGACAGAGAAGAACAGTGGGGACATCTGAAGCCATAGGCAGTAAGGGACTACAACACCACCGCAGTAGAATAAGGCTTTTAACTCCACCTGGTAAAGGGGACTCTGGATTCGCTTCCAAGCCAGCCGGACCCTGCCTGCCCTGTAATCTGGTGCCCTGGACTGTGGCTGCCTGAAGTCTTCAGTAAACCAGGTAAAGAGACTGCAAACCTGTGTCCTCGTTCTTTACTGCACCATTCACCATCTTCCATCTACACACTGGGAGCCCTGGGGGGAGTTATATCATCTAGCTGCCATAACATCACCCCAAAGGACCACTGAAAGCAGCGTCGGTCCCCACTGACCGAATACCACAGGTGGCATCACAAACATAATCTCTGTTCAATTACCCCCTTTTACATGGGCGCCCAGGGCCACAGACCGAGTCGCCCCGTGACATCCCCCTGTGAACACCGGATCTGCTACTAGGTACCCCACGGCCCAGGCGGGTGACTCAGATACACCAGGCCTCAGCCTGACATAACAGACTGTATAATTTTTTTTTTGTTTTTTGTGCTTTGGAGAATTATTATTTATTTATTTTAAAGAGTGGAACAAGTCTAGCAGACAGAACTATGAAACTTATGTCTGCAAAGCTACGATTTTTCCACCACAGATACACAAGGCCTCAGCTTGACATATCAGACTGTACAATATATATATTTTTGGGGGTTAATTTTTGAAAAAAAAAAGAGAATGAGAATATGGCTAGCACACAGAACTATGATACGTATGCCTGCGAAACTACGATTTTTCCTCCACCGATACACCAGGCCACAGCCACAGATAACAGACTGTTTCATTTTTTTTTCTCTTGTATGTGAAATTTGGCATTATTAAAAATGAGTACAACAAGGCTCGCAGACAGAAGTATGAAACTTATGCCTGCGAAGCTATGATTTTTCCACCACAGATACATAAGGCCTCAACCTGACATAACAGACTGTATACATTTTTTGGGGCTTTTGGAGATTTTTTTTTTGGAACAAGGCTATCAGACGTAACTATGAAACTAATGCCTGCAAAGCTACGATTTTTCAAACACAGATACACCAAGCCTCAGCCTGATATAACAGACTGTATAAAATATTTGTTTGGGGTGAATTTTTGAACAAAAGAAAAGGAGATCAAGGCCAGCACACAGAACTATGATACGTATGCCTACGAAACTACGATTCTTCCACCACCGATACACCAGCCGTCAGCCTCAGGCAACAGACTGATCTAAATGTGGCCTTGATTTGTTTGGGCACAACTAAATTGTGTCAACAAGTTGGCTATGACACACAAAATAAATATTTTTTTGGCGCACTCACATCTGGTGCCTGGGACAAAAAGAAAATGTTAGATTTGCACGTTCTTAGATTTCAATAACCTGGCTGTAGTAGGCAGCGTGAACAGGCAAATAAATGTTAAAATAAGGGGGCTTTGGATTGTTTTAGAATAAAAGGAACAGGTATCAGGTGAAGAAAAAAAAAAGACACAGAAAACTGCAGCTAGATATATATTAAATAAGCAGCACCAGCAGACAGTAATGGAGCTTTTGGAGGTATGCAGTGAGACCTATGTACTCACATACAGTGCCTGCAGGCCTTGCACTGATATGGAGATGCGCACATAGACTCCCCTGCCTACCTAGTGCTGCAATCTCGAGACCCCCGAATTAGCCCTAGGGCCGGTTTCACACTTCCTTTTTTTCCGGTACAAAAAAAAACTTGATTTTTCACCCCTTCTCTCCAGCATGCAGCGCTGCAGGGAGAAGAGATGAATGCCGCCTTCAGCACCACACGCAAGGGGACAGCGCTTACTGTAGCGCTGTCTCTCCTGCGGGTGGTACGTGCACACAGAGGAGAGTGCACACTGTTCTCCGTGTGAACGTGTGCGGGACGCTTTGCAGACCGTGCTTTCAACACGGACACACGGTCCGTGAAAACACGGAGACATGTGCATAGACCCATTCATTTGAATGGGTCTACGTGTGTCAGTGTCTCCAGTACGTGAGAAAACTGTCACTTCACATATCGGAGCCACTGACGTGTGAAAGAGGCCTAAAAAAGACTGTAGGTTTCTCAGGAGTTGTGAATTGAACAGATACAGACCTACACTAACTATTAAAAGCATGATTCTGACCCTATCTCAGCAGCAGCTCTCCTTACACTTGCTAAGTCCAGAGCAGAATGCGGCGAGCAGGGCGGCGTCAGGCCTCTTATAGACCTGATGATGCTCTGCAGCCAGCCAATCACTGTAATACCACAACAAAGATGGCTGCGGCATTAAAGTGCAAGGCTGACAATCCCTGCACTGTCATTGGTGCCAGAACTGCAGGGCAGAGACCCGAGCTCCCACCGAATAATCCCGGAAATAATCAGCGCTCGCCGAGTACACCGAGCATAGTGATACTCGGGCGAGTACCAAGTAGTGGCGAGCGCATTCACTCATCACTTATAACAACCTCACAAACGTCTTGGTACACCAACCACTGACATTGCTGGAATATCAAAAATAAGAAAAAAAAAAAAAAAACTTGGCACTCAAGAAGAATTTTGATGTAAAGAAGATCTTTTTAATGTGCATCCACAAAGATATAAGTTTGAACATTTTCGGTCCATATCCGGACCTTAATCAGAACAATTTTACTGGTATAGTAGGTAAAGCGTATATAGGGTCAGTGTTGGTTCCAACTGAATTATTCAACTGGTCTGGATTGACCGAAAACTTTCAAACTTATATCTTTGTGGATGCACATTAAAAAGATCTTCTTTACACCAAAATTCTTCTTGAGTGCCAAGTTTTTTTTTCTTATTTTGGATTCCTGGGTTGGATACCCTTCTTGAGCACCTATACTGATTATTAGTACTAGTGCCGTGTTGCTTCTTTTTCATTGCTGGAACATCGTCAGTACAGGAGGTGAGTAAAGTGTGTTTTTAACGTGCAAGGGGGATTATAATATTTAATTTAGTGGTTATCTAAGTTATCTAAGTAGTGTACAATCCCTTTAATAAAATTTGCTTTGTTAGTCAACAAGCAACCAAAGTCAAAAGTTTAAGTGATAAATAATCTCTACTTATTGTTCCTTTATATTATTATTGATTCATTCATTACTCACCTCTGTAAACCGGAAGCGCATGTGATGACACATAATGTTAAAACTCTTTTGGGTTTTTTCAGAAAATCCTTTTACATAAGAGGCTTTGAAATAATTGGGATATGAGTAAGAAACGTTGTGAGCAGGGAAGGCAATGGTTAAGTTGTGAAATTCTCCATATCGGAAAAGAATGTTCTTAATTGAGCTGCTGGCCGTCTTGTGAGTTTTTAGGAAGAAGATGTTGTTCTTGGGTTGACAAAATGTTGTGTCTTGTTCAATCCTGACAGCAGATTCCTGAATTAGAACTGTATCACTTCTTATTCTTGATTTTAAAGTCATTAACACTTCCTTCCAACTCGGTCCTTTTAATCTTTCAGACAATTGATCTTTTTGCAAATAACGCAAAAGTTCAGATGCAATATCTTGTTCTCTGGCACAATTGTTGTCACTTGTTTCAAGTCCATAAGTAAGTCTGTCTCCATTTTTGAAGGATAACATAATTTGTGTTAATGGAATCTCACTTGTTGTATACCTGTATGAGAAAAAAGATTTGAGGCACATGATAAAAACAGCAATAGTCATATAACTTACAATAATATGTCTGATAAATTCACAAACTTCTTAGTTGCTAGATCTCAAGAATATCAGATTCTGAGTTTGATTTGATTTGCTGATGGTGTCTTTTACTTCTAAAAAGGAATCTGGTTTGGCCTAAAGTCCTTAACTATGTGGCAAGATTTGTTAAAAGGAACCTGTCTGCAGGATTGTGCAAAGTAACCTACAGACACTGTCAGGTTGGCGCCGTTATACTGATTACAATGATACCTTGGTTGATGAAATCCATCTTGTGGTTATTGTTTAATCTTTATTTTCAGTTTTGAGTTAGATATGCTCATGCTCTGGAGCAGCCTGTGTGGGTCTTCATGTGGTGATCTGATTAGGTATTCACCTGTATGTCTTCTGACTGGTCACTTATCCCTCCATAACCTGCCCCCTAGTTTACATGATGAATATTATATATATTGAAAATAACACCTTCATCGGGCTTGTGCCAGCAACGCTTGCATTGCAGTATGATCACATGTATAATGTGCATTTAATTCTTTAATTTGCTTGTATAAATAAATTCATTAAAAAAAAAAATCTGTCTCAAAACGGCGTGGCAGCGCCTGCGCAGTAGGAGCTATCGGCCAACTGATAGATGCTACTGCACATGCGGCGCCATCTTGCTTGATAAAAAAAATTGCCTCTTCCAAGCTCCTACTGCGCAGGAGCGCCCATCACCGTTTTGAGACAGATTTTTTTAAATGAATTTATTTATACAAGCAAATTAAAGAATTAAATGCACATTATACATGCGATCATACTGCAGCGCAAGCGTTTCT
Source organism: Ranitomeya imitator (assembly GCF_032444005.1). NCBI lineage: Eukaryota > Metazoa > Chordata > Amphibia > Anura > Dendrobatidae > Ranitomeya > Ranitomeya imitator. Next base: position 582,631,360 of record NC_091286.1, on the reverse strand, counting down.
GGCGCCAGCCTGATGAAGGTGTTTTTTATTTCAATATACAGTGGGGCAAAAAAGTATTTAGTCAGTCAGCAATAGTGCAAGTTCCACCACTTAAAAAGATGAGAGGCGTCTGTAATTTACATCATAGGTAGACCTCAACTATGGGAGACAAACTGAGAAAAAAAAATCCAGAAAATCACATTGTCTGTTTTTTTAACATTTGTTTTGCATATTATGGTGGAAAATAAGTATTTGGTCAGAAACAAAATTTCATCTCAATACTTTGTAATATATCCTTTGTTGGCAATGACAGAGGTCAAACGTTTTCTGTAAGTCTTCACAAGGTTGCCACACACTGTTGTTGGTATGTTGGCCCATTCCTCCATGCAGATCTCCTCTAGAGCAGTGATGTTTTTGGCTTTTCGCTTGGCAACACGGACTTTCAACTCCCTCCAAAGGTTTTCTATAGGGTTGAGATCTGGAGACTGGCTAGGCCACTCCAGGACCTTGAAATGCTTCTTACGAAGCCACTCCTTCATTGCCCTGGTGGTGTGCTTTGGATCATTGTCATGTTGAAAGACCCAGCCAGGTTTCATCTTCAATGCCCTTGCTGATGGAAGGAGGTTTGCACTCAAAATCTCCCGATACATGGCCCCATTCATTCTTTCATGTACCCGGATCAGTCGTCCTGGCCCCTTTGCAGAGAAACAGCCCCAAAGCATGATGTTTCCACCACCATGCTTTACAGTAGGTATGGTGTTTGATGGATGCAACTCAGTATTCTTTTTCCTCCAAACACGACAAGTTGTGTTTCTACCAAACAGTTCCAGTTTGGTTTCATCAGACCATAGGACATTCTTCCAAAACTCCTCTGGATCATCCAAATGCTCTCTAGCAAACTTCAGACAGGCCCGGACATGTACTGGCTTAAGCAGTGGGACACGTCTGGCACTGCAGGATCTGAGTCCATGGTGGCGTAGTGTGTTACTTATGGTAGGCCTTGTTACATTGGTCCCAGCTCTCTGCAGTTCATTCACTAGGTCCCCCCGCGTGGTTCTGGGATTTTTGCTCACCGCTCTTGTGATCATTCTGACCCCATGGGGTGGGATTTTGCGTGGAGCCCCAGATCGAGGGAGATTATTAGTGGTCTTGTATGTCTTCCATTTTCTAATTATTGCTCCCACTGTTGATTTCTTCACTCCAAGCTGGTTGGCTATAGCAGATTCAGTCTTCCCAGCCTGGTGCAGGGCTACAATTTTGTTTCTGGTGTCCTTTGACAGCTCTTTGGTCTTCACCATAGTGGAGTTTGGAGTCAGACTGTTTGAGGGTGTGCACAGGTGTCTTTTTATACTGATAACAAGTTTAAACAGGTGCCATTACTACAGGTAATGAGTGGAGGAAAGAGGAGACTCTTAAAGAAGAAGTTACAGGTCTGTGAGAGCCAGAAATCTTGATTTTTTGTTTCTGACCAAATACTTATTTTCCACCATAATATGCAAAAAAAATGTTAAAAAAACAGACAATGTGATTTTCTGGATTTTTTTTTCTCAGTTTGTCTCCCATAGTTGAGGTCTACCTATGATGTAAATTACAGATGCCTCTCATCTTTTTAAGTGGTGGAACTTGCACTATTGCTGACTGACTAAATACTTTTTTGCCCCACTGTATATTCTTTATGTAAACTAGGGGGCAGGTCAGTGAGGGATCAGTGAAATGTGATATTGTACTTCAGTTCTAGGTGTTACTATTATTGTTCAGAATTGTTTATTTTCTAACATTGGCCATTTGTACATCGACAGATCTATATGACTGTCAGTCATGTGAAACCAATTTAATTGTAAAGTGCAGCGGAATATGTTGGCGCTAAATAAATAAGTTATTGTTATTATTATTAATCTTAGAGCAAGAGGTAAGTAAAAATGGTTTCCTGGGACATAAATAATAATGTCCTATGCTTAGCATACAATAAATATTTTGGTAAAGAAAGGAGAGACAACCATACACAGTACACAATACATCTTGTTCAGCTATTTGCTCCACTTTAAAATGATAAGACTGTGTACAGACTATGGACATGGTGAATCTCTAATTTATGTACAAAAATTGCCCCAATCTATTTGTTTGGACTGCCTACTAGTCCATTTTTTTCTTTTATGTAAAAATATCTTATGTATTATTCTGTATGACATTATTAATTTAAACATTAAATTTTAGCAGGACCTATCCTGAATCTGCCAAAAATGATATTTACATTGTGATACAATGTAACATTCCACTCTTCTCTTAGGGGTAACCTTTCTGCCTGTGATGAGTGACAAACCAGGCTTGGCATGT